>NC_057798.1:161029894-161341924 GCF_018294505.1 Triticum aestivum | reverse complement strand
GTGGAGGCTGGAGGAGGTCGACGGTGGAGATGAACAGTATCCCGTGGAGTCCCGTTTTGCTGTACGCCACACCCCTCCCGATGAACGGGATCCCCGTTTCGACCATAGTGCTCCAACACAAGTCCGTTTTGTCTGTTTTGCGGTACGCCACACCCCTCCCGATCAACAGGACCCCCGTTTCGACCGTAGGAGGTCCGTTTCGTCCGTTTTGCGGTATGCCACACCCCTCCCGATCAACAGGACCCCCGTTTCAACCGTAGGAGGTCCGTTTCCTCCATTTTGCGGTACGCCACACCCCTCCCGATCAACAGGACCCCGTTCCGAACGTAGGAGGTCCGTTTCCTCCATTGTGCGGTACGCCAGGCCTCGTTTCCATCGCCTGTTCCGTCAAAGCCCTCCCGATGAACGCGACCATGCATTCCATTCTGACCCAGCCGGTTGGCTCCCCATGAACACGATGACGACGCTGTTTCTTCGTTCCAACCCAGCCATGCACGTATGCGCGAGTAGGCGTTCGAGACCCTGTCCGTATGTACGTATGTGGTCGTATTTTCTTTCTTGCACCCTCGCCGCTGTACGTACGTGTACATGCTACGTGCGCGCCTCTACTACGACACGTGCACGCCTCTACATCAAACAGTATGTACGTACACGTTCACGACCAGAATGACAACGCTACGTACGCTTCGACCAGGTGGGTCCCGACTGTCAGGCACTTCCTTGCCTACGAAGATGTAGCTGGTGGGTCCCAGCAGTCAGGGGGGCGAATCGTTTTGTATTTTTATTTTTGCTCGGACGCACTTCCTTGCGTGCGAATATGTAGCTGGTGGGTCCAGGCAGTCAGGGGGGCGAATCGTTTTTTTTGGCCCGGACGCACTTCCTTGCATGCGAAAATGTAGCTGGTGGGTCCAGGCAATCAGGGGGGCGAATCGTTTTTTCTTCAGACGCACTTCCTTGCGTGCGAAGATGTAGCTGGTGGGTCCCAGCAAACAGGGGGAATGTTTTTTTCGCGAAATACAGTGGCCCGTTCGGTGGGTCCCCGCTGTCAGGTGGAGGAATAATTATTTTGCACGTAATAAGGAGGCACGTCCTTGCTGCGGCCGTGGACCCAGCTGTCAGCCTCTCCACATATAGTCCACGTCCGATGGAAGCCATTCCTTGACCACATTGACCACGCCGCGCCGAGAGCACCAGGTCGGTGGACGACGGCGAGGCCTAGGAAGGGGACGACGCGGAGCCGGGGAAGACGCGGCAGTGGATGCCCACGCGTAGAGGAGTATGAGGGTTCACTCGTTCGGCTGCGGTGTGACGCTGCTGTTGGGCGGCTGGAGCAAGAAGACCAGAGGTTGAAGAAGCACTACGGCCATTGGATGGACGTCGTACGGTCACTAGAGCTAGAATCGTTCATATATTGACTAAAGTTGACAAAGGCCTCCGTCCCAGTCAACTTAGTAGGCCCACAAGTCAGCTTCCCACCAAGGTTGGTCCCAGCTAGCAGGGGGATATTCATTTTTTGTGCGTAATAAGGAGGCACTTCCGGTGGGTCCGAGCTGACAGAGGGGGGGACGTTTTTTCACGAAATACGGTGGCCCGTCCTGTGGGTCCCAGCAGTCAGGGGGAAACATTTTTTTCGTGAAATATTGGTGGCCCGTCCGGTGGGTCCCTGCTGTCAGGTGGAGGAATAATTATTTTCTGCGTAATAAGGAGGCACTTCCTTGCGGCTGCCGTGGACCCAGCTGTCAGCCTCTCCACGTACAGTACTCTTCCGATGGAAGTTGGTCGTTGACCACATTGACCATGCTGCGCCGAGAGCACCACGGCGGTGGATGACAGCAAGGCCTAGGAAGGGGACGATGCGGAGCCGAGGAAGACGCGGTAGTGGAAGCCCGCACGGAGAGGAGTACGAGGGTTCACCGGTTCGGCTGCGGTGTGAGGCTGTCGTCGCCGCAGAATAACAGGGGGTGTGGGTGAGTAGAGGGATGCCCTGGGCAGCGGTGGGAGTAGTAGGGGTGCTGAGGCCTGCGCGGCAGCACAACCGGCCACGGGAGGCGGGAGGCGGTCCCGCTGGTGCTGCTTTGGCGGCTGGAGCAAGAAGATCAAAGATTGAAGAAACACGACAGCCCTTGGATTGACATCCAACGGTTACGTCTGCTAAAATCGTTTGTTGATGTAGTATATAATAACTAAAAAAAATCTTGCATATGCGTCAACTAAACAGGCCCACAAGTCAGACCACTCCCTCTTTTTTTTAATAATTTATATATATCTCATGGCAACTTCTTATGCAATTTATTGCAGTCGTTTTTTTGGTTGGTCAGGGCCAATTTCGCATATTTCTGTGGGTTCCAAACTATTTTTAATACCGAAATGTCGAGCCAGATTTAAAGTACTTTGAAGATATATTTAAATTAGGCTAACGCCCACTAAAATAGGAATCTGAAAATGTGAAAAAAATCAGAAATTATAAAGTAATTGCCAATTTGTCATCTGTTTTTATATTTACAACCCATTTCATATTACTTTCAAGATTTGCAAGCGTCTTGAAAGAGTTGCAGCCCATCAGGGCATAGAAAAATAAGTAGGCCTGGATTGGGTATTCTTTAGAAAAAATAAACTGGGCTCATTTTCACAAAGAAAAAATAGCTGGGCTGGTCACATGGTGAACATAAAATATAAGCCCGGGCTAGACGGGCCACAGCCTAGTTCAAACCCTGCTCTGTCTCAACAATACCAAAAACACAAAAAATATTGCTCGAGTAGCTACGTCCCAGGTGTCAGCTGATCTTGTGCTGTTATCTTGTCTATTGACTATATACGCTCACAATGTCATGGGTCACAGATGTCAGGAAAACACTAGGAGGAAGCATTTTATTTTTCCATATGCTGACGTGGTGGGCCCCTACTGTCATCCTCTCCACGTACTTCTGCCGATTCCTGTTGTTTGTTGACCATGTTGACAACGCGAGAGGGCGGCGCCGCGGTAAGTGCACCAAAGCGCGCAGAGGACGTCGGTGTTAACGATTTAGGAGACGGTGGGGCGGTGATGCGCGTGCTGAGGCACAGCCAGCCGTGGGAGGCGGAAGCAGGCGGCCCCACCGGCGCTGGTTTGGTTTTGGGGGCTGGAGGAAGACAGGACTGAAGAAACACGACAGACTGTAAATGCAGCAGGAGTACTTAACAACCTTAATTGAAACCAGCAGGGGCACTTAACAACCAAAGCTGAAAGCAGTATGAGTACTTATACAAGTTCAACCGTACAAAGCACGCCTCGAACAGTGCTACTTTGCCTACAGTTAACCAAGGGTGAGGCCGCCAAGCCCCAGGACAAGGCCCAGGCGCCACCCCGCGCATCCACAACCTTCTGAAAGCGGCTTCATCTCGCAACATGGTCAATAAACAGGATATTCGCTTTAGAGCCATGGAAAAGCATGAACATAATCTTATGTCCTATTCTCCAAGATGGACGGGCCTTCATTATTTGAGACCACCCACGAATAAGTATCTTTTCACCTCCAAGGGTAATTGAGTAGGTCGACATAAACATCATGTTGTGACCAAGCGCAAGTCTAACCCGACCATGGTCAGGCATCTGTATAGGAACAATAGAACTCGGTAGTTCCTGTTTCAAGAAGATCACAGCTGTAAAACTGTGTATAAGCAATAGTTTATGAACAACATATATAACAGAAAACAGCTCGTACCATAAGTTTCTCGACATAGTTGGACCTGTTCAACGAGTGCAGCAGTGGCACACATATCCCACGTGGCCTTCCACCATTGAAACGCCCCACAAGGACCTCAAGACGATCAATAAAGTGTAGGAACTTGTGGATGTCGATCCAGTCAACTTCAGTGCCATTAGTAACAGCCGAGTTATTACAGAGTAACAAACGAGCAGACTGCTTAACTTTGAAAAAACCTACACGTGCCACCAATTATAAGAAAATATTAGTTAGAAGTAGCATCTTCATGAGAGATTTGTTGCTACTTCTAAAGTTAAATTGTGATTAGTTAGACAGAATAGGTGGATTAAGAAGTAATCGAGGCAACAAGCAAGATCCAGATACAAAACTAACATGGATCAACAATTGGAACGACGTCGGGGTGGAAGATCGCAGTGAAGATGAGACCAGGTTCTGCTATTTCCATCAACATTCGTGCGCCAACTTTCAGTCCATAACACTTGAGAAAATTTATCCAAGTTCGACCATAAAAAAAGCAGCGATCTTCTTGGTTCATGAACCCAACTCGGAAGTAATATCCATGGCTTGTCTTCACTGTGACCATTAAACTAGTGTATTCAGTTATGGCAAGGCCGAGCATCTTGAGTACATGTGTTCTGGCAGAGCAAATAATACACTGCAGGAAAAATAATATGAGAACACAGCATCTTCAAAAAAAAACCACCCTCCCGGATAGAGAAAAGGATTCTAGGAACATACTGTGCACGTTTCAAAATGTCATGGTAGGATGAGAAGGAACAAGTGTGGCGTCTCGCCAAGGGCGCAGAAATCTGTAGGGTACTCGCACTTTGGGCACTGCAACTGAAACACACTAGATTCAGTACGAGGAAAAATGCATCAACGGCGGTGGCTGCCATCCTAGGATTACCTGCGGCCAAGGGACTTGGATTTATCGGGGATGGATGGATAATTTGTACCTGGTTCTCCATGAGAAAACCCTATGCAATCGCCAAGCGGGGGTTTTCTCTGAACAAGCAGACAAGGGAGAAGGGGATTCAGGCCCAATGAAATATTGCCGCTTCGTCCGTCCAGCTTACTGCTAAAGCTGGAAAGGGGGGTTGTGATTTGATGGCTCATTGAGCATTACTGCGGCGCTACGACCGGGGTGTGTCTACCGTGAAGTTGTGCACTCTAATTTGTGCATACGGCACATGGACCCCGTTGTCGGTTGCCCCACATATCAGCGAAAGGAAGTAGAAAGACAGGAGTAACTAGTTACACATAAATATATATTTTGACAGAGAGATACTCCATCTGTAAAGAAATATACAAATCTGTTATATCACAGGCTCACCTTGCCGAGAAATATACTCCCTCTGCAACGCACGGGCATTATGGGGGTTCAGCTTTTTTTATGGGGGTTCAACTGAGAATATAATACTCAGATAATCTCACGGTTCTACACTTTGGGCTGCAGGCCGACCCTGCATGTTTGGGGGCCCATGTGTTCTACCTCAGCGCTTTTCATATTGCAAGCGATCGGTACTGCGCTGGTTTTAGATGTTGTCACAAGGCGAATACACAAAATTGAATAAAGCACGACAGCTGTTGGAATGAAATGGAACGACAGTTCCTAACTAGCAATCAGAGTTGCAATTCTATCAATGATATACCATGTGATAAATAATATTGTCGTACTACTTATACACACAGGACACTTGCTTCACCATGCCAGATTATTACATCAAAATCTCTCGGAGGATAGATCAGTTCGGCAGTTGCGTGCTGCTACTGAAGAATTTCAAAGTTGATTTGGACCAGCTCTCCTTGCCGAGAAAGTTTGATTTTGACATCATCCCCTACCGCAATATATGATTTAGATTTGAACCTTGACCATCCTTTAGCATCAATCATCATGTGACCATCCATTGTAGTCACGGTATATTGAGCAGGTTCATTCACACCAAGGTTGTGCATGGTAAGAGAAACTTGGCCGCGGTCGCCCGGATTGTTGAACGACTCCCTCGTTGCTCTAGGAATTCTCTGTTTGCAAACAAGAAGGCATACCCAAACAGTTAGATCAACACAGTGAATCATGTGAAACAACATGGAAAGAAAAAAGAACGAAGCACTTGGGCGGCCAATGCTTACCAAGAAGGTGGACATGTCGGTTTTTGTAAGGACTTTTGTATATGAAGTGCGAACTGCAGCCCAGTCTGTTGCCGGTGCAACTGCATGGGCCGGACCAAATGCAAATGCAAGTGTTGGTGCAGGTGCCAAAGCTGCTGCTGCTGCCGGAGATGGTGCTCCTTGTAGAGCTGGTGCCGGTGTCGATGCCCGATCCTCCAGTAGATCAGACTGATCCGCTGACGCGGTCGGTGCCCAATCCTCAGCTGGATCAGACTGAGCTACTGCCGCTGTCAGTGCTAGAGCAACTGCCGGTGCTCGATCTGTGCGAGACAGCGGCGATCGTGTCTGGTCTGCTATGATCAGCTTTCTAACTTGACTAGGATCCGTGACCGTGATCCAGTTTTTTTCTTCATTTCTTTTAAATGCGAGAAGGACTAATTGTCGCGTTTTTGTTCAACCAAACTGCAGTTCATCATAGGGATTCAGCTTGTACTCAGACAACAGACTGATCCAATTTTTTCTAGTAATATAAGTGATGGACAGTGCCTTCGTTATGACACGACATAAGAAGTGAAACCTGCAAAAATAGCCATCGTAGAGCAAACCAAACGGCTTATTCTGTGATGAATGTCACATGGCAAAACCTGCATCATAAAATTGCAGGAAAAGAAAGAAAACATGACATTAAATCAATAAGATTTAGACAGTAAATCAATAAGATTTACTTGATGTGACACGAGTGAATCCTTACCAGGAAATCACTATGTTGAAGTACTAAACAGAAGATTGATCGTCCAACTACGCGTGGCATGCAGGGGCCCTGCCTACTCCCACAAGCAGGACAATCATATGGACCGAACATCCATGGGACTAGAAATCCTGGTGGGTGCGATAAACCCTGCAATGCATACAGATATTGGAGTGTAACCATAATTGATAAACCGTCCTCACAAAAAATATGATCTGGATACTTCAAAATGTACAGACTGAATTGAGTGGACAGACATTAACATAGATCGTTCTCAGGACTGACCACACACCAAAAGCGGTAGTACTAATAAACAATATAGGGTTCACAAACACAAATCAATTACTGAACAATAGTACTTACTACAGACAAGCAAAGTTGCACTAACTAAACTCTACAGACTATTTCTTGCCACCGACCTACGGGATGAACCCCGCATACTCGGCCATGGACTTTGTATGAGATGTGTACATGCACCATCACCATGTTTTCAACCTTGGAGAACTTAACAAAGTGGTCTTTCCACTCATAAACATGATGATGAAGAAAGGCCGCATCAGATTTGTTGGGAAGCTTTACAAGAACCACACCCTTCGTAATCGAAGGCACAACCAGGAAATTGTTGTGGTCAAGTACAGCCTCGAGAACACGCCTGACAACAATGCTACAGGAAAACACTAGTTCAGGACACGTGGCGACAAGGACACAGCAGCTGGATAGTTCAGCAGTAGAACTCATCATCAGGTCTTCCAGTTCACACGGCATGACTTTGAGAACTTCATCTCCACCGTGGACCTGGTTCTAATTCAAACAGAAACCATATTTTATTACTACCTCCATTCAGACATATAAGATGATTTTCGATATTATACTCCATATATGACTACATATCCGCACAGAAATGAGTGAACAAAGACACTAGAACATGTCTTCAAAGGCATGAGAGCAGAGGGATTCCATGCAATATCCATAACACAAGTTACTGAGGCAAATATACCCTCTTAAAAGGTAGCATTGATGTTCATAAAGTACTCCCTCCGTCCCAAAATTCTTGTCTTAGATTTGTCTAGATACAGATGTATCAAGTCACATTTTAGTATTAGATACATCCGTATCTAGACAAATCTAAGACAAGAAATTTGGGACAGAGGGAGTAGTTGAAAGTAATCTATAAGAAATCAGTGTCAACCTCTCGCATGTTTCTGTCAAAATAGGAATTTAGAACCGTCATTTGGCACACTAAAATCACATGCAAGATCACCCAGAAAGTTGTACTACCAGTACTAGTACTGCGTGTTAGATGAAAAAATACGATCAAGATCGAGAAAAATATCGTCAACAAGAGACATTACCTGGACTTTCTTAATGAGGGATCCTAGAGAGGGGGGCTTGGACAGGGCGATGACTTTGAGCTTGTCTGCGGTAGTCTCGGTGGGGTGCTTGCGCTTCTTCATACCATGAGCCTCAACGGTTTTGGCCAGAGCCATAGACATCACGTCGTCCGGTGCTCCAGCGTCCATCCAAGAGAGGAAGCTGAGAGAGAAGAGTGAAAGGAAGAACGAGATGGGGGAGAAGTGAAGTGAGTGGGGGTTTTATTCAAGAGAGGAAGCTGAGAGAGAAGAGTGAAATGATGGTTGCTTCGTCCGTCCAACTTACTGCTAGAAAGGAGGGGGTTTTGTGATTTGACGGCTCATTGGGCATTACTGTGGCGGTTCGATCGGGGTAGTCTACCGTCACTCTACTACGGAGTAATTTAGTGCATGGCTGGTGGACCCAGGTGCTGGCTGTCCCACACGTCGGCGAAAGTGAGTAATTTAGTGCATGGCTAGAGGAGGATCCGCACGGTAGAGCGTGTCCACTGGTTTTCATTCTGAAGAAAAAATGATTACAGCAAGTGTTTCCACTCTTACGACGGAGGAGTGCGAAACATGGCAGCCACTTGAACATACATAGTGCTCCTACTACTAGGCATGTGCAGTGGTTCATACGTCAGTACTACACAATCTTGTCGCTAGTGTAGTAAGATATGACGATAACAAATGATGTTGTGCGCATGTCAACTACTCCTATATGTAACGTAGTACCGCTTTTTTGACTGTCCGGTCGAGAATGAACGGTGAGATCAATGTTAACAGAACTAGGTCCACAGCGCACGGAGAGTAAGTTGCTACAGTACTCCATGAAACATGAACCATATGAAGCACATCCTATAGTGTTAGACAGGGTGTATGAAGGGTGCACGGGATGGGAGCAAAAGTTCCCTTCTCGACCCACTTTTGGGTGTTTGGCAGAGTGCATGAACCATGAAGGGTGCATGAGTCCACACTAGTAGGTTGACAAAAATACACGAAGAGGAAACAACTATATTGAGATGAGAATGCAACCAAACACACCAACACGCTTTGTGCTACAGTGACTGATCTGCACCATCTAAGTTTGATCCAATGGTCATGTTGCGCTGAGACATGGACATGTCCATGCAGAGGGCGCCTAAACACCACCGAAGTCCCTCTGCTTCTCGAGACGCACGACGTTGGTGATGCAGGGTGCAACCGCCCGCAGATCCCGCTCCCGGTCGACGGGAGCCAGCTCGTCAAAGACGGCGTCCAATGGCATGAATGGATTCCGGTGATGGAGCCCTGAAAGGATTCGCCCGGCAACGGTGACGGCAGCCCGCAACCCCTCCTTGTCCAGCTCAACCACCACCATCACGCGGAGACGGCTCAGCTTCTCAGAGATATAGGTGAAGAAGGAGACCAGGTCAGGAAGCCGCAGCTTGTTGAAGTCGACCGGGTGGTCGAATGGGTTTAGCCCGATGGCCGGCATCGTCGCGCTGGCACGATGGTAGGCATCGCGCAGCCGCAACACGTGTGTGGCAACTTGGTTCACCAAGTGGCTGAGGCGATCCTGGACCTCGTCACGATCGGCCCGCTCGCGCTCTAGCCGGCTCCCCTGACGGCCTATCGTATCTCCCGCTTTCTGCAGCAACACCGTCGATGCCTCGAGCAGCTTTGTGGTGGACGCCTGCCGCTTTTGAAGCTCTGTGAACTCCTGCACATAATGGAGGAGCATGGCACTCATCTCCTCCTTGAGCTCACTGAGCTCCACGTCCTTGGCCCTGAGCTCTGCATCCTTGGCATGGAGCTCCTGTGTGAGGCGCCTCACCTCGGACTCCATGATCTATTGCGCCGCCATGGCACCAGGTAGAAGCAATCGGGAGAGGAAGCAAAGGGGGCGAAACGGCTGAAAGGCAATGCAATCTAAGGGAAGGTGGAGAGAGCCAGCCGAGGAGCGGGGAATCTTTTGGTTTTCACCATGGTAAAACACCAGTCGAGGACTTCTCACATCAAGGAGCAGTGGGTTTTACAGCCAGAGTCATCGTGACTAATTGCTACCGCGCCTGCTCCCGTCAATCAAAAAATTAAAAATCCTGCCGCGCCTGCTCCTGTCAATCAAAAAATTAAAAATCCTGTTGCACCCAAATACCAGAGCAACACCGCGGTGGATATTTAAATTTACCTGCCGGCAAGTAGATAAAAAAAGGGGTGAAAAAACAAATGTGGCAGCGGCCTAGCTAATCGGTCGAACTATCCCAACTAGCTAGCCATCATGCTTCACTGATGTACTCGGGGGGAAAGGTGGTCTTTCGTGATTTGACGACTCATTTACTTGCTTCGGCGCTACAACCGAGGAGGACCCAGAAAACGCGCGGTAGGGCATCCCACGTCCAGAAGAATATATGCGTGCACCACCCTGGAGGACCCCGAAACCGCGCGGTAGGGTGTGTCACGTCTCGGCACGGAGGAAAAATGTGCGTGTAAAAATATACTGTATCAGACCTAGTACCTATGGTTCGACCTCGGGACCCAGCCAGTCGATCGAAAACACCCCACTAGCCACACAGCTTCATCATGCAAATGTGGCACAGTTAGCTCCGTCTCGACCAGCCACAACGTCTCTTGTTCCAAGCTTTTTTTAGTTGTAATAACACCACGGCAAGCTAGCGCCATTCTTCGTGTGTGCCTGTGCAAAGGTTAGACGATGGAGAGAAGAGAGATTGAGATCGTAGACCTGGGACCCACCAGTAAGTGAGACAACAGTCATGCACGTGTTGACGAGGCACTCCCTCTACTCTACTCAACGCAAGTATTGTATAAAATCAAGTTATGGGACAAAGCCAACAACCGTTCGTTTTTTCAGGCTATCGACTTATGCTTTGTAGTCCAGGTTGCCAGTTCGAATCTCGTCTTTCAGATTTGTTAGTTTTAGGTCCAAATTTGATTAATGACAAGTGGGACCCCCGTGTGTTGTTCCGATATTTCAGTGTAGGATGGTTTTTTTGAACAAACACTTTGCGCGGTTAGACAAGTAATGGCACGAGTTACACGTATTTTGCAACTTTACGAACAAGAAAGATAGCGGCATAGAATATCACATCCACCCCGCAGCTTAGATACTATGGTGATACGAGTTTTTACACCGTTGGAAGTGAGATCCAATGGCTTGGGAGTAGTCTTTGTGATTATGTGCAATTTCCAAACTCTCCAAAGGTTTTTTTGCAAACAAAACATTCAGGCCTCGTGTGTGCTGCTGCATCTTCGATCCAACGGCTCCCCGGTGCTCATATTAGGTGCTCCCCGTAGCTTAATTACCCACTACGGTGATATGAGCATCTAGGTCGTATGATCAGTGATTAGATGGCACATCAATAGTACTTGTACTTTCTGCGCATTTCCCAAACTCTATCAGCCGTATATTGCAAAAACATTCAAACCTCCTACTGTTGGCCGTCAGATCTCAGTGAACTCGTATCACCATAGAATCTATGGTGCGGGAGCACCTCATACTCTCCCATACGAGAAAACATAAGGTGCTATCGCAGCTTGGATGCTACGGTGATACGAGCTTGGAGGTTGTTTGATCTGAGATCCAATGGCATCTGAGCAGTCTTTGTGCTTGTAAGCAGTGGCCGAACTCTTTTGGGGCTTTTCTGCAAAAAACCATTCGAACCACCGAGGAGGTGTTGGGTCACAAATCCAACGCCTCCGAAGAGCTTGTATCACCAAAGCATCTAAGGTGTGGTAGCACATGATATTCTTACATACAGGAGAATATGATGTCCTCCTTCATCTTAGATGCTATGGTGATACGAGCTTCGAGGTCGTTGGATATGGGATCAAAGGGCATCTAAGTAGTTTTTGTACAAATTGTGTGCAATTCTCAAACTCATCAAGGTTTCTTGCAAAAAAATTAAGACACATCATGTGAGTTGCTATATCTCAAATCTACAAGCTCCAAGCAACTCGTATCGGCATATAGCATCTAAGGTATGGGGGCACATGATATTCTCCCGGGGAGGAGGGGTGGGGCGTGCACAACCAATCGGTGGTTGGGAGGGTGGGGACAAATATAATCTAAACAACCCTAAATAGAGCTCCACAATTTTATCTAAGGTCGAGGGGTTGACCCCCGACAATCATTGCTCTGCCTAAACACAACATTTGCATGTACTGTAGTACTAGACTTAATATTCATGTTTCAGTTTCATGTTCATTTTAAATATTGAACTGAGGACCATGGATGTCTTACATTTTACTCCCTTCGTTCCTAAATATTAGTCTTTTTAGAGGCTTCAAATGGACTGGCACATACGGATGTATATAGACATATTTTAGAGTCTAGATTCACTCATTTTTCTCCGTACATAGTCACTTGTTGAACTCTCTAAAAGACTAATATTTAGGAATAGAAGGAGTATTTTTGAATTCGTGTCATACATGCATGGCTTGGAAAAATAGATGCACTATACTTATTGGATTGTTGTTGTGTTCGTGCGTGTCTCTCTCTCTCTCTCTCTCTCTCTCTGTGTGTGTGTGTGTGTGTGGTCATATGCTTGATACATACAAAGTTTTCTCACCTCCATATTGTTCATCTTTTAAATTTGAATTTGTATTGGAAAACTTACTAGGGATACCATGAAATGTGAAATCCACGTTGAGATCACTATATCACAAACTCACTCTAATTCAACAACTCGTCATAAATCAATTACCATGTTGAGATTAGTATTTGCAAGGAAAATACGGGTATTGTAATACACATAGATTCGTTCGGCAATTTAAAAGGTACCTTTCGTATTCTTGAATGGTAGGACCCAACGGCGTACCAGCCAGACCTTGGCTCGTGTTGATCCTAAAAAAAGGGCTCGTGTCCTTCGGTGGCGTGCATGGTACGCACATTAGGCAACCCCAACCAGTCGAGCCTCAGCGTTTCAAGTCGAAATATCTGGCGGCCAGAATTCCAGCCCTAGGAAATTCCCCTCATGTCCCCGGTCCATAATGACTACCGATGAACAACGAAGGGATGCTTTAGTAACTAGACAACGTTACCTACCGTGCCGTGCACGGTTCAATTCCCTCGGTCGCTCGTTAACTGCATTGCCTTGTACTACTACTAATACACCAGGATGAGCACAGAATTGAGCCCATTTGTTCGTGCCTAGTACTTGAGTTAATATATCAGGCAATGCATTGGTACGCAGGGATTATCGTTTTACTCCCTCCTTTCCGGTTTATAGGGCTTATCTCAAAATTTTAGTTTTCCCATTTTATAAGTCTCAGTTTGGTTGTTCCCCATCACATGTTCAGATTTCTAGGTGAAATAAATCATTACATGCAAGAATTAAGAGAAAATTGACCAATGCATGTACTTTATGCATGCATGCATTGCAATTAATGCATTCGTAAACACAATTTTTGAGGAAAACAAGCGCATTAATTGAGTGGTTTTGCAAACTACAACAATTGTTCCACCACTCACCATCTACCTTGGTTGGTGAGATTTTTGAATTGATCCCTATAAACCGGAAAGGAGGTTTAACTAAGCAAAATGTTTGACCAAATCCATTCTTAAGAAATACAACAGGACAGATGTATGGCTTGAAAATTTATTGCATGATGCAGGTTATGATTTTGTTTCGAATCCTGGATCTTAAATTTCAGAAAATCCAAAAGTGAGCATAAATTCTTGAAACTGAGCATGCTCACGTGATATGGCACAAATATTACTTTGTAAGTTTTTTCTTCAATTTGAGACAAGCTGCTTATGACAAGTTGCACAAATGAAGAGCCAAGGTATTTTGGAACAAAGACCTGTCACGTTAAGGCGAACGCTTTCACTATTGAAACCGTGGGTGTTTACGTGCCGCCACGAGACCCCGCTTCTCATCGGCAGGTGTCGTCCCAGCAAGCGTGTGAGTCGACGGGAGGTGTGCGAGCAGACCGTTGTGTCGGCTGTCAGGGAGGCGTGCGAGGAGACCGCTGTGCAGACTCACCGGGAGGCGAGCCCTTTGACCAGGCTCCGCCACCCACCGTCATCCCAACTGCTCCCACTTTTAATGTCGCCGGTGCCACAGTTTAAAATATACTCCGCTCTACCCGGTATCGCTACAATTCCATCTCTTCCTCTCCGATTCTCCTGTCGTCTACCTCCAACTAGCCTGACCTAAACGTATGCCATGCCACATCACAATGGTCTGCCCTTAGTGTTCCAGTTTGATGAGGAAGACACCCAGCCGGAGTCTCAAGAACATAAGGCGCTTTGGGACGAGCTTGAACTGGCCTTGCAGGAAGACGCCGCGCCTGTCCCCGCTCCCGTTCCCCTACTGCGCCAGCGCCCATCCCCGTTGCATTGATGGGCTGGGAGCCGCACATTGTCACCAAGCTTGATGCCACGGGGTTCCACGAGATCCCTGCCGACTTTCACGCGCCCGTGCACCTGCCAGCGCATGCGCCTGCGCGTGCACTGACGCGCACGCCCGTGCCGGTGCCCGTGCACCTACCAGCGCATGCGCCTGCGCGTGCACTGACATGCGCGCCCATGCTGGTGCCTGTGCACACGAATGTCTCCACCGCGCCTTTGACAACGCCTGTCCCCGCGCGGGTGCCAGTGCCCCCCTCAGCGGCATGGATGGTCGCCGTCGACCACTTCCTTGCACCAACGCTAGTCGCCTCCTCCGGCCAGTTGACTCGCTCCGAAGTCCAAAACATTTTGGCCTTCCTTGAAGCTAGGCCAACGTCCAGGAGTACGCCAACAACGGTGCAAGACACCGTCGTAGCCGTCGGTCAGTGGCCCAACGACACATAGAGCACGGCAGAGGAGCCATTTCCCACTGCGAGACGCCCCCGCCGCCGCCACGTAATCTAAATTTGCCATTAAAAACGTTTGGATTGCCATGCTTAAAATCCGAATGTTTATCATTTTAGTTTATTTTATATCGATCGTCGTATAATTTAAAGTCGGAGTCAGACTGAACGAAATGTATGGTTTGATCGATTGAATGTTCTGCTAGAGCCGTATCAAATTAAATATAAAACGTCATCAAGCCACATGTATTCCTTGTCATCCAACGACCTAGAATGCTTCAATGTCGAGCCCTCAACACGTTTAGCTCGCAGTTAATTTCATGCCAAAAAATAGTGCTAATCACATGACAACACGCAAATAATATCCTAGTAGTTAATATCCGCATGCACTTAATATACTTCCAAATTAACGTGCATTGCACGTACACACTGACTAGTGCTGCTAGTACATGAAACTGGTGCCGTGACTTGTGAACGTGTCCAGATATGGTCAACAGCAACATCGCCCGCGAGTTCTTCCTGTTTGCCCGTGCGTCTAAACGCAGAAGGGTAGGAGAGAGAGAGCACACATGGAACCCACCAGTAAGTGAATGCGAATAGTACTAAAAATAATATTACATGTTATCCATTAATTAGGCTGTGGTAATATAAAAACATTATGTGAACAAAGGGGGTACAACAAACATTGCTATTCTATGTATGTTGCATATTGACGTGCGGCTTGAAGGCCCGGTCTCATGTTCGATCCTCGTCCTTTATTTTTTTATTTGTATATGGGTCCAAATTTGTTTCATGACATGTGGGCCCCTCGGTGTGTAGTTTGTAGCACTTTAATTTGTGGGTCGAAATTTGTTCCATTCCAAGTGGACTATCGGTGTGTAGTTTTATAGCTTATTTATAATAATTAAAGATAACAACATCGTTTTTTCAATAATACCATGGTGCAACGTTGAAGGCGAGAAAGGACGTGCGAGAGAGCGATGACCGAGCCAGAGGGAAATCAACTAGGGGAGTTGCGTGGGTTGCAACGGTGTTTGGAGTAGTTGTGGGCCGAATGCTACGAAAATATAATCTAAATCGACCGGAATAAATGCCTACACAAATTAATCCAAGGTTGGAGTGCCCCTCGCAATGTAAATAGCTCCGGCTTTGCGAGGGATGGAGAGGTAGTAGCTTCAATGCGTGGAAGATACGGTGTGAGAAAGCAAGGTCAATCGAGAGACATATAGATAGAGAGACAAAGTGAGTGTGGTCCGACATTCATTGAACAAATATATATGCTCCGGAGAGATATTGTCCGATTGAGCTTTTGGTAAGGGTGAGGGCTGTAAGATAGAGCTTGAGAGATGATCCAGTCACAGACGTGTAGATATATTTTGTGCCTGGGAGGAAGCAAGGTCAACCGATCACATAGGGGCCATGCGATCGAAAGAGTAAGACGGGTTGGAGAGAGTGACCTAGATAGACGATGTGCGTGAGAGAGTATACAATGTGAATAGGTCGAATTGGGCTCAAACATGGTGATATATCGTTTTTGTCCGAGAAAGAGCGAGATCAATCGAGACATATGGGGATATATATATATATATATATATATATAGAGAGAGAGAGAGAGAGATTGAGTGAGCATGGCCCACCATGAGGTCGAAAGAGTGGCGGCGGCTTGGATGGACTGACCTAGATAGTCAATCTGCATGAGAGAGTATAGAGTGTGTCGATCGAGGCCCGAACAGGGAGATATATCATTTGTGTGTGAAAGAAAACGAGGTTAAACGAGACTCAGATAAAGAGAGAGAGAGAGAGAGATTGAGCGAGTGTGGTCCACCGTGCGGAAGAAAG
This sequence comes from Triticum aestivum, assembly GCF_018294505.1. NCBI lineage: Eukaryota > Viridiplantae > Streptophyta > Magnoliopsida > Poales > Poaceae > Triticum > Triticum aestivum. The sequence goes on along the minus strand of NC_057798.1, from coordinate 161,325,380 downwards.
AGTGAGACAGTCTCGAGGGAGTGACCTAGATATACAACATGCGTGCGTGCGCACAAGAGGTTGGGGGGCTAGATAGGCAATGCATGTATTTAGCGCGAGAGGGTGAGAGGGAGAGGGGGGAGAGAGAGAGCTCGGCATGGGGTGCAATGGCGGGTGTGTGAGGTAAATACATTTGGTAATAGGAGTGGAAAAAGGGGTTGTGTAGTTGAGAGACTTAGAGATCGAAACATGGAGAGAAAGAATGAACGTGTGTTGGAAATCGATAGCTTGCTAAGGTGGTTAGGAGAGGAAGATTGACTGATACAGGAAGTATGTAGCGTTTGTGCGCGCAGGGGGGGGGCCTAAAAACAACATTTGAATGTACATAGTATGAGACTTAATATTGATGTTTCAATTCGGTGTACATTGTAAGATTTGAACCGAGGACCAGGCATACGGGTAATTATTTCGAATTCGTGCCATACTAAGTTTCGAAAAGTTGACATTGACTCAATTTGTTGTGCTATTTTGTAGGTCATATGTTTGAATCCATCCAAAAGTTTTCTCACTACCATGGTGTTCATCATATACATATGAATTTGTATTAAAAAAGTAGCATGGATACAGTGAAATGCGAAATCCACGTTAGAATTGGAGATCGCTACGTGACACACACTCTAATTCAAATAACTAACTACGTGACACACACTCTAATTCAAATAACTAATTATGTGACACACTCTAATCCATGTTAGCATGGGTACCGTTTCGATTTTTTTCAAATAACTCCTCATTAATTAATTTATAGTACTCCCTCTGTTCACTTTTATAAGACCTTGAAGACATTTCAGACAATGTGCAAAACAGTTCATTTTAAGTTGTCTAAAACGACTTACAAAAGTGAACGGATGGAGTATCTCGTTTCGAATCACTAATTATTGCAAGGAAAACACGGGCATGGTAATACATATAGATTCGTTTGCAAATGAAAGAAGATTTGTTTACATTCTCAAATGTAGGCGCATCAGGCAGACCAGGGTCGTGCCGGGATGGACGTTGCTTCGGTGCCTTAAAGGCAACTGCCCTTGGGTGACTGACATGTGGGCCAGCCACCTGTTGGGCCCACATGTCATGGACACATAGGCAGGTGCCTTAAGGCACCGAAGCATAGTCCTGTCGGGGTGGTCGCGTGTGTCGGATGGACGCGTAGCACCCACCCACCCACCCCCCAAAAAGGACGACAACAATATAAGTTCACGCTTCCACGTTTCGGATTGAAATATCTGGCGGCCCCAATTCCAGCCCTACAAAATATCTCTTCTCCACCATCCCCTTCCGCGCCCAGATTGCTCAAATCCCTAATTCGCCGCCATCCCTCGAATCGCCCCTCGTCTCGTCTCTTTCCCCACCGTTCCCCACCCCTGTGCCGGACGACGATGACAAAGACGACGGTCGCGCTTCACCACTGCATCGGAGCTACCTCATCTACGCCCTCGTCCACCGCACTGGGTGGTCCACCGACAATGTCGGCCGCCACAACTGACGTGCCTCACAGACACCGAGTTCCACCGCATCAGGTGCGCTTCACCAACGCCGTCTCCCAGCTCACCGGGGCTACTTCACCGAGCACATCGTCGCACCTCAGCCCCCCGAGACAGTTGGGGCTTCACCAACGGTCTCGTCCACCGCATCGTAGCGCTCTGCTGCCACTCAAGATCTGCATCCGTGCGCGGCCAGCCAACGCCAGTGCATCACCCTCAATGGCTCTGAAGTGACCCGCACTCTAGCTAGGCGAGCATGCCCAAACACCAACCCGAACTAGGTATCCACACATCACTCCCTTGTGCACTGTTCCGACGATGTTTGGATATCCTTTCACTGCTCTCTTAGCTTACACGCCTATGCAACTCTGACTTTAACTCTTATTTCTTCTGGAGATATCATCTAAAACAAGCAAATCCATTTTTTAGTGAAGCACGATGGCGCTACGGAATCTGGTACACATCCTTCACACCCGTATAACCTTGTAAGTATTTGTCCTCCGGTACAAAATCAAGGTCGATTCCTCTTATTTGATCAACCATTCGCCATGTCAAAAATGCGGAGGGGGATGCAAGGAGCACAAGGCCTGCACATCCAAGCAAGTGGTAACATGGACTTGTACATGGAACATCCCAAGCGCAAGCAGAGCTGCAGTGAGCCTGTACAACGAGCTAGTGTAAGTCCCTGCATTTCATTTAATTCGTACTAGCACTCGTGTATGATTTGTGTGAAGTGGATGATCCACGAATTCAAGTTACCAGTGGAGAACATTTAACTTAAAAATACGAAGGCACTTGCACTCCGGAAATCAACATAACTTGAGAAATGTGAAGCTACATGCACTTTGAAAACCAGCTAATGATCCAAAGTAGTTCAGATTATAAACACTAAATGATGCAAGCACCAAAAAACACAAAATGCAACATGGTGTACAAGGACTACAAACATGGTCTGTACTTGCTTGAATTATTCGTTCTCTAGCTGAAAATATCGAAGTGTAATTGCACGTATAACCAGTGCGCAAACTGCATATCAATATATCTATCATGCACAAGTATGCCAATAGTTTCAAACAACAGATTAGAAAAGTATTTATGCTATGTTGTCATGATACGGGGACTTTCTGGTAGATGGCCTCGACGTTTCCTCAAGCTATGAAAATGCACTATAATTTGCTTGTCATCAATGCCTGCAAATCTCTGTCTCTCTCAACATAGTAGATCATCATTATACACTAAATCCTTCAATGAGCTTGCAAAATGCTTGCATTAGATCCCTCATTAGACACTATATGTTCATCACCAGGAGCATGTAAAATGTTTGCATCAAATCCTTCATTAGCAGTCTGTTCATTAGACACTTCAAGCTCAAGAACAACATGATCTTGTATGTTTGCACCGGAAACTTGATTAGATACATCAGATTCAGTCAGTTCAGTATTGATTGGGGGAGTTATAAAATAAGTAGAAATTGGTTTCATTTTCTGGTAGATTCCCTATATACAAGCAGTTTTACAACACCGTCAGGTTTAACTATTGGCCAGAAATTGAAGAGTTGAATTAGATATAATCAGGGATGTGATGTACCTGGTCGTTGCGCATGCTACTCTTGCAAGCTGCGACTGTCCATTTGTGCAAGCTCGATGCCATGCCCGTGCTGCCGCCGCTGCCTCCCATGCAGGCTACACCCAGGGTTGGATCTTCATCTTCTTGTCCTTCCGTTTGCTTGAAGCCCGGTGACCGCCCTCCAGCGAGGGCGCGAGGAAGTGTTGTGTCGGTCTGTCCAGCGGCGGCTAGGTTAGGAGCAAACCAGACTGGAGGCTGGAGCAAATGAATTGGGATTTTTCCTGCTGTCGATCGATATGGGAGGCGCTCGTATGGGTCGCGAGCCTGCTATAGGGCCTGCCTTGCACTTATGTTATTGGCCCATCCAAATTGAAACATTTTTCTTCATTTTTTACATTGCCTGCTCGTGCGTTGGGACGAACAAAACTAGCATGGGCCAACCTGGACGACTCAAACTAGGTGCGCACTTTCCAGCCACCTGAGGCGGCCGCCCATACTAGCCCCTATGGTGGCGTCGCCCCTTTTTGCGTGTATGATTGGATAGTGAAAAATATTCCAGTGGCGCTTTTGATTTACCCACAGAATGGTTGAATTACTTGTTTCTATGAACTGAGTTCGCCAATAATGTGAAGGATGCCAGTCTTTTCATCCTATTGTAGATTGCTTAGATCTCGATATGCCAAAAGTAACCGCATGAAATATACAGTAAAACCCAGTGTGATGTGTTTGGCTACAACTAGTCTGACTACACGTCCTCATATAACATATCAAGGACGCACCATCTTACCAGATTAACCATTTGACTTACCCATGCAGTATGGGAAGAAAGAAGTATTGGGACTGCGTATCTAAGCAATTGATGCCATGGACTCTTTTGTACAACCTTGTAAGTGAAAAAGAAGTTGCAGTGTGCCTGTACAAAGAACTAGCGTAAGTTCAGTTACCTGCTTCTCGGAATTTTAGTTAGCCACTTATTGCAAAATTGTTCAATTATGTTGCTTGGCTTAATTTAGTTTGCTACTGATTACATAATGGCACAACCTGTTAATCATATTGTAGACTGCACCTATCTATGTGTTTGATACTTATTGTTAAGAATTACCTATTTGCCTTAACTTAAATATCTACTTGTTTGTTTAACTGCTTTTCTGCTGCAACAGCGGGTTACAATGATGTTAATAACTACTTTACTTTTCTGCATCCAATTGAAACTCTTTAATTCCTTGTTTGTTTAATTGGTTTATTGTCATAACTCCCAGTTGAGATGTTTTGCTAACTTCAACTTTTCTGAATCCAATCGGAACTTTAATGGCAAAATAGGTTAGCCCAAGATCGAAGAGCGAGGTCCCCATGGACGTTGCATCATCCCACAGCAGTGGCACCGGCCCAATCGTGCATTATGAATTTCCAACTGCTGATGCTCTAGAGGCTAAACTAGTGGTAGAAAGAGATTCTGCTTCTGCACTTAGAGATGAAGTTGACATGTTGAGGAAGCAAACAGCACAATCACAAGCAGTACTCAAGACAACCATTAAATATTTGGTGGATTTCAAAACGAAGCAAGCTGAGACTGACCAGATTGTTAAGGCCCTGAACGAAAAAAAGGAAATTAAATTCCTACTTGGTAAATCATAGGTGAAATGTTCTTTCCATAGTTGAATAACCTTTGTGTTGTCTGCTCATGTAATCAATCAAACCATTTTTTTAGAGATCATGTATAATTGTTTTTTTTGTTTTTTGGTTTGTAATTTTATTTGAGCACAAGTCTGTATTAATTGATAAGACTCGGAGACATTTCATTTGGATTGTTGTGCCAGACCTACAAATATGCCAATCGGGCTGAATGTGCATTCAACAATAGTAGTAGTATCGATGGACCATAAGTGGCACGCATCGGAAAGGGCCAAGATGCTGGCTAAAAACGGATGTTGTTGTAGCAACAAAAAGTACAATGGCCTGGCTTATGTATGTTAGTTGATATTATTGATCCATATACTCTATAAGTGTTTATATGTCTGTTAGTTCTGTACATTCTTTGTTGATTGACTTGGTATTTGGATCTTGATACATCGCTTGTGTACATATCTAAATGGGAGTACACATTATGTTGCGTGTGACATTTGAGTTGGACATGAAGTGTTACAAATATTCGAATTCACCTTAAATTGGATTCTATTTTCTGAATTTGAGTATCGGCATTTGTAAACCATATTCATATATGACAGTGGAATACATCTTTGTCATCCTTTTGAAGATATATAAAAACACATAGAATGATTTATAAAGATTCATATAGGAATACAAAGTGGATTCGAATTTAGTTGTCAGGGTAAACATGGATGCTTATTGTCCCAAAATTCGAAAGAAGCAGCAAAATGTCCACTCCCACGTCGGCTGCCCGAAGCCAAGTGTTTGGGAGATGGAAATTACTATCTACCCATTACACGAACAATCCATCGGCCCGATTTCCACTGCTCTAAATAGGGGTAGGTTAGTAACTTCAATTAGACATGACACGACCGCCTCTGAGCCCATTCCGACACGGTGGGCGTCAAATATGGGCGGCAAAACACATTTGATTCAAGCTCGTCCGAAAGACCTCTGTTTCTCCCTCCATTCCCCATTCATACACGGTGGGCATCAAACATGGGCGGCAAAACTTCAATTAGCAGGCCGAAATGCATGTTGGGCCTCAATTTTCACTAGTCGTCGACGGGCCTTTAGCAGGCCGAAATGTAGAAAGGGCCGTTATGGGCCCAGTTAGCTCATGGGCCGTTACTAGGCCGAAACATATCTCGAGCCATAGTTGGCCCACTGACATCATGGGCCTTTAAGAGGCCGAAAGCTTAGTACAGGCATCAACGGGCCGAATTACGCGACAGGCCTTTAACAGGCCCAAAGTCACGTTGGGCTTAACTGTTGCGACCTTTAGCATAGGCCGTTAGTGGGCCCGATGTCCCGTCGGACCATATATGGCCCATGGGTAGCACGGGCCATTCCCAGGCCGAAAGTCACACCGGGCTGAAATGGGCCCATGTCTACATCAGGCCTCTAACAGGCCAAAAGTCACTGGGTTGTAGTTGGGCCCAAATATTCGGTGAACAATTAACGGGCTAGATCTGGCTTCGGGCCGCAAATGGGCCCAAATATTGGGTGAACAATTAACGGGCCAGGTGTGGCTTCGGGCCGTAAATGGGCCCAAATATTGGGCAAACAATTAACGGGCCAGATCTGGTTTCGGGCTATAAATGGGCCTTTATTAAGCAGGTCGTTATTGGGCTGGCCCACTAGTACCTGATTAAGTTCTACGAGCCTTTGACTGGGCCGGCCTTTTTAACCTATATGGGCCTCTGTTGGGCCCAGCCACGTGTCGACGTACCATAGGCATGTCTCCTCCAATGGACAGGCGACATTTGGCCCACTGACGAGCTGACTGGTGTTCTCTTCAGCCAATTAGAATTTTACACGTGGAAATTTCCCATTGGTCGGGGCTGTTAACGGGTTATCGGATCCAAAATCCGACCTGATAGCTTAACAGCGTTCCGTTAAGGTGGATGCCACGTGTCGGTCACCCTTGACGAAAGCACTTCTGTGATGCGTGATTTAACGTCATGGAAGTGGACACTTTTGTGATGATAATTTTGGTAATGTCACGGAACACTTCTATGACAGCACAGGTATGACTATCTTGATTTTGTCATAAATTTGTCATGGATGTACATGCATGACAAAAAACGCGACCTACTGTGACAAACACGTATCATCACGGAAGTGTATTTTTTTGTAGTGAATGCACCTTTGCACGAGCAAATGCCATGCGTGCACCCTCTATACATACCGATCGCTTAATGACATCAAGCCGAGGGCAGGCGCCAACAATCCGCATCACAAGTCCGAAGTAACTGCTTGGAATTGGCTCCGCAGGCCACAGCCAGACAACCAAGTCCTTCATGGCTAGTTCTGCCGCCTGGTGTAGTTCGACCAGCTGCTTCAGCTGATCGATAAAGGGCACCGGATAATTTGGCGGGAAATACTGCGACCAGAAATCCCTCTCCGTAGACTTCTTCTCCTCGGTCCGGTAGAATTGGGCGGCATCTGATATGTTGCGAGGCTGATCCACAAACGCCCCTAGAAAAACAAGAATTCAGCTTATCGCATAGAGTTCCTCCCATTATCATGTAAAAGTGGCCATGAATATAAAAGGCCTTACCAGCCGCAATCTTCCGGGCCTCCTGAATGTCCCTCAAAGCACCTCGGGCTTCTTCCTGAGCATCCTCCGTGGCTTGGAGAGCTTGGGCGAGTTCGGATTCTTTCCCCACTATACTCTGCTCCAAGCCCTCGCTTTTCTTCACGGCCTCCAAGAGCTCTCGCTCAGCTTCAACGACCCTGGCCTCGTGCTTCTCACGAAGAACCTGTTCGGCAGCGACCTTATCATTAGCTTCGGCCGTAGCCTTCTTCAGTGCCTCAATTTCGGCACTCGCCCCTATAGCATACAATGTAAATATCTTAATCACGCACTACTTCTAATTTGTGCTCTACTTAGGACAGGGTTCCGGCATACCTTGCTTGTCCTCCAACTGCTTCTTCACGTGGCCAAGCTCCCCTTCGGCCTGTTCCAGACGCTGCTTTAGTTCGGACACCTCCACACTATGAGCGGCGGACGTTCCTGCAGACGCCTGTTTTCAAACAAAGGGATACACATCATTAGCTGAGTCTCCTGCAAAAATGGAAAATTTTGATCCCCTGTTCGGCTCACTTTCGCCGGACAGTTTATCAGGGGCTACTACTCATATTATGACAATTCCTCAAAGGTTTCTTAGAAAACATACCTCAAAGCCCTTTATAAGACTAAGGCAGGATTCGTTCAGTCCGCTCTTAGCGGACTGAATCTTTTCAATCACCGCTCCCATGAGGGCACGATGTTCATCAATGATAGACGCGCTTCTTAGTGCTGTCGATAGGCCGTCCGGCAGCCCTGCTTGGACACAGGCTGCTGGCAGAACAGGCAAGCCCCCCAAAGGCGGCTGCTTACCCGATCCCGGAGCTTCAAAGGTCTCCAGGACTGTGTCCGGCCGGGGTCCCGATTGAAGATCACCCCCGCCATCGACACGCATAGGAGTCGGTGCTCCCGTGTGTCCGGCCCCAGGGATATGCCCCCCTGGCCCAGGTCCCGCTGAGACGGCACCTCGGTGTCGTGCCTAGGCTTCGGGGAAGGGGCCTCTGGAGGCGTCTCCCTCGCCAGGGCATCTGAGCTCATCGAATCCTCCAATGAGGATAGTCCGGCGTGGGACCTCGCTGGGCCATACAAAATATGGCTACAGTTAAAACTACTATACCCAAACAACCCCGGGCGCATATGCGTGTTCGATTTCGTATACTTACGACTTTTCCAGGGGCTGGACCCTGGGATCCCACTCCGGGCTGCTATCAGCCGCCATGGTGGATGCCTCCGGGAGGGAACCTTTCCCCCTCTTCGGAGATTCGGCCTCTAGGGATGAGGAAGTCGTCCTTTTCTTCCCACCCCCTGCGGGAGGCTCGTCTTCCTCCGCCTCCTCCTCTTCATCTTCAGAAGAAGGATGGTCGCTGGAGTCTTCGGATTTTGCGTCTGAAGCGTTGCGGTGACGGAGGCCACTCCGGGTCTTTTTGACCTTCTTGGAGGCCTCTATCTTTGGCGCCTCGTAAGGCGCTGGGACCAGCATCTTCGTCAGAAGAGGTCCGGCCGGTTCCTCCGGCAGAGGGGCAGGACAATGTATCTGCTCCACCTTTTTTATCCATCCCTGGGGTTGTGGTAAAGCATGATAAAAGTGTCTCCCTCAGGACATGCCAACTGAAGCATGGATGGACAAGAGCATAGTAGTAACTTACCGAACTTGCAGAATGGGACAATTGATACCCACGGTCCTCGGTGGAGTCCGGCCATGATTTGCCAGACTTAGCACCTTCCAGATATCCTTGTGGGAGGAACCATAGAGCTCTCGAAGGGTCTGGTGCTCGGTTGGGTCGTATTCCCACAAATTGCAGGCTCGACGCTGGCAAGGGAGAACCAGGCGAGCTAACATCACCTGGACTACGTCGACGAGTTTGACGTCCTTGTCGACCACACTCTGGACGCGCGTCTGGAGCAGTGACAGCTCCGGACGTGACGTGAGCCATAGTGGGGCTCCAGATCTGAACTAAGGAGCCGCATCCCACTTTTCGCCGCGTGGTTCGGTGATATAGAACCACTGCTGCGGCCACTCCTTGACGGAGTCATTGAAGGCGCTCGTCGGCCATATAACCTTGGGCATCTTGCTCACCATGGCGCCGCCACATTCGGCATGCTCGCCACTCACCACCTTGGGCTTCACATTGAAAATCTTCAGCCATAGGCCGAAGTGAGGCAAAATTCGGAGAAAAGCCTCACACACGACGATGAACGTCGAGATGTTAAGGAAAGAATTGGGAGACAGATCATGAAAGTCCATCCCGTAATAATACATAATACCGCGAACGAATGGGTGGAGGGGAAAACCGAGCCCGCAGACAAAATGAGGAAGAAACACGACTCTCTCGTGGGACTCTGGAGTAGGGACGATCTGTCCCGCCGGCGGAAGACGGTGGCCGATCTTTTTGGCCAGGTACCCGGCCTCTCGGAGCCTCTTGATATCCTTCTCCTGGACGGTAGAGGCCATCCATTTGCCTCCTGCTCTAGATCCGGACATCCTCGGAGAACCTCTCTTCAGTGGAGAAGAAGAGTGCTTGGGCACTAGGGCTCGAGCAGAAGGGAATGGACTAGTAGGGGGAAAAGGAGTGGGTAGAGAGGGAGAGATCTTATCTCTTTATAGGGGCGGTAAAGCTTTTGCGCCTCCCCACTTGCCTAGTGGAACCCGCTCGTTCTCCACTCGCCGTAATTAACGGTGCATTTGGGTTACCCGTACTCGTATTGATGAGAATCCCACAATAAGGGGACACAATCTCTGCTTCAGCAAGACATGCAGAGGAAACCGCCTCGTGATATGCGCTGAGGCTGGTTGTGGAAAAACGGTTTGAATAATGAATCGACCATATTGTCATGTCGCTTCGTCTAAAGTTGACAGCAGATTATATTTGTGAAATATTATTCTCTCTATAGTGGTATGTGAAGATCATCTTGCAGATTCGGACACGGTCTAAGTGTTCGATAAATATTTTGGAGTATTCGGAGATGGAACCCGCCTTGCAATGCTGAAGAAAAAACTGTGCGCCGGACTCATTGTCATTGAAGCCTAGTTCAGGGGCTACTAAGGGAGTCCTGGATTAGGGCGTATCCGGATAGCCGGACTGTACACTCCGTCCAGACTGTAGGAGCATGAAGATACAAGACTCAAGACTCCGTCCCGTGTCCGGATGGGACTCTCCTTTGCGTGGAAGACAAGCTTGGTGATCCGGATATTATATTTCCTTCCTTGTAACTAACTCCATGTAAACCCTAGCCCTCTCCGGTGTCTATATAAACCAGAGAGTTTGGTCCTTAAAGGGACGATCACAATCATAATCATCATAGGCTAGCTTCTAGGGTTTAGCCTCTACGATCTCGTGGTAGATCAAGTCTTGTACTACTCATATCATCAATATCAATCAAGCAGGAAGTAGGGTTTTACCTCCATCAAGAGGGCCCGAACCTGGGTAAACATTGTGTCCCTTACCTCCCGTTACCATTAGCCTAAGATGCACAGATCGGGACCCCCTACCCGAGATCCGCCGGTTTTGACACCGACACTAAACCTCCTCCCAAATCCATGGCGTCGCAAATCTCCACGACAGGCGGTGAGTACAAGGTTATAACCATCATCGACGATGAGTTCGACGTCATCTACACTTGTTCTTCTGCGACAGTGAAAGGATGTCATTCTCGCTTCAGACGCATGTTCCTCAGATGATGAGTGGGTCGCCGGGCTAGATGTTGAGTACACCACAGTCCTGGGACGAGAGAAGGATCTAAAGGACGAAGAGAGGAAGAATCCCGCCGTGATCCAGGTTTGCGTGCATGACTTATGCTTGGTCTAACACATATGCCATGCCGACGTTGAATGCCTGGATTTTAAGAACTTCCTCGAGAGCAACCAAGTCAAATTCATTACTGTAGACTTTACGAACGACGAAGAAGTCCTGGGTCGGATAGGCCTCGTTGTAGGCAACCCCTTCGACCTCCAGAAGAATCGGCTGCTGCCCTTCGGTGGCCAGCCTTCAATGCTGGCCCTGGCAGGAGCCATGGTTCATCCTTCGTACGGTAAACTAGAGAAACCTCCATACACGTTTCATCGTTATGCATGGCAGTGGAATGTACTAGATATAGACCACATCCACTACGCTGCAATGGATGGCTACCTTTGTTTCAATAACTATAAGGGTTGGATGAAGAGAAAGAGCAAAGTGTGCGGTTCAAGCAAATAAGTATCGGCAGAGAGGAAGAGGGACAAGGACGATGTCAAGGACGTGGACGAGGACTCCGAGTAAGGTTGCAGTGTCATTGCTCATGGTGGTTCTAATGCAGTGTCTACCGGAGTAGTTGCAAAGTTTAATTTCAGGTGTGCTTAGTTTAATTTGAGGGGTGTGTTGTGCTGAGCCCCGAGCAGAACTATGTTATGTTTCTTCTCGTTACTTTAACTCTTCAGTACATACATACTAGTATTTCTTACATTTCGTCTTTTAGTTGGTATAGTACTACCACTCGTTTCTTCACATTACATACGTACAATATATATGACCAACATCATATAGCCAGCAGTATAGTTGTCAAAGAATTTCAGGGTGCTTAGTTTTGTCAAAGAATTCCAGGGTGCTTAGTTTTATTTGAGGGGTGGGTTGTGCACTTGTGTTGGACACCATTATTGTGACAAGCCTTTTTAATAGTACTATATGCATAATTTGGCGACGAGCGCTCTCTATATGTACCACCTTTTTTAATATCAAGTTTTGCTCCATGGCGCAATCTATCGATACTACTACTGTACAAAAGTGGAGTATATACATTTTTTAAAAGGCTAGAGGGTGGGGCAGTCTAGCTCGGTCGGTTTCACGAGAGGCGAGGGCCTTTGTGATTTGACGGCTCATTACTGCTGTCAAATCGAATAGTACTGCGCCGCCCACTGCACGTCCGGCGCCTACATTAAACCCCTCCGTTAAACCCGCATGCAAACCGAGAATCCTACTCCGGCCACACGTCCGTTCATGAGCGGGCCGGAATTACACGCAACACCGGCCGAGCCCCTCCCGTCCGCCCTCAGTTTAAACGAGGCCAGATACCGGCCAAACTCCTACCGTCCGCCCTCTATTTACATGAGACCAGACAGACAGCGGGCAAGAATCGCACCCCTCCGCCGCTCCCCCATCTCCTACTTCACCATTTTCTCCACTCTTCTGTGGCACCCCGGCTCAGAGAAACCGGAACGCCCCGTATTCCATCCCAGAGATCGAGGAGAAGTCTCTGGAATACGGCACTGCTTGACATAGAACAAATCATCTCTTATTACAAGAATAAATACAAAGGTCTGATGTTACAAAGGTTCACATCAACACGGCAACACTACGCCTGCGATACTACCCTTGCTCTATTCTAGCAGCGGAACAACTCGAAGCAGCGGAAATCTTCTAGTAGCGAAACGACGATGAAGGTGGTGAAACTCCACTCCATAGGGACTCTGGCTGGGACATGATCTAGCTCGCATGAACGGAAACCACGACAATAAATCAAGCAATCACGGCATCACCTGCAATCTGGCATGACTCGCCAGGTCAGTACATTGAATGTACTTGCAAGCTCACAACAACCAAAAACATCAAGGCAAGACAACAACATAGCATTAAGCAGGTTAAAATTAACAGCTACCATGATATAACAGCAACTCCTAAGCATAATATGAAACTACTACAATACTGATTAATCACCATCTTCGATCTCCATAACCATATCTCTCTTGGCTAATCGGCCAAGCAATATACCATCTCGATCACCTCGTGATGAAAACCAACCTGTAACCGTGATCCTTACGGCGATCACAACCCGACCAATGAATGGCCCGTGATCCTTACGGCGACCATAACCCAACCAATAAATGGCCCGTGATCCTTACGGTGATCACAACCCGACCAATAAATGGCCCATGATCCTTACGACGATCACAACCCGACCAATAAATGGCCCGTGATCCTAACGGCGATCACAACCTGACCAATACTTGGCCAATCTATACTGCTCCAGATATCCACATATCCATCACCTATGAGTCATTCCGTCATGTGAGTGTTGATCGAACGATGTACCCTAGTATGAACCCATGCCCATGACCGAGGACGCGGCTATCGATAGATTAAACACACACTCTGCAGAGGGAGCACACTGTACCCACACCACAGAACCCATGGCCTCGCACTCCCATTCGGGTGGACCAACGGTGTTCCGACAAAACCGATCTACTGCCATGACACTCTCCCGGCCACTCCGACTCACTCCCCTCTGGGCTAAGCCATGGGTGGCCCCGTGTCTACCTCAAGACACCTCATCGACCACCGTCGTGGCCCGTCCTACACGGGACACGGATCCAAAAACTCAAACAATGGGCACACAAGGCTTATGTCCGCCTACCTGATCAGGGTAGCGGGCGCTGATTACCTTCCCTTGTTAGAGGCACTGGCGAGAGGCACGACAATAGACCGCATTAGGGTCGTCCCATACCGGCAAATGTGGTTGCACTAGAAAAGTTCGATTCGGCGGCACCTGACCAACTTACTAACGGAATTATTCCCAAAAATATAACCATAATAACTGATACTCTGATGTCAACCATCAAACTATAATCCAAGTCATAGCAATATCCAACAAATAAGCCAATCAAAATATCATCATCTCAAAATGCTCCGAGGATAGCATAACACTACTATCATGATGAATCCGAAACAATAATCCTACTACTCCAATAACAAGAATACAGCTATCCAGCTAAGATCCACATGTAACCATCGTCTTTGAAAATAATACTCCAAGCAATAGAACATCAACTAGCATCATGAAAATAATCATACTAACCACTAATAATCCAAACGTTAGCATGATATCCAAAGTAATACTCCAAAACATACTAACAGATATCATCATGAAACAATCAAAATACCAACCACTAATACTTCAATGGCAACATGATACTCATCAACTACAAACATAACTCCTAGTAATCCCAACAATAGCATGGTAACAACAAGATCAAAAATAATACTCCGATAAAATGCCATGCACAGAGTCATGTTGCTAAAGCAATATTTTAAACAAGTTCAAAATGAAATAAACCATGTCACTGCATTACAGTGATGCAAATGGAGGGTGTGGCTTGCCTGGGGTGGAAGAAATCACTGGGAGAAAGTGCGAGAAGCACGCGGAAAGAATCGCCGAAAATTGTTCTCTCTCAGAGGGGGCTGATTTGGGGCAGGGGCAAAATGGTCATTTTCGGTATGGCAAAACATAATTAAAGTGATACCAACGGAATGGGCTCGACTAAACAAAGAAGTGACCGTTGGTTTCACCTGATTTGGAGCTACGGTTAAAAAGTTATGGATGTTTTTCTGCCAGGGACTTATCTGTAATGAAAAGATTTTGAAACAGGGGCCTGGATAGAAAAAGTGAAAGCGTAATCAGGGAAAATATGCTTTCACCTTATCCATAGGAACAGTGGCGGGGCTAGACGCGTGCCAGTCCCACGGGTGGGGCCCGTCACTTATCCACGTCGGCGTGGATCGGTCAACGCGGGGCCTGAGGTAGTCCTGGACTAGGGGGTATCCGGACAGCCGGACTATATACTTTGGCCGGACTGATGGATCGTGAAGATACAAGACTCAAGACTTCGTCCCGTGTCCGGATGGGACTCTCCTTTGCGTGGAAGACAAGCTTGGTGATCCGGATATTAGATCTCCTTCTTTATAACCGATTCTATGTAAACCCTAGCCCCCTCCGGTGTCTATATAAACCGGAGGGTTTGGTCTGTATAATGACAATCATAATCATCATAGGCTAGCTTCTAGGGTTTAGCCTCTACGATCTCATGGTAGATCAACTCTTGTAATTCTCATATCATCAAGATCAATCAAGCAGGAAGTAGGGTTTTACCTCCATCAAGAGGGCCCGAACCTGGGTAAAACATCGTGTCCCTTGCTTCCTATTACCATTAGCCTTAGACGCACAGATCGGGACCCCCTACCCGAGATCCGCCGGTTTTGACACCGACATTGGTGATTTCATTGAGAGTTCCTTTGTGTCCTCGCTGCAAGGCTCGATGGCTCCTTCAATCATCAACAACAATGTGGTCCAGGGTGAGACTTTTCTCCTCGGACAGATCTTCGTGTTCGGCGGCTTCACACTGCGGGCCAATTCGCTTGGCCATCTGGAGCAGATCGACAGCTACGCCCCTGGCCACCAGGTCAGGTTCGGAAACTTGAACTACATGGCCGATATCCGCGGAGAGTTGATCTTCATTGGATTCGGGCCTACGCTAGGAGCGCCGAACTGTCACGATGAGCACGGCTTAGACCTGCTGTCAGACGATGCTCGGAATATCGCACCTGCAGGAGCCCCGGACCTAAATCCGGGGCAGATTGCGTCGTCCGAGGACGGGTGGATGGACCCCATCTCGGAGGCCGCACACTCATTGGCGGTAGAGCCGAACACAGACTTCACCCCCAAGGAAGCCTGTGTCTCAGGACCCCTGGACTCGTGTCCGGCTGTAGGTCCCAGACTGCACGCCCCCGAGCCCGCCGACTCTGGCTAGGCTCCGGTAATGTAATTTGCCGCTATGGATATCTTCCAGCACTCGCCCTTAGGCGACATGCTGAACTCACTAAAGTCTCTCCCTTTGTCAGGAGACTCCTAGCCGAACTATGTCCGGCTCAAGGGGGAAGAAGGCGACGAAAAAATTCGTTGCCCACCCACCACCCACTTCATAGCCACTGTCGACGACGTAACAGACATGCTTGACTTCAACTCTGATGACACCGACGGTATGGACGTCGGCGCAGGAGACGATTCAGAACCACCACCCATGGGGCACTGGACTCCCACCTCATCATATGATATATACATGGTGTATACTCCTAAGGAGGACGATGGCGACAAAACGAAGGATAAAACCCCCGGACAAAAGCCAAAACGATGGCGCAGACGCTGCTCTAAGTCCAGCCACAGCAAAAATAGCGATAACAGTGCTAGAAAGATCGACACCCCAGTCAACTCCGAAGGCAACAACGACCATATAGACCTAGTGATGGAGCAGGATGAGCCAGGTCACGCCGAACACAGCCCGGAGCAGATGCCCGATCACAGTGATCTCGAGGGACGAACTCATCAAACTGCCCCGGGATAGGAGCACAATCCGGACGACGACGCATTCATCATCCCGGAAACACGTTCGGAATGATTTATCCTCCACAGAAGGCTTATGGCCACTGCGAGAAGTCTAATGAAGCAGAAGCAAAGGCTTAAAGCCGCACAGGAAACGCTCAATCAGAGATGGAATAAAGTGCTAGACAGTGAAGAAAAATACGGCGACGATCGCCACACAAAGAGCTACCCAAAGCGCAAGCTGCTGCCAGAATTCGACGACGAGGCCATTCCACCGAAGAACAATACGGCCAGTAGGTCGGACCAACCACTTCATAACCGTAATAGAGCAGCTACTGACGCCGCACACGATTTACGTGAACTCCTGGATAAAAAGGCCGGCGTGACGAGGTCCATCTACGGATCTAGAAGACACGCCCCGGCGCAGGACTATGGTCACCAAAACGATCAGACTGATCGAGTACCAGTTCGGAATCAGCACCGGACACAACAACAGCCGACGGCATGCCACAACACGTCCAGATACAGAGGGGCTACTCACCCTCTGTGCTTCACCGAAGAGGTACTGGACCACGAATTTCCACAGGGTTTTAAACCTGTGAACATAGAGGCATATGACGGAACGACATACCCCGAGGTCTGGATTGAGGATTTTATCCTGCACATCCACATGGCTCGTGGAGACGACCTCCACGCCGTCAAATACCTTCCCCTAAAGTTGAAGGGACCAGCTCGACATTGGTTGTAAAGCCTCCCCGAAAAATCAATTGGAAGTTGGGACGAACTCGAGGATGCTTTCAGGGCCAATTTTCAAGGGACCTATGTCCGACCTCCGGACGCGGACGATTTAAGTCACATAATTCAACAGCCTGGAGAGTCCCCCCGCAAGCTTTGGAACAGATTCCTCACTAAGAAGAATCAAATTGTCGATTGTCCGGATGCCGAAGCTTTAGCGGCCTTCAAGCATAGTATCCGGGACGAGTAGCTCGCCAGACACCTCGGCCAGGAAAAGCCGAGGACAATGGCAGCCTTAACAAGCCTTATGACCCGCTTTTGTGGGTGAAGATAGCTAGTTGGTCCGTAGAGGCACCAGCGACCCAAGCACATCCGAAATCAAGGATGGCAACGGGAAGCCATGGCGCAATAAAAACAAACGTCAAAACAAGGAAGAAAGTCCGGACAACACAACGGTCAACGCCAGATTCAGGGGCTCTCGACCCAGTCAACAAAAGAAGCCATTTAAAGGCAGCAAAGAGGGACCGTCCGGCCTAAACAAAGTCCTGGACAGACTGTGCCAAATCCATGGCACCCCCGAAAAACCTGCGAACCACACTCACAGAGAATGTTGGGTCTTTAAGCAGGCCGGAAAATTAAATGCCGAACACAAGGGAAGGGAAACACCAAGTGAAGACGAGGATGAGCCTCGCCAGCCGAACACTAGGGGACATAAAAAATTCCCACCAGAGGTAAAAACGGTAAACATGATCCACGCGACTCACATACCCACGAGAAGGCGCGAACGCGCGCTCAGAGACGCATACGCTATAGAGCCCGTCGCCCCCAAACTTAACCACTGGTCGGCCTGCCCGATCACCTTTGATCATAGGGACTACGCGACTAGTATGCGGCACGGAGGATCAGCTGCCTTGGTGCTCGACCCAATAATCGACGGATACCATCTCACTTGCGTCCTCATGGACGGCGGCAGTAGTCTTAATCTAATATACCAGGACACTGTCCGCATGATGGGGATAGACCCATCCAAAATCAGCCAAAGTAACACCACCTTTGAAGGGGTGATACCAGGCGTTGAAGCCCGCTGCAGGGGCTCCCTCGTACTAGAGGTGACATTCGGTTCCCCAGGCAACTTCAGAAGCAAAGAACTACTCTTCACCATCGCCCCCCACCAAAGTGGTTATCATGCATTGCTCGGGAGAACGGCCTTCGCCCGCTTCAATGTAGTCCCACACTATGCCTACCTTAAACTCAAGATGTCCGGTCCACGGGGCGTCATCACCGTCAACGGAAATACAGAGCGTTCCTTACGGGCGGAAGAGTATGAGACGACTCCAGCAGCCGGACTCTAAGCAGCCTCTCATACCAGAACGCATGATTGGTCGTTAAGACCACGGACACGGTTAGACGAGTCCGGCAGCCCAGATAAACCTGATCTGGGTGCCACGCATGTAATCCCATAGAGGACACCAGGGGCTATAGATATTTAATAAAGCCCAACTCTTGGCTTGACCTTATTAACAGGCCAATGTCTTACACTTTTACTATCCATTGGTGATAGCCAACTCCTCGCACGCTTACGTCATACTCTTCTACATGAGTTTTCCTTTTTACAGACACTATTCATGCAAGACCCTCCCAGGACACGGCACAAAGGAGATAAAGGCACAGACATGCAGCAGGGCCTCGCTTAAAGGTTTCTCTTTAGATTAAGCCCCTGTGTAAACCTTCTTTATTGTCTCTTGTTGCTTACACATCCCATGGGTACTACACCCACAGAGGATACTGCTGTTATTGGCATTTCGCCACGACAGACTAATGCACGTACCTAGAAATACAGGGTTCATAATAAAGGGCGTTGCTTAGCCCAGTATATGTTATAAAGTCCGAATACCTTCGGGAGTGTTCGGTGTCGCGAGTTTGGCCTTATATGCATCAGCTCCGAATCATGTCTTTGGTCAAATGTTGGGTTTGCCCGGCTCCTGGGTTTGCTGCCTTAGGTTCCGTTCTTATCGGCTAAGGCGGCCAAAGGAGAACTACTGCGATTGTGCCCTGGTTATTCCGGATGAGCACCTCAGTAGAGAAAGCCAAAAACTGACTGTCATGATATAGCGAGAGACTGTACAACCACTCGAAGATTTATCAGAATCTTTAGGATTCCTCCGCATTAATGAAGGAACGTTTCCCGGTCATGTACACACGCGCCCTTATTTGGATGCACGCAAAGGTACAAGGGGCTACATAGTAGCCCCACCGTCAAACTCCTATGGCTAAGTGAAAGTGTTAAAGCTATATAGTCCAGTTGCGTAGTTCGACGTGCGATCACCTCCTTAATGGACCAAGACGTTGGATCAAGTGTGATTACGCATATTTTCGCGAACACCCCCGCATTGTATGCGTGGGGGCTGAAGCCAACGACCGCTAACTTTCAGATCACATATATACATAAAACGGCCGCACAGGAGGCACAATAGCACTTTCGGGCGAAAAGTATAGACATAGCCTCGTAATTACAATAAAATTGTTTTTACAATAAAACAATTTGTCACTCGCACATGACATTCTTCGAGCAATGAGCCTCTATTGAACGAGCACCTTCTGTTACCTGCTCCAAGATGTGCTCGTCTGGATCCTGGCTTCCCGCCGGATTTTGGGTCGCAATGCTGGTGGCCTCCATATCTGTCCAATATGCCTTAACGCGGGCAAGAGCCATCCGTGCACCCTCTATGCATGCCGACCTTTTCATGGCATCGATTCACGACGCGGCACCAAGGAATTGTTGCACTAAACCAAAATAACTGTCCGGCTTCGGCCCCTTCGACCATAGATGGTCTATTACAGACCTCATTGCAAGACCGGACAACCTATGGAGCTCGGCCACAGAAGCCATCCTCTCGCTCAATGGCAACAAGCACGTTGGAGCGCTGAATTGCGACCAGAACAGCTTTTCCACTTCATTATCTTTTTGATCCTCGAAAAACTTGGCCACATCAGTCGTACTCTTCACCAGATCCACATACGTGTTTGAAGGGCTCTAGCGTCGATCTAGAGGAGCATACTTCGGATCTAAGAACTTCATTCGCAATAAATAGGGGTTTCCAGCCGCGATTTCTCCGGCCTATCGAAGCTCCTCCCGCGCATCCCTAATTTCGGAACGCATCTCCTTGGCCGCATCAAGAGCCTTATTTTCTTTTTCAAGGAGCTCATACCGGTGGGCGGCATTTTTCAGCTCCACAGCCATCTCGGCTATTTTGTCTTTGCTTTAGCGACGAGTAGCCTGTTCGGCTCTCAATTCTTCGGCCGCCTTTAGGGCAGCCGCATTGCTAGCCCGGGCTTGTTCCTTGGCCAGGGCAAGTTCCGCCCTTAGGGCTTCCATGACAGCAGCTCCGTCTACAGTCCAAGCATATAACATTAACATTATGCTCCTCTTAGTTTTTCCTATAACATATAAGGAAAGCAGAGCACATACCTTGTGACTCGTTAAGCCACTTGTTCACAAGTGTGATATCGGCATCAATAACTCCAATCTGTCGCCTCAGTTCGGCGACTTCAACGGACCGGTCGGCTGCTGGACCCTTAGCCACATGTGCATAAACACAGTATGATCATTCCTCAACAATGTGATCCTCTGTTTGCGGCCTTGGGCTGGCAACCAGAGTCTCAGGGGCTACTATCCATATGGAGCACACCTAGCGCATGCGCCAGAATCAAGAATTACGTATTTCGTTACATACCTCAAAGCCTCTGAGCAGGCTCGTAAAAGCTTCATTCAACCCGCTTGTGGCGGATGAAATCTTCTCAAGCATCATGCTCATTAATGAACGGTGATCCTCCGAGAGAGCAGCTTGCTCCAGAAGGCCCGTCAGCGTATCCGGCCAGTCGTCGAACTGTGCCGGACCTCTCTTATCGCCCCCCGTGGGAGCCGAACACTCCGGGCTCAGGGCGGCCGAAGCACTAGCTCCTGGCCTTGGAAAATCTGGACTCCTCCATGACGACACCTCGGGGTCGCCCACCCATGAGGCGGAGTGGCTGGTGGGATTTCACTCTCCATCATCTCCGGAAGAAGATCCCTCGAAGACGAACTCTGTCAAGAAGAGCTGCTAGCCGGACTGCAAAGAATGGATCCTGGTTACTGTTCTCGGAGGAGGAAGCACTAGCTTTGTATTTACGATTAACTTACAGCTCGGCTAAGGGCTGGCCCATTTGCGGGCACGGCGCGGTGAAGACGCCCTTCGGGGCAGGGCCCCCTGGTGAAGTTTTCTTCCCTTCTCTGGACACCTCCGTCTCCAAGTCTTCGGAGGCGGCCCTCTTCTTCCCGCGAAGCGAGGAGACCTTAGATTCCCCTCCCCGACTGTCCTCCTTGGGGGAGGTAGCAATTCCCCCGGTTTGGATGTGCAATGTGTGAAGTCCTGCTTCTCTGTTCTTCCCTTCATCTTCCCCCGAGGGCACTTTACTTAGCACACGACCAAGCATCCTGTCTATGGCGGGACTAGGCGAGCCTTCGGGAACTGGCGCCGGACACCTGATTCTCTCCGCCTTGCTAAGCCATTCCTGGCCTCGGAGGATTTTCAGAATAATTTTATGATAAACGAAGTGTTCGGTTTCTGGGTTACTTACTTGGGTAACTGGGCGGTTGCAGCTCAGGCCCGCATCCTCGGTGGTGTCCGGACACTTCACTTGTGGTTCGAAGAATAACTTACACATCCCTTCGAGCATCATGCCGAAGAAGTGCAGAATAGTCCGCGGACCTTCCGGATTGAACTCCCACATCCGAAGAGGCCAGAGTTTGCACGGCAACATCCGTCAGACTAGCATTACCTGAATTATGCTGACAAGACTAATGTCCCTCTCAAGAAGCTCCCGGATGCGGCTCTGCAATGTTGGTACATCATTAGGAGGCCCCCAATCCCATCCTACATTGGCCCATGACACCAGTTGAGGTGGAGGGCCCAGACGGAAGTCGGGGGCAGCCACCCACTTTGTGCCTCTGGGAGTCATGACGTAAAGCCACCTCTGCTGCCATAGATCAGAAACCTCTAGAAAGGAGCCCTCTGGCCATGGGGTGTCGGTGTTCCTGCTTATTATAGCACCTCTGCACTCTGTGTGTCGCCCCTCAATCATCTTCGGTTTCACATTAAAGGTCTTGAGCCATAAGCTGAAGTGCAGGGTGACATGGAGAAAAGCCTCGCACACAACGATGAACGACAAGATGTGAAGGATGGCGTCCGGAGCTAGATCATGAAAATCTAGCCCGTAATAGAACATGAGCCCTCTCACAAAGGGATCAAGGGTGAAGCCTAAGCCGCGGAGGAAGTTAGAAACAAATACGACGCTCTCGTTGGGCTCGGGAGTAGGGATGACCTGCCCTAGAGTAGGAAGCCTGTGCTTGATGTTGGCGGTCAGATATCTAACCTCCCTAAGCTTCACGATGTCCTCCTTTGTGACCAAGGAGGCCATCCACCAGCCTTTAAGGTTGGATCCGGACATGATTGAAGATCCGAAGTGCTTGAGCTTGGGCTTCGGGTGTTAGAACTCGAAATGCGAAAAGGCGCAAGCGTGGTAAAAAGAGGGATAGGCCTCGGCCCCTCTATAAAGGGGGTGAATATCAAGCGTCCTCAGCGTAACCGCTTGGGACTTACCTAAAAATACGGAGTCATACCAACAGGCGTCGTGGGGTTGCACGCGCCCGTATTGATGGAAGATCCCGCGATAAGGGGAACACGATCTCTGCTTTGGCAAGGTGTACCAATAAAACCGCCTCGCAACGCGTATCAAGGCAGGCCAAGAAAAACTGGTTCATGTTGGGCCGGGCCACAATGCAGGAGCACGCCGTACAAAAAATTGTCAGCAGATCAGATTTATGAAGTACTATGCTCTCTACGGTGGTGTGCGGAAATTATCTCGCAAAGCCGGGCACAATCCTCAATCTACTTTGGAATATTCGGAGATGGAACCCGCCTTGCAATGCCAAAGACAATCTACGCGCCGGACTCATCGTCATTGAAGCCTGGTTCAGGGGCTACTGAGGGAGTCCTGGACTAGGGGGTATCCAGACAGTTGGACTATATACTTTGGTCGGACTGATGGACCGTGAAGGTGCAAGACTCAAGACTTCGTCCCATGTCCGGATGGGACTCTCCTTTGCGTGGAAGACAAGCTTGGCGATCCGGATATTAGATCTCCTTCTTTATAACTGACTCTATGTAAACCCTAGCCCCCTCCGGTGTCTATATAAACCGGAGGGTTTGGTCTATATAATGACAATCATAATCATCATAGGCTAGCTTCTAGGGTTTAGCCTCTATGATCTCGTGGTAGATCAACTCTTGTAATACTCATATCATCAAGATCAATCAAGCAGGAAGTAGGGTTTTACCTCCATCGAGAGGGCCCGAACCTGGGTAAAACATCATGTCCCTTGCTTCCCGTTACCATTAGCCTTAGACGCACAGATCGGGACCCCCTACCTGAGATCCGCCGATTTTGACACCGACAGGGCCGGCCCTAGGGACGCTGACAGGTGGGTCCCACTGCATCTTCTCTCTCCTCCTGGCCTCCTTCTTCTTCCTCCCGTGCCTAGCCACGACAGAGAACAAAGGGCAGGGGCGCTGCCGGCGCTGGCCCCGCCGACTCTGGTCGCTCCCGACCAAGGCGAGGGCACCGACGGCTTCAGGGTGGCACACCACCTCCATCCCAGGGCAGAGGGAGCGCCGGGGAGGGGTGTGGCCGCGGCACCGTGTGGTGGCAGAAACTACATGCTGCGGCAGCTAAGATTGGGGACGGCGATGCAGGGGGTCTCCGACGAGGGGGATGGAGTTGGGGCGAGTAGATGGACTCCGGGGAGGCTACTGGTGGAAGAATGGAGGGGAAAGGAGCTCAGGATCGAGCTAATCTAGGCGGCGGCCGGCGATGGCCGTGGTGGTCATGGCAGGACAGGAGAGCTCCATGGGCTCGAATGAGAGGTCGGGGAAGGAGCTAAGAGTGAGGGGAGGAGGCTGATGAGCTCGGGAGGCCGCGGGGATGGCTATACATAGCCGAGCGAGAGGGAGGGGCTCGGGTGCCGCCGGGCACGTTCAGCCGAAGCTCTGGCGACAGCCAGCGAGCACGAGAGGGCACGGGGAAGGCGACGAGCGAGAGAGCGGACGAGCCGCAGAGGTCACGGAGCAGGAGGGGCCGAGGGGAAGTAGAGGAAGAGGCCAAATGCCATTAAATCTCGGTCGGCCACAGTGCGCCCATGGGCACGCGGCGGCGAGCGTCGGTGAGCAAGCAGACGGAGGGGGAGAGGGGTCCAGGAGGACGGTGACTACGCGGGCTATCAGCTGGACATCATCACGAGCGCGAAGCCGGCGAGAGGGGGAGGGGGCCAAGAAAGAAGATGCTCTAGGCGCGGACATTGCACGCCAAAGCAGTGGTCACTGCGTGCACTGGTGCACACAGTGCCACAAGTGATGCCAAACCATGCCTAGGGGTTAGTCCTTCCTAGGGAGGCCTCAACTATGGTGGTAACTAGGTGAAAACAGCTAGGGTTAAATAGTTATCACCCTTTGAAGTTTACTGCAGTAAACTTGGGTGAGCACTGGTGATCAACAGAGATATGCTATGGGCCAAATAATATGTCTGGGATGTTTAGCTATGGAGGGACTATGATCTTGGAGGTTTTGAGGGTAAATGGACCAAGATTAATCATAGTTGCTTCACAACTACATATTTGGTCCAGAAATGAAGATCGTGAAGGTGCACTCACATGGAGTGTCCACATGATCTCAAATTGGGCAAGTCTTGATCATTTGGTCATATGGAGATGCTATAAAAAGCTCATGCCAAATGGACAAGCCAAAATGGCACTTGCTTCACAAATATCTCTGCTGACCAGAAACTTGGAATAATTTTGGTGATCAAATGGATCAATGAAATGATGCCAAATTGGGTAGAGATAGGTTTTATGGGTATAAGAATGATCTGGTAATTTATTAGGATTTTTGAAGCAATATAAAATGCACTTGCTTCACAACCTGAACATAAGGCCAGAATCAAATATTTGCTCTTGCTCACATAGATGTTTGGATGGGGCTGCAAATGGGTGGAGGGGGTTAATATGAGAACATTAAATAGTATGCAAAAGATAAACTCATTTGGGTACTCCTAGCTAGTACTTCCTTCACAAAGCCTTCTGTCTGATAGAAACTTTGAAAATTCACTGAGGAAGATTGGCTAGGCAAATAAAGTTGAACTTGTGCATGGGGAAATTATTTGGACATATAAACATGTCAAAAAAGGTTGGGAGCCACTAGGAAAAATATAAATGACACTTCCTTCACAAAGTGCCATTCAAGGCAGAATAGAAAAAGGAATATTGGGGAATTATTTTTGAACTGGCCAAGGAAATGTTTGGGCATATTTGAGCTATATATGACCCAAAGGAATTATGAGAATTATCTGGGGATTTTTGGATGGACAGAAATATAGGTTGCTTCACAACCTAGGGCAGATAGGGTTATTCCTTTAATGAAAAAGGAATTTTCCCTAGAAAAAGATTTTTAGGGTTTGGTCAAGGAGTGAAGTGACATGATCTTGGAAAGGTTATGAGAATGATGAGCCACTTGGGAGGAGCAAATGAAGATGATTTCCCAGGTGGCAAGGCCACAGAACCACTCCAAAAAGAAAAGCTGTTACAAACCTTCCCCCCTTAAAGAAATCTCGTCCTCGAGATTTGGTTGCTCAGGGAACAAGTATGACTTGAGGACACCGTTTCCAACTTGGGTATCCTTTTTCCTTTATTTATTGTTCCCCCAAGAATTTCAGATGATCAACTTACCTTGATCTGGGGTGGTTTGCTTCACCTTTCCCAAATTCTGACAGGTCTTTGCTCATATACCAAATCTTTTTGTTGACGTGAATTTTCTCATATCTGCGGTGGTATCCAATGGATCTGAGCATAAATTTTCTTTTGATCATGAAAACCTTTTTGCTTCTGTCATGTGGTTGCTTCAAATAAATGCAGGCCTTCTGGTTTCCATAAATGCTGAGAATTATCATGGGCATCTCCGAATGGAATCTGACTGCTCACAGGTGGCACTGATTTATCTTGATTTATTTCTTTGGCTCGAGCATGAGATATGTACCAAAGATTTGACTGCCTTCTATCGGGGGCAACATATCGGTGTATGGAGTTATAGCTGTGTCAAACCACAATTATTTACACCTTGAGACTGGCCCGACAGGGGCTGACAAACAACTGCTTTTCCTGACAAACTGACCATGTACTTGATTCCATCGGTGAGTATACCGGGTCTGAGATGATTGTTCGGCTTTTGATTTTTCTCATGTGGTCGATATACCCATCTGTAGTAATAGGTTGTGATATGCTTTAACGTTGCCGCTGAAGTCGGACTGTTGAGGTTGCAAAGGAATCTTGGATCCGACAGAACAGACTTGGATATTCCACATTAACCATGTCAAGCGGGTCGGCAGGATATGAAAATCCATGTAAATAGAGTAGGCCGCTGAGAGTATGACATTGTGGATCCATATGGGATTATGGCTTTCAACTGACTTGGGTATCTGGACCTTGATGGTCGTGCAAAAATCATCATGCTTTGCTGTCAGTCTCATCCTTTTTATGGTCCTGATTTTCTTGGTTAGGATACCTTACTGAAACAACTTGGCCACACCTGTCCTTGATTCTTCGTATGACCATGGATGGGATTAGTATTTTTGATATTATTCCTCCTTGTTTTCTGACCCGAGTCCGCACACCTATGACATATACCCGGGGTTTGTAGCTGTACAGAGCTCATTGCTGAGGCCAATCATACAAGAAGGTGACAAGGTTTTATAATATCTCCTTGTCAATCGTGGGAATAATGATCTTGATGACCATTGTCAAGACTGTGGATTTTGTGATGTCATCTCCAAATATTATCGCTCCTTGCATCACATGAGATGTATTTTTTCTTATTTTACTTTGCCGTATATAAGAAGGATATGCCACCGAACACTCGATCCTTGAAGTAGGCATATGTTTTGACTGAATTTTACCTCTGACAGAATTATTGCAAGTCTGATTCTCGAGCGGTGCTGCCACATATTAGCAATTCATCATATAATCTCTAAGGATGGTGCAATATTATGATACTAACGCGGACTGAGTGGCTTATGAGAGAAGCCATCCGAGTAGCTTGCTGAGGAAGACTTGTTAACTTCTACTCAAATATTTTGTTTGGGTATCTTGCAGAAGAAGGCTCAATAGCTTACACACGAAGCTTGCTCTGATTATTGTGCTGGAGAAGCCTGAGTTCCGTACATGAGAAGCTTCTCCTTGGGTTTGCTTGTCAAGAAAAATTCATTCCCGTTTGTCATAAGTCTTTACTGAGGTATCTTGCTGAGAAAGACTGGGTATCATGGGCCGAAAATTGTTCACATATCATAAGGAGGAAAAGTTGAGGAGCCTTGCATCATGAATTCTTCCGATAGCGTGTGGAAGAATACTGGGTTTCTTATATTCAAAACTTCATACTGATATGAAGACTGAAATCGATACACATGCCCATAATATTCTGAGGCTGATTATTTGCATGAAAAAAAATGGTTCGACTATCTTCCTTGAGCATATCATATTCTGACTTTATTTCGGATGATAACATATTTCGAGCATCATGCATTGCTGAACCAAAACTTTGTATATGATCCATACCTCTGTCTGAAAATATATCGTTGGCCTTGCACCTGACTTGCCTTTCTGCTGGCTGGATCATAACTGATGTGAGGATTTTGCACTGACGGAGACTCGATGCTGATAATCACACCATTTGTATTCTAAACAGATAATAATGCTATAATGCAGTTGACTGGGTAGACAATAATGTCTAGCTGAGCTTCTTTCAAATATTTCAAATCCTTATTGCTTCTTTGGGTCCGGTGTCGGTGGATGATCAACTCTTTATAGTGAAAAATAATGTAACACCGGGGCCCAAAAAGAAAGAGGCAAAAGGAAACTCAACTAAAAAAACACACAACAACAAACAATTCACACACAATCAATGTCACATATTACTGCTAGTCACACAATATGCATGCCTACTTAAGCACACAAATCTCGCGGGATCTCCGGTTCTACGATCTAGCATGTTGTGACGATGTGCACGAGGACAAATAAATGTGTGGAAGAATTGGTGTAAACAGCGCTACACCAAGTGCTAGCTTAGCCAGATAGCAACCTGGACTAGCTCGGAGGCGAGGACGTACTCGGTAATCATGTAGTGGGACACGAAGGTCGCAACCACATTATTATCAAGCGGACGGAAAAAGATCCGTACTCATCCAAGAAATAGGATAGCAGGGAAAAACTGAGGCTACTGACATTGCCCTTTCTTGATAACTAAGATCATTAAGGGTTGCCAACACGACAAAAAAATGATCCGGGATAGAAACATGCCTATCACCAAAATGATAGACGAGACTGAAAGAAGGACATCGGTGCGATACCTGAGCACCATTTTTGCAAACAGTGTCGGGATCACTTGGCATCACTCTGCTGGGACAGAAATGACAACAAACACCGAAAGAAAAGGGAACTGGAGAAATGCAAAGGTTGAGCTGTAGTGGATCCAAACTGATGCCAGCTACACTCACTAGATACACCGTTATCACAAATAATAATTCTATATGCATGATGTGCAACAAACAAATGCATCAAACAAATGCAACAAACAAGCCAGACTCTATACTACCGATTTCTACCGGTTTCTACCGCTCGCGCTGACTAGGGCGTCCTACAGCCAGACCTGCTCTGATACCAAGCCTATGGCACCTCGGTTCAGAGAAACCGGAACGCCCCGTATTCCAGCCCAGAGATCGAGGAGAAGTCTCTGGAATACGGCACTACTTGACATAGAACAAATCAGCTCTTATTACAAGAATAAATACAAAGGTCTGATGTTACAAAGGTTCACATCAGCATGGCGACACTACGCCTGCGATACTACCCTTGCTCTATGCTCGCAGCGGAACAACTCGAAGAAGCGGAACGACGACGAAGGTGGTGAAACTCCACTCCGCACGGAATTGATGTCTACTACACAACCTTCTTCTTGTAGACGTTGTAGGGCCTCCAAGTGCAGAGGTTTGTAGGACAGTAGCAAATTTCCCTCAAGTGGATGACCTAAGGTTTATCAATCCGTGGGAGGCGTAGGATGAAGATGGTCACTCTCAAACAACCCTTCAACCAAATAACAAAGAGTATCTTGTGTCCCCAACACACCCAATACAATGGTAAATTGTATAGGTGCACTAGTTCGGCGAAGAGATGGTGATACAAGTGAAATATGGATAGTAGATATAGGTTTTTGTAATCTGAAAATATAAAAACAGCAAGGTAACTAATGATAAAAGTGAGCACAAACGATATTGCAATGATAGGAAACAAGGCATAGGGTTCATACTTTCACTAGTGCAAGTTCTCTCAACAATAATAACATAGATAGATCATATAACAATCCCTCAACCTGCAACAAAGAGTCACTCCAAAGCCACTAATAGCGGAGAACAAATGAAGAGATTATGGTAGGGTACGAAACCACCTCAAAGTTATCCTTTCTGTTCTATCTATTCAAGAGTTCGTAGTAAAATAACATAAAGATATTCTTTCCGCTCAATCCATCGTAGAGTTCATACTAGAATAACACCTTAAGACACAAATCAACCAAAACCCTAATGTCACCTAGATACTCCATTGTCACCTCAAGTATCCGTGGACATGATTATACGATATGCATCACACAATCTCAGATTCATCTATTCAACCAACACAAAGTACTTCAAAGAGTGCCCCAAAGTTTCTACCGGAGAATCAAGACAAAAACATGTGCCAATGCCTATGCATAGGTTCATGGGCGGAACCCGCAAGTTGATCACCAAAACATACATCAAGTGGCACATGATATCCCATTGTCACCACAGATAATCACGGCAAGACATACATCAAGTGTTCTCAAATCCTTAAAGACTCAATCCGATAAGATAACTTCAAGAGGAAAACTCAATTCATCACAAGAGAGTAGAGGGGGAGAAACATCATAAGATCCAACTACAATAGCAAAGCTCGCGATACATCAAGATCGTGCCATAGAGAGAACACAAGAGAGAGAGAGATCAAACACATAGCTACTGGTACATACCCTCAGCCCCAAGGGTGAACTACTCCCTCCTCGTCATGGATAGCGCCGGGATGATGAAGATGGCCACCGGTGATGGGTTCCCCCTCCGGCAGGGTGCCAGAACGGACTCCCGAGAGGTTTTTGGTGGCTACAAAGGCTTGCGGCAGCGGAACTCCCGATCTATCTTTGTTTTCGATGTTTTTAGGGTACGTAGGCTTATATAGGCGAAAGAAGTCGGTCGGGGGAGCCTCGAGGGGCCCACGAGAGGGTAGGGCGCGCCCAGGGGGTGGGCACGCCCCCCTGTCTCGTGGCCTCCTCGATGATCTTCTGACGTGAACTCCAAGTCTCCCGGATCGTATTCTTCCTAAAAATCACGCTGCCGAAGGTTTCATTCCATTTGGACTCCGTTTGATATTCCTTTTCTTCGAAATACTGAAACAGGCAATAAAACAGCAATATTGGCTGGGCCTCCGGTTAGTAGGTTAGTCCCAAAAGTAATCTAAAAGTGTATAATAAAGCCCATAATCATTCAAAACAGATAATAAAATAGCATGAATGCTTCATAAATTATAGATACGTTGGAGACGTATCAGCATCCCCAAGCTTAATTCCTACTCGTCCTCAAGTAGGTAAATGATAAAAGAAAGAATTTATGAAGTGTGAATCCTAGAAGGTGCACAAGTTTGATCAATGATAATTTCAATCACCTTTTCTAGCATGATAATATGTCATAACAGTAGTTCATCTCGTAAAACTTCTCACGATAAAGTAACAAGCAATTCACATGTCAAAGCATAGACCATAAACTTTCTTGAAACCTAGCAAACTTCATTCTCGGTAATCAAACAATTGCAATTCATCTTATTTTCAGGAATAGCAAACCCCACATACTCAACTATCATATAGTTTTCTACAATTGCTAACACTCACGCAATACTAATGGTTATGGAGTTTCAATCGGACACTAAGAAAGATAGGGGATTATAGTGTTGCCTCCCAACGTATTCACCTTTGGGTGATGTCAACAATAATAGTTCATGCTAACTTACATCCAATTGGATATATATATATATATATATATATATATATATATATATATATATCATGATCTTCCCAACACGAGGTGCTTGCCAAAGGATAAAATGAAAAAGGGAAAGGTGAAGATCACCTTGACTCTTGCATAAAAGTAAAAGACATAAAGTAAAAGATAGGCCCTTCGCAGAGGGAAGCAGAGGTTGTCATGCGCTTTTAGGGTTGGATGCACAAAATCTTAATGCGAATGAACGTCACTTTATATTGCCACTTGTATATGGACCATTATTATGCAGTCCGTCGCTTTTATTGCTTCCATAACAAGATCGTATAAAGCTATTTTCTTCACACCAAAAGATCATACATATTTAGAGAGCAATTTTTATTGCTTGCACCGATGACAACTTACTTGAAGGATCTTACTCAATCCATAGGTAGGTATGGTGGACTCTCATGGCAAAACTGGGTTTAAGGATATTTGGAAGCACAAGTAGTATCTCTACTTGGTGCAAGGGATTTGACTAGCATGAGGGGGAAAGGCAAGCTCAACATGTTTGAATGGTCCATGACAATATACTTTAACTGAGATGTGCGAAAACATAACCCATTATGTTGTCTTCCTTGTCCAACATCAACTCTTTAGCATATCATACTTAATGAGTGCTCCCAATTATAAAAGATGTCTAGTATAGTGTATTTATATGTGAAATCTCTCTTCCTTCAGTATTCTTTCATGAATTGTTCAAATGACCAATATGATGCTTGCTAACCTTCAATAAATTTACAACCTCTACTTCTTAGATGTGAAGTCATTACTCCCCACGGGATAAGCAAATGAAACATAAATAATTTCAGATTTATGACAATCAACTCATTCAACAATTTACTCATAGGATATAAGTGAAGCACGCGAGTAAACAAAAAACTACTCCAAAAAGATATAAGTGAAGATCAATGAGTAGCTAAATTATGTAACTATGTGAAGGCTCTCTCTCATTAAAGAATTTCAGATCTTGGTATTTTATTCAAACAGCAAGCAAAGCAAAATAAAATGACATTGCAAGGATAGCACAACTCATGTGAAGAAGTAAAAACTTAGGCTCAACCGATACTAACCGATATTTGTTGAAGAAGAAAGGTGGGATGCCTACCGGGGCATCCCCAAGCTTAGATGCTTGAGACTTCTTGAAATATTATATTGGGGTGCCTTGGGCATCCCCAAGCTTGAACTTTTGTGTCTTCTTAATTCCTCTCATATCATGGTTTCTCTTTTTATCAAAAGCTTCATCCACAACAAACTCAACAAGAACTCGTGAGATAGGTTAGTGTAAACCAATGCAAAACCTTATCATTTTCTACTGTAAAAAATCACTAAAATTATTATTAAACATTTCATACTAAATTTATCTGCATATTTAATACTCCTATCCTCAAATAGAATCATTAAACAAGCAAACATAAGCAAACAATGCAAACATAACAGCAATCTGCCAAAACAGTATAGTCTGTCAAGAATGCAAGAGTATCAATACTTCCCTAACTCCAAAAATTATGAAAGAAAATTCCCACTGTAATAAATTTATCATAGCTAAATATGCAAAAAAAAATCAACATTATACCATTCTCTGACTTTTCTAGGGAATTTTTGCAACAGCGGTAAACTTTCTGTTTTCAAACAGCAACATGTATACTAGCAAAATAAGCATGGCAAAGGCTATCCTTGACATTTTTATTGAAACTAAAGATGCAAAACATTAATCTAAATAACAGAAAGCAAATACTAACAAAAGAAAATGACACTCCAAGCAAAACACATATCATATGGTGAATAAAAATATAGCTCCAAGTAAAGTTACCGGTAGACGGAGACGAAAGAGGGGATGCCATCCGGGGCATCCCCAAGCTTAGGCTCTTGGTTGTCCTTGAATATTACCTTGGGGTGCCTTGGGCATCCACAAGCTTAGGCTCTTGCCACTCCTTATTCCATAATCCATCAAATCTCTACCCAAAACTTGAAAACTCCACAACACAAAACTCAACAGAAAACTCGTAAGCTCCGTTAGTATAAGAAAATAAAACCACCACTTAGGTACTGTAATGAACTCATTCTAAATTCTTATTGGTGTAATATCTACTGTATTCCAACTTATCTATGGTTCATACCCTACGATACTACTCATGGATTCATCAAAATACGCAAACATCACATAGAAAACAGAAACTGTCAAAAACAGAACAGTCTGTAGTAATGTGTATTAAACGTATACTTCTGGAACTCCAAAAATCCTACCAAATTAGTAAGTTCTGAGAAATTTGTTCATAAATCCAGAGCAAAAAGAATCAGATCAAGAGCACGTTTCTGTGAATTAACAAAACTAACTTACTGGGTGCAAAAGTTTCTGATTTTCAGCAGGATCAACACAACTATCACCGTAAGCTATCCTAAAGGTCTTACTTGGCATTTTATTGAAACAAAAGCTATAAAACATGATTACTACAGTAGCATAATCATGTGGACACACAAAAACAGTAAAGGTAAATATTGGGTTGCCTCCCAACAAACGCTTTTCTTTAATGCCTTTCTAGCTAGGCATGATGATGACAATGATGCTCACATAAAAGATCAGAATTGAAACATAACGGAAGCATCATGAAGCGTATGACTAGCACATTTAAGTCTAACCCTCTTACTATGCATAGGGATTTTGTGATCAAACAACTTATGGGAACAATAATCAACTAGCTTAGGAAGGCAAAACAAGCATAGCTTCAAGATTTTCAACAGATAGAGGGGAAACTTGACATTATTGCAATTCCTACAAGCATATGTTCCTCCCTCATAATAATTTTCAGTAGCATCGTGAATGAATTCAACAATATAACCAGAACATAAAGCATTCATTTCATGATCTACTTCCATAGAAATTTTACTACTCTCCACATAAGTAAACTCCTTCTTTATGGCATACGTATCATCACAATAATCATCATAAATAGGAGGCATGCTTTCATCATAATAAATTTGCTCATCAAAACTTGGGGGACAAAAAATATCATCTTCATCAAACATAGCATCCCTAAGCTTGTGGCTTTGCATATCATTAGCTCATGGATATTCAAGGAATTCATACTCATCATACAAAGATCTAGTACCAAGCATTTTAATGCATTCTTCTTCTAGCACTTGAGCACAATTTTCCTTTCCATCATTCTCACGAAAGATATTAAAAACATGAAGCGTATGAGACAAACTCAACTCCACTTTTTTGTAATTTCCTTTTATAGACTAAACTAGTAATAAAACAAGAAACAAAAAGATTCGATTGCAAGATCTAAAGATATACCTTCAAGCACTCACCTCCCCGGCAACGGCGCCAGAAAAGAGCTTGATGTCTACTACACAACCTTCTTCTTATAGACGTTGTTGGGCCTCCAAGTGCAGAGGTTTGTAGGACAGTAGCAAATTTCCCTCAAGTGGATGACCTAAGGTTTATCAATCCGTGGGAGGCATAGGATGAAGATGGTCTCTCTCAAACAACCCTGCAACCAAATAACAAAGAGTCTCTTGTGTCCCCAACACACCCAATACAATGGTAAATTGTATAGGTGCACTAGTTTGGCGAAGAGATGGTGATACAAGTGCAATATGGATAGTAGATATAGGTTTTTGTAATCTGAAAATATAAAAATAGCAAGGTAACTAATGATAAAAGTGAGCACAAATGGTATTGCAATGTTAGGAAACAAGGAATAGGGTTCATACTTTCACTAGTGCAAGTTCTCTCAACAATAATAACATAGATAGATCATATAACAATCCCTCAACCTGCAACAAAGA
The DNA here is from genome assembly GCF_018294505.1 of Triticum aestivum. Taxonomy (NCBI): domain Eukaryota; kingdom Viridiplantae; phylum Streptophyta; class Magnoliopsida; order Poales; family Poaceae; genus Triticum; species Triticum aestivum. The sequence continues at coordinate 161,290,193 of NC_057798.1, read as the reverse complement.
GTCACTCCAAAGCCACTAATAGTGGAGAACAAACGAAGAGATTATGGTAGGGTACGAAACCACCTCAAAGTTATCCTTTCTGTTCTATCTATTCAAGAGTTCGTAGTAAAATAACATAAAGCTATTGTTTTCGCTCAATCCATCATAGCGTTCATACTAGAATAACACCTTAAGACACAAATCAACCAAAACCCTAATGTCACCTAGATACTCCATTGTCACCTCAAGTATCCGTGGACATGATTATACGATATGCATCACACAATCTCAGATTCATCTATTCAACCAACACAAAGTACTTCAAAGAGTGCCCCAAAGTTTCTACCAGAGAGTCAAGACGAAAATGTGTGCCAACCCCTATGCATAGGTTCATGGGCGGAACCCGCAAGTTGATCACCAAAACATGCATCAAGTGGCACATGATATCCCATTGTCACCACAGATAATCACGGCAAGACATGCATCAAGTGTTCTCAAATCCTTAAAGACTCAATCCAATAAGATAACTTCAAGAGGAAAACTCAATCCATCACAAGAGAGTAGAGGGGGAGAAACATCATAAGATCCAACTACAATAGCAAAGCTCGCGATACATCAAGATCGTGCCATAGAGAACACGAGAGAGAAAGAGATCAAACACATAGCTACTGGTACATACCCTCAGCCCCAAGGGTGAACTACTCCCTCCTCGTCATGGATAGCGCCGGGATGATGAAGATGGCCACCGGTGATGGGTTCCCCCTCCGGAAGGGTGCCAGAACGGACTCCCGAGAGGTTTTTGCTGGCTACAAAGGCTTGCAGCGGCGGAACTCCCGATCTATCTTCGTTTTCGATGTTTTTAGGGTACGTATGCTTATATAGGCAAAAGAAGTCGGTCGGGGGAGCCTCGAGGGGCCCACGAGAGGGTAGGGCGCGCCCCCCTGTCTCATGGCCTCCTCGATGATCTTCTGACATGAACTCCAAGTCTCCCGGATCATATTCTTCCTAAAAATCACACTGCCGAAGGTTTCATTCCGTTTGGACTCCGTTTGATATTCCTTTTCTTCGAAATACTGAAACAGGCAATAAAACAACAATATGGGTTGGGCCTCCGGTTAGTAGGTTAGTCCTAAAAGTAATATAAAAGTGTATAATAAAGCCCATAATCATTAAAAATAGATAATAAAATAGCATGAATGCTTCATAAATTATAGATACTTGTGCAATCTCTCTCACACGCACACATATCTCATTTCCCTGTGGGCATCGGAATCACATACACGCACTTCATGTATTTCTCTCCCTCCGTCAGGGTTAAATTCGTCTTTCTACCCCGTCCTACAAGTCTCTCACACAGAAACACACACGCTCTCTCTGTCTAACACTCCCACCCCTTTAATTCCGCCCACCGACAGCCACTAATGCCTCAAAGTATAATAATGTCTCTCACACATATGCTTAAGGTTAACTCGAGTTCCGGAACCATATGAATACATACAAAGGGATTCCAACAGAGCACCTTTTGTTTTGAGATTTCTCTCTCTCTCTCGCTCTCTCTCTCTCTCTCTCTCACACACACACACACACATGCACACGCGCGCGCGTGCGCGCACATTGTTTCTCGCTTCATTTTTTCCGGCACTTACATGCACACACACCGTTTGTTTATCTTCGTGAGGCTTTAAGTATGCCTCGCACAAATGCTATCTACCTATCCCTTAATATAGCTAGATATGTGTCACACAAACTCCTTCTCCCTACTAGCCAGATGCCCATGTGTTGCACGGAACATCAAGATGCATTTGTATGAGAAGTTTATGTTGTGGGATAAAAGGATGAACAAGGGAATGCCTTATTTGCAAATGCGGAGAGGGGTGTGGGTATCTTTTTGCAAAATTGCCATAGTTTCCTTCCTATCCGTCGGATATAAATCGGATGGCCTATATTCCAGGATGGCAGGAACACCATCATCACCAACTCTGTTTTTTTATAAGAGTAGAGATATGTGAGTGTCACTGCCCCCCCCCCACACCCACACACCCACACTTCCCAACACCGAAGGAGTAGGGTAACACCTCGATCTTGATACTAATCTATCGACTGGCTTCTCTCTCAAACATACACACACACACACTACCCGACACCGAAGGAGTAGGGTGGCACATCGATCTTGATAATAATCTATCTACTCCTCTTTCAAACACACACACACACACACACACTCGCTAGTTGTGCCTCTGTGCTTACCGCGCACACTCTCGATACGTCTCCCCCCCCCCCAACAATGACAGCAGAAGGGTGACAACTCGATCTGATCATAATCTGTCAATTGGTTTATCTATCAAACATTGTGTCTCGGTGCCTCGCTCGGTAGCCCCCTCGATATGTAGACTTCTCGTGCGCGCACAGCTGTAGTGACGATGACGCTAAACCCAGTGTGCCTTGTTTTTACCGGCCTCATGTGATAGTTTTCACCCTGTTTTCTATTAATTAACAAGGCAACCTTTTCTTTGTTACTACTAGTAAATCTGAGATCATTGGGGGCAGACATAAAATATATCACTTCAACCCAATTATCGCAACAACTATTTTAAAAGAAATTAGCTAGCTGCACGTGCATTGCACAGAACATCAAGATGCATTTGTATTAGTAGTTTATCTTATGAGAGAAAAGGCTGAACGAGGGAAGGCCTTATTTGCGAACATGGAGAGACGTGTGGGTATATTTTTGCAAAATTGCCATAGTTTCTTTCCTATCCGTTAGATATAAATCCGATGGCCTATATTGCAGGATGGCATGCACACCATCATCACCAACTCTATTTTCTACTCCCTCCATTCCTAAATACTCCCTCCGTCCAAAAATACTTGTCATCAAAATGGATAAAAAGAGATGTATCTAAAACTAAAATACGTCTAGATACATTTCCTTTTATCCATTTTGATGACAAGTATTTCCTGACGGAGGGAGTATTTGTCTTTTTAGAGATTTCAGCAAGTGACTATGACCGGACCTTACCAATATACTCAAAAAAGTAGTCCATAATTTTGATGTTACCCTCTTTTCTTGGCGGTGCAGTGCCATCTGGATACCTCATAAATAAATCAAGGACAAATCTGACCCCTTCCTGAAAATACATACGGAGCAAAATGAGTAAATCTACACTCTAAAATATGTCTACATACACATACGTATGTGGTAGTCCATTTGAAATCTGAAAAAGACAAATATTTAGGAACGAATGCAGTATAAGAGTAGACATGGAGATATATCTCCAGCATGGTCTACAACAAAAATGTGCTAGGCTGGTTAGCGCCGGATGCTCGCAACGCGATGACATGAGTTCGAATTCTGTCTTTTAACTTTAGATTTTTATATTATATATTACTTATTTAATATGTAATTCTTTCACTACTGTACTGAGAGTGGAACCCACAGAGTACTTAGAATACAAGATTAAGGATGGACTTGTTTCTTTTTAACTTTCTGTACGAAGTTGTAGCCACCCTGCAAGTCACGTGTACATTGTACATGCAATTAACTTTTTATAGAGGGACAATCATACAGGCAATTAACTCAAATGGATTGGATGACACTCTATTATTTCCAGCATAAACAGCATCTCCAACGGTAGCCGGCAAATTTCCTCCCACTTCCTTCCGCGGAGGACGACATCAAACGCCAGCGGCATACATTTTTACAACTCTAACCAACTAGATGAAATTTGTGCAAACACGGACTGATTTCATATAAGCATGAAGGATTTCATATAAAAAATACGGATCTTCATATAAACATGATGGATTTCATTACATTTACATGAACTAAGCGGTGCCAATCCGGCTCTCTTGTATAATTAATACTCCCTCCATCCGGAAATACTTGTCCTAGAAATGGATGTACCTAGACTTATTTTAGTTATAGATACATATAATTTATCCATTCTTAGAACAAATATTTCCCGCCAGCTGTAGAGGGAGTACATAATCTAAATGGCCGCCCGCGGATCCCTTTGTCTTCCTCATGTCCGTCAGACACTTGCGGGGTCGACGAAGGTCCTTGAAAGAGACGAAGCAGCAAAGAAACCACCTGAATGCGCAGTCGTCGCCTCGGCGGTGGCTTTCATGGGTCCCAAGTGGCGGCAGCCTCCCGTGTTCTACTTCTCCTCGATGATGGCGGCGGACACGGAGAAGCTGGCCACCGACTCATCACTCTCCACGCACCCGGTTTCTGTCTCTGCCTGCATGGCGCTGCCGCAGGCACGGGAGGCACGCCCACAGACACGGGAGGCGCGGCCACCACAGACACTGGTGGCGCGGTACGACACAGCAGCGACGATGCCTGTGCCGGCGTGGAGCAACTCGCCACTCCTCATTGAGCTGAACTGGAGCGGCGTGTTGTTGAACCACGCGCCTGCTTGGGGCGGCAACTGGCTCTGTCGGGCCAAGCGAGGTTGGTGAAGCACCGAGCGGCCTCGCCCATATCCGGAGGGCTCAGCGTGCCACCCAGCCGGGTAATATGCCGAAGAACGGCTCGTTGGAAGCCATCGGAAGATGTAACAGCCTGGATTTTGGCCCTTTCTTTTTCCTTTGATTCATTTGGTTTTTGCTCTGTTTTTCTTTTTAGAGTGGTTCTGTGGCCTTGCCACCTGGGAAATCATCCTCATTTCCTCCTCCCAAGTGGCTCATCATTCTCAAAACCTTGCCAAGATCATGTCACTTCACTCCTTGACCAAACCCTAAAAATCTTTTTCTAGGGAAAATTCCTTTTTCATTAAAGGAATAACCCTATCTGCCCTAGGTTGTGAAGCAACCTATATTTCTGTCCATCCAAAAATCCCCAGATAATTCTCATAATTCCTTTGGGTCATATGTAGCTCAAATATGCCCAAACATTGCCTTGGCCAGTTCAAAAATAATTCCCCAATATTCCTTTTTCTATTCTGCCCTAAATGGCACTTTGTGAAGGAAGTGTCATTTATATTTTTCCTAGTGGCTCCCAACCTTTTTGGTCATGTTTATATGTCCAAATAATTGCCCCATGCACAAGTTCAACTTTATTTGCCTAGCAAATCTTCCTTAGTGATTTTTCAAAGTTTTTGTCAGACAGAAGGCTTTGTGAAGGAAGTACTAGCTAGGAGTACCCAAATGAGTTGATCTTTTTCATAATATTTAATGTGCTCATATTAACCCCCTCCACCAATTTTGCAGCCCCATCCAAACATCTATGTGAGCACAGGAGCAAATCTTTGATTCTGGCCTTATTTTCAGGTTGTGAAGCAAGTGCATTTTATATTGCTTCAAAAATCCTGATAAATTAGCAGATCATTCTTATACCCATAAAACCTATCTCCACCCAATTTGGCATCATTTCATTGATACATTTGATCACCAAAATTATTCCAAGTTTCTGGTCAGTAGAGATGTTTGTGAAGCAAGTGCCATTTTGGCTTGTCCATTTGGCATGAGCTTTTTACACCATCTCCATATGACCAAATGATCAAGACTTGACCAATTTGAGCTCAAGTCGACACTCCATGTGAGTGCACCTTCATGATCTTCATTTTTGAACCAAATATGCAGTTGTGAAGCAACTATGATTAATCTTGGTCCATTTACCCTCAAAACCTCCAGGATCATAGTCCCTCCATAGCTAAACATCCCAGACATCTTATTTGGCCCATAGCATATCTCTGTTGATCACCAGTGCTCACCCAAGTTTACTGCAGTAAACTTTAGAGGGTGATAACTATTTAACCCTAGCTGTTTTCACCTAGTTACCACCATAGTTGAGGCCCCCCTAGGAAGGACTAACCCCCAGACAGGTTTGGCATCACTTGTGGCACTGTGCGCACCAGTGCACGCGGTGACCACTGCTTTGGCATGCAATGGCTGCGCCCAGAGCGTCTTCTTGCTTGGGCCCCTCCCCCTCTCGTCGGCTTCACGCTCGTGATGATGTCCAGCATATAGCCCGCGTAGTCGCCGTCCTCCTGGACCCCTCTCCCCTCCGTCCGCTTGCTCACCGACGCTCGCCACCGCGTGCCCATGGGTGCACTACGGCCGATCGAGCTTTAATGGCGTTTGGCCTCTTCCTCTGCTTCCCCTCGGCCCCTCCTACTTCGTGACCTCTGCGGCTCGTCCGCTCTCTCGCTCGTTGCCTTCCCCGTGCCCTCCCATGCTCGCTGGCTGTCGCCAGAGCTTCGGCCAGACGTGCTCGGCGGCACCCGAGCCCATTCTCTTGCCCGGCTATATATAGCCATCCCCGCGGCCTCCCGAGCTCATCAGACTCCTCCCCTCACTCTCAGCTCCCTCCCCGACCTCTCATTAGAGCCCATGGAGCTCTCCTGTCCCGCCATGACCACCACGGCCATCGCCGGCCGCCGCCTAAATTAGCTCGATCCTGAGCTCCTTTCCCCTCCATTCTTCCACAAGTAGCCTCCCCGGAGTCCATATACTCGCCCCAACTCCCTCCCCCTCATCATAGACCCCCTGCATCGCCATCCCCAATCTTAGTCGCTGTCGCCTGTAGTTTCTGCCACCGCACGGTGCCACGGCTACACCCCTCCCCGACGCTCCCTCTGCCCTGGGATGGAGGGGACGCGCCACCCTGAAGCCGTCGGTGCCCTCGCCTTTGCCGGCAGCGGCCGGAGTCGGCGGGGCCAGCGCCGGCAGCGCCCCTGCCCTCCTCCTCTGTTCTTTGTCGTGGCCAGGCACGGGAGGAAGAAGAAGGAGGCCAGGAGGAGAGAGAAGATGTGGTGGGGCCCACCTGTCAGCGTCCCTAGGGCCGGCCCCGCGTTGACCGGTCCACGCCGGCGTGGATAAGTGACGGGCCCCACCCGTGGGAGCCGCACACGTCCAGCCCTGCCACTGTTCCTATGGATAAGGTGAAAGCATATTTTCCCTGATTACGCTTTCACTTTTTCTGTCCAGGCCCCTGTTTGAAAATCTTTTCATTATAGATAAGTCCCTGGTAGAAAAACATCCATAACTTTTTAACCGTAGCTCCAAATCAGGTGAAACCAATGCCCACTTCTTCGTTTTGTCGAGTCCGTTCTGTTGGTATCACTTTCATTGTGTTTTGGAATACTGAAAATGACCATTTTGCCCCTGCCCCAAATCAGCCCCCTCCAAGAGAGAATGATTTCCGGTGATTCTTTCCGCGAGCTTCTCGCACTTTCTCCCAGTGATTTCTTCCACCCTAGGCAAGCCACACCCTCCATTTGCATCATTGTAATGCAGTGACATGGTTTATTTCATTTTGAACTTGTTTAAAATACTGCTTTAGTTACATGACTTTGTGCATGGCATTTTATTGGAGTATTATTTTTGATCTTGTTGTTGCCATGCTATTGTTTGGATTACTAGGAGTTATGTTTGTAGTTGATGAGTATCATGTTTCCATTGAAGTATTAGTGGTTGGTATTATGATTGTTTCATGATGATATTTGTTAGTATGTTTTGGAGTATTACTTTGGATATCATGCTACTGTTTGGATTATTAGTGGTTAGTATGATTATTTTCATGATGCTAGTTGATGTCCTGTTGCTTGGAGTATTATTTTCAAAGATGATGGTTACATGTGGATCTTAGCTGGATAGTTGTATTCTTGTTATTGGAGTAGTAGGATTATTGTTTCGGATTCATCATGATAGTAGTGTTATGCTATCCTCGGAGTATTTTGAGATGATGATATTTTGCTTGGATTATTTGTTGGATATTGCGATGACTTGGATTATAGTTTGATGGTTGACATCGGAGTATCAGTTATTATGGTTATATTTTTGGGAATAAATTCCGTCAGTAAGTTGGTCAGGTGCCGCCGAATGAAACTTTTCCAGTGCAACCACATTTGCTGGTATGGGACGGCCCTAATGCGATCTATTGTCGTGCCTCTCGCCAGTGCCTCTAACGAGGGAAGGTAATGGGCACGCACTACCCTGATCAGGTAGGCGGACATAAGCCTTGTGTGCCTGTTGTTTGAGTTTTTGGATCTGTGTCCCGTGTGGGACGGGCCACGACGGTGGTCGATGAGGTGTCTTGAGGTACACACGGGGCCACCCATGACTTAGCCCAGAGGGGAGTGAGTTGGAGTGGCCGGGAGAGTGTCACGGCAGTAGATCGGTCTTGTCGGAACACCGTTGGTCCACCCGAATGGGAGTGCGAGGCCATGGGTTCTGTGGTGTGGGTACAGTGCGATGCGTCCTCGGTCCTGGGCATGGGTTCGTACTAGGGTACACCGTTCGATCAACACTCACATTGTGGAATGACTCATAGGTGATGGATATGTGGATATTAGGAGCAGTACTGATTGGCCAAGTATTGGTCAGGTTGTGATCGCCGTAAGGATCACGGGCCATTTATTGGTCGGGTTGTGATCGTCGTAAGGATCATGGGCCATTTATTGGTCGGGTTGTGATCGTCGTAAGGATCACGGGCCATTTATTGGTCGGGTTGTGATCGCCATAAGGATCATGGTCCATTCATTGGTTGGGTTGTGATCGCCGTAATCACGGTTACAGTTTGGTTTTGATCATGAGGTGATCGAGATGGTATATTGCTTGGCCGGTTAGCCAAGAGAGATATGGTTATGGAGATCGAAGATGGTGATTTATCAGTATTGTAGTAGTTTCATATTTATGCTTAGGAGTTGCTGTTATATCATGGTAGCTGTTAATTTAATTAACCTGCTTAATGCTATGTTGTTGTCTTGCCTTGATGTTTTTGGTTGTTGTGAGCTTGCAAGTACATTTAATATACTGACCTGGTGTGTCATGCCAGATTGTAGGTGATGCCGTGATTGCTTGATTGCTTGTCGTGGTTTCTGTTCGTGCGAGCTAGATCGTGTCCCAGCCAGAGTCCTGTTACGTCTCCAACATTCATTCACGTATCACTATCTAGCGACCGTGGACGTGCATCGCTTGAGCATAAGTCAATATCTACTTCGTATCGTGGCTAAAGGTACAATTTCAACGCTATAAAGATTGGACACTCACATATCACATTTTTTTTCTATTTAAATAAACCTTTTCAGTTGTGCATGCCAAAGTTACAGTGATGTTTCTTCAAACAACCAATGTAGCTATCATGTACATGCACCATTGTTACTCTTGCATTCAAATTCATTAGTCTTGGATGATTTAAGTTTCTATTTTGAAGTAATATATGTAATATTCATATATGAATTCAACGGGTACGCAATTTATGAAATGGAGGCTATGTAATCATATGAGGTAACACTTTTAAGTAGCAAACTACAATATCCATTTCTTTTTGTGCGCCTCTACACTAACACATCAATGCATTATGTTTAAAGTAAATAATCAATGGCAATAAATTATATATTTACATGAGAAATACATAGGCTGAGTGTTTGATCCCTTTTTTGGTGAATGCGCCACTACACCCGTACGACTGGCCGCGCCCGTGTGAACGTCCAAGTTATCGGCGCATCATCCCGAGTTATTGTCTTTTTTCTGGGATAGACTTCACACCAGTTATTAACTACCGACGCGTGTCCCGTGTACACAGTCTAGCATGACCTTCCCGCTAGCATGGTACAAAATTAGTTGAAACTAGATACGAACGATCCCGCGGGCGGCAAAATCTCCCGTCTCCTTCTAAAATTTCTGCACCTTAGTCTTTAGCATGCGAAATTCCCCTTTTGTCCTTGGTGCACGGAGACCAACAGTTACAATACTGCCCTCATCTACATGATAGGTCGGGGCTGCTTTGGTAACTTCCAGTTCCCCCCACTACACGGCACCCCCATTTCCTCTCCCCCTCCCGCAAAAACGACTAACTCCACAGCACCAGAGCATCTTACATCACGTCGTCCGTACTTCATCGCCCTTTCTCCCCTCCCCTCTCGAAAGCCTAGACTGCTCATCCACCGGCATACCATAGCCCATTCACTGCCAACGGCGTCCACCTCGCTGGATCTGCTTCTGCGGCCGCATCTACCCCTCCCACCTCCCCTAGAAACAAGTAGACTGCTCATCCACCACTGTACCATAGCCCATTCAGTGTCGGCCTTGTCCACGGCGCTGCATCTGCAGCGGCTCATTCGTACTCCCTACCGGAGATGCTTCGTCCACACCCCCCTGAGCCGCCCCACCGACGCCCCCGTCGACGGCCTCTGATCCTCTTCGCCGACACCTTCCTCAACCCTACCGGAGCCGCTTCGCCGACACCTTCCTCAACCCTACCGGAGCCACTTCGCCGACACCATCGTCAACCCTACCGGAGTAGCTTCGCCTATAGTATTCTCAATCCTACCGGGGCCGCTTTGCTAACTCACAAGTCCACGGCCTCAGATCCGCTTCCTTGCACCCTCATCCAACCTACCGGAGCAGCTTCTGACGCCCCGTCCATGGCCGCAAATCCACATCATCGACATCATCCTTAACCCAACCACCAGAGCAGCTTCTGACGCCCCGTCCATGGCCGCAGATCCGCGTCGTCGACACCATCCTTAACCCAACCACCAGAGCAGCTTCACCTACGCCCTCGTCCACGGCCACAGATCCTCTTCGCCCACACCGTAGTCCACCCAACCAGAGCCGCTCCACAAACACCCTACTCGATGGTTCTAGATCTCCTTACCGGACCCCAACAGCCAGCGCAGCGTCATCACCCTTGACGTTTCTAACCTGATTCCCACCGTCTGGAGAGATGCCAAGCACCTGCCACGGCCTAGCTACTTGTCACCTTTAAACCCGTCCAGCATCACCTGCCCGATGTACTTCAAATATACTAACCGGTCGCTGTTACCTGTTATGCAGCTGGCAAAAACTACAAGGACGATGTTTCTTCTGGATCTAACAGCTTGGCCAACTAAGATCCTGGACTGAGGCATTGCTATGATCTTGTAAGTGCGTCTCTCTCTCTTGTATTGTTCTGTGCCTGCCAGCGTGCTTTGCTAGGATTTTTGACCAGTAATCCCTTTGTGCAGACAATGATTTCTACTACTGGCTGCTAAATTAGACATGTAGATGTCATACATGATACTACCTCATACCTCTGTTCCTAAATATAAGTCTTTCTAGAGATTCCACTATAGGCTACATACAGAGCCAAATGAGTGAATATACACTCGAAAATGCACCTATATACATCTGTATGTGGTCCATACTGGAATCTCTACAAAGACATATATTTAGGAACAGGGGCAGTACATTACACAAAATCGTAGGTGGCATGTAGGAATTCCAGTGCACTACATTAGGCTCCCTTAGAGTGCCCGCTAGTCCAGCATATAGAGTCGTGGCTAGTTTATGGTACGCACACAATCGTTAATTGGTGGTTTAAATATGCGCAAGGGATATGCAATGTAGTATCATGTAGAGATGTCTGAAATTAGCCGTGTCAACTTGCAGATAGGGTTACACAATGAAAAAGTACAAGATGTATGTGGCAATTTCATGGAACATCGCAAAAAAAGGAGAGGCAGCGGTGAGCCTATACAGTGTGCTATGGTACGTCGCTCCTCCATTGCAATCATCGTGACATGTTATTTGTATGTCAGTTCTATTAGCCAAGTTTCTTAGGGACAGTTAATACGAGTTATCCTAAGAAAATAAGCACTTGTGAATATAAGCTCCATGTAATAAGCCAACCAGTTCTTTTCATTGCGTTTTCAGCTTATCTTTGGTATGATCAGTGGAAAGTCTAGATTGCATTATATTTTTTTCATTTTGCTGCCCATATGAAAATTAATTTGACTTGCAAACATCACAAATTGAACCCAGTGCAGTAATTAATATGATAGGAAAATAGACCATCACTATTTGCTCAAAATGCAAATACAAAGATACCATCTACTTGGCACAATCTACTTTGGTCAATGTTTTCCATAGAGATCCCATTGCCTAATTTAAACGAAGAACGCATGACCCACATTTAAATGAAGAACAATTATTTATTGAAATTCGATGTTCCAAGTGGCTGGTTATTATCATATAGCAGCACCACCTGAAAGCATCATATAGCAGCAGCAGCGGCAGCTCATAGCAACTCATCATACAGCAGCAGCAGTCTGCAATTCATAGTATACCAGCAGCAGCTCATAGCAATTCACCATATAGCAGCAGCAGGAGCAGCTCATAGCAATTCATCATATAGCAGCAGTAGGAGCAGCTCATAGCAATTCATCATATAGCAGCAGGAGGAGCAGCTCATAGCAATTCATCATATAGCAGCAGCAGGAGCAGCTTATAGCAACTCATCCTATAGCAGTAGCAGCAGCTCATAGCAATTCATCATATAGCAGCAGCAGCTCATAGAAATTCATCATATAGCAGTAGCAGCTCATAGAAATTCATCATATAGCAGCAGCTGGAGCAGCTCATAGCAATGCATCATACAGCAGCAGCAGAAGCAGCTCATAGCAATTCATCGTATAGTGGATCAGAATGAAAATTTGGCAAAAAAATCAGAGGAGATCCTCACCTTGTTGGATGAGCTCATCCTTCAACAGCACCTCAAGGCCATGGCCTGGGAGGAGGGGAGGGGGGATAAGGTGCCTTATGCCGTAGTGTGGCATCAGCCGTAGTTGTGCAGCGCCCGCCGGAGTAGTGCGTTGGACGAACCACAGTGGAGGAGCTGCTGGAGACCATGAGAATGAGGGATGGCGCCAAAGGGAGGAGCAGCCAGGGAGATTTGCCCCTACCCGTCGGCCATGTAGCCTAGCTGGACATAGCATCGTCAAGGACCAGGCCAGATGGGACCAGTGGTGATGGCTCGCTGGAGAAACCCTAGTGCTGCAGGAAGGGGATCGAGGTAGAGGGAAAGGGGAGAGGAGATGCACGCGGGCAGGGCAATGAACGCTTGTGTGTTTGTTTTTACTTGAGGGTCAGGTGTGACACGGGCGTCAGCAGTTGCATTTTGAGTGTAATATAGGCAGACAACAGAGTCATTTCACTATTCCCCTTCCCTCAATTTTTAGTGAGGTTCTACCCGAAACACCCCCCCCCCCTCCAAAGCGAAATTAGTTAATCCCAAGCTCATAACTTAAAAATGACTTCTTTACATCTTTTATGGCTTATTTTGACAATAAGCCCTGAAAAGGCGGAATCGAACTGGCCCTTAACCTGCAATTCAATTGTGCGTGCAATGATGAATCACTCTTGCCTGCTATTTGTACATTTAGGCATCATCATACTTGGCATAACCTAATACATGTGCATTCCATTATAGAATCTGGAATATGCAATGTTTATGTTAGTTCATACGTTGCACATGATGTTTAAATGCCCCTTAAATCTGGCCAGTCAAGTGATGGTCTTTAAGCCTCCTTCTTTGCTTCTTTTCTTGATATCTAAGATTTGCTCACACATCTGTTCAATTGCTTGTTTGCATCAGCCAACAATACTAGGACTATTTGCTTTGATTACTTGTTGTTCTTGACCTAACACTCTAACAGAGCTTGTCAACGATTTAAACACTAAGGGTTGCTGTAGTGGGGCCCTGTCTAACTCATAGGTGACATAAAGGTTTGGTTGTACACTAAAGTAGGCTCTCCAAGAGTACCTAGAGATCCAGTTCGAAGGTATGCCTAGTTTTTACACAGTGCAGACATAGTAAATGCTCATTTCATTGTGTGCAAGTGCAAGAGATGCGGCATGTTTCATTATGTGGTGTTGTTTTGTTATAATCTCATCCTTTTTGTTCACGGACTGGAAAGTATGCATATTTATCTTCCAAGGAGACGAGTAACTAGTTTGTGTCACCTTGCAAAGGGGGTGCAATGAAGATAAGATTGAGGATTTCCAAGTACAAGATGTTAGGAAGGAGCCTTGCAAGAGAAGTAGGAGTTGCGCTGAGCCTCTTCAACCTGCTAAGGTAAGTCACTGTATGCAACTCAATAGTTCAATTCCTTGTTTGTTTCAGGCATAGTTAATTTGCTCTTTTCAATTACTTTATTTGTCTTGAGTTAATGAGATGCCCAAAGAATCATGCCTGATGTTGGGTACTTGTATAACTATTAGTTGACATAATTAAAGGCCTTACCATTTAATTACTCTGCCAAAGTGTGCCTGAAGCTTTGAAATCTATTAACCAACTATTATTGCATGAGGCTCACAACCTAGTTTATACTACGCTAATGATTGCATAGTTTTGCCTGTTGTAGTATGTTTGTATGAAACCCTCTACTATTCATTATGCTCCCTAAGACTTTAATTGAGCTACAGAATGGCCAACTGCTTGCTTACTTATACACAACGTGTTGTCTAAATTTGTAACTTGTCTGTGTTTTCGATTGGGCCCCAACATCATGCTCCTCTGGTGAGCTAAGAGGGATTTCTATATGCAGGCTGCATAGACTATCTTTTTTATAATTTTTAAAATATCACCTGCTTATGCTTCATGACATGTAACATTATTATTAGTCCTGTTTTTCCATGTAGTACAAAATAGTGTCTTGCTCGCTTCACTGTTGTAACTATATTTTTTCCCTAGTCATGTGTACTTACAGAAACATTTTAGGATGAAGTGACATCAACACAAAGATCTGCGAGCAGTGCGGCATGGCCGTTACCGAATGATTATGGATTGGAATTGGAATGTGCTGATGTTCTCGAGCATCAACTAGAGGTGGCAAGACAACGTGTACATGATTGTCAACGTATACAACAAGTTGAGACTGGACATGCAGGTATTAGATGCAGGAGTCAAAAAAATGAAACAAGACACTGAGGTAACCACGAAGGAATTGGAGATTTTGCAGACTGAAATTTGTGCTATCTGAATCCGGCCAATCCTATTTTCTGAAGAGATTATAGTTCAAATGGAGTTAAGTTGATGCGCGTCCATGATGTATGAGCTGTATTTTCCCAGTGTATGTAATTTTCTGTTTGTGTATGCTTTATTATCACATGTGCCAAACCATAATGCCCAGTGGGTATAATCGGCTGTAATTTATTTATTGTATAGTGTAGGATTATTCTACGTTTCTATGCCTTGTTCTCTTTGTTGTATAGTGTATGTTTTTAGAGGTGATAGTATTGAGTAGGATAATTCTTTGAATATGCTATATCATTCAAATGGGGGCCAACTCGCCCAAACGTTGTAGTGACCATAGCCGTCCATGGGCCGTACGGTCCATGGGCCATGTACGGGTCGTCGGATCCATGGGCCTTCAGTGGGCCGTCGGATCCATGGGCCTTCAATGGGTCGTCGGATCCATGGGCCTTCTACGTCTCGTAGGATCCATGGGCCTTGTATGGGCCAACTAATTTATGGGTCTTGTACGGGCCTTTAATGGGCCGTAGATGGGTTAGAGTGGAAATCGTACATTTTATGGGCTGACCATAACGGGCCATTAATAAGCCGTATTTGGTGATGCTATGAAAATGGCCCAACAGATTAACGGTCCACAAAGGGGCCGACTGTAACGATGGGCTGAATTTGGCCCACAAGCAGAAAATGACAGTAACGGGCCGTAAGTAACCGAATGCTGCAAATGAGCCCAAGAATAAATGGGCCCTCAGAAGGCCGAAAGATAACTTGGGCTGGAAACGGCCCAACGGAATAACGGGTCGTTAATGAGTATAAAGTAATACACTGTTCATTACGGGCCAGTTTCACCACGGGCCGTTAATGGGTGTAAAGTGATACATTGTTCATTATGGGCCAGTTTCACCACGGGCCGTTAAGGCATGGCCATCGCTCCACCATGGACAGATGCCCCGGCTCTCCATGTCGACCTGCTCTGTCCAGCTAAGCCAAACCTGCTGCTTGCAGGCCGGAACGGCCTCCTGCAGAAGAGGCAGCCTCTCGCCTGACAAAAGCATGAGAAAGTGGTAGAAAGGCAGGAATCCTGTGTAGGGACCGCTAGTCATCATGGTTTGTTTATCACAAAGAAGAAGGAGAAAGTTTGAGAGGAAAAGTAGATGGTGGTCCAAATGTGTTGCCTGCGCTGGGCAAGAGCAACTGTGACAGTAGTCTCATCGTCTCTTTCCTTGCTGGAAGCACCGAGGCTACCGTATGGTGATGCTTCCACTGCTCATGCCCTAATGGGCCAAGAGTTACAAAGGGCCTCATATGGGCCGAAAGACGTCATGGGCCATACATGGGCCAGAAGTGAAAACGGGCTGGAATCATATTGGATGGCCCAGATGATGCTACTGGGCCTAATTCAGATAGGGTGTAATGGGCCTTGGGTTAGCGGGCTGTAAATGGGCTATATGCGAATAGGCTATTAACAGGCTTTCCATGGGCCGGGCCGCCACATTTTGACCAAGTCAAACGGGCCGACCTTTTCACAGGAATGGGCCTCTATTGGGCCGTGCCACATGTCAACGTATCATAGGCGCCTTCTGTCCAATGAGTGGATGACATCTGTCCCAACGATGAGCCGACACGTGTTTCCTCCAGCCAATGATGATTTTACACGTGGAAAATCCCCATTGGTCCAGGCTGTTAACGGGTTATCGGATCCAAAACCCGACCTGATAGCTTAACGGCGTTCCGTTACGGGGGATGCCATGTGTCGGTCACCCTTGACGAAAGCACTTCTGTGACGCGTGATTTATCGTCATGGAAGGACACTTCCGTGATGATAATTTTGGTAATGTCATGGAACACTTCTACGACAGCATAGGTATGACTATCTTGATTCTGTCATAAAATCGTCATGGATGTACATGCATGACAAAAAACGCGACCTACTGTGACAAACATGTATCATCACGGAAGTGTATTTTTTTGTAGTGTTGAGGTAAAAGGTTGGGAGGCAACACTATAAGCCCCTATCTTTCTCTGTGTCCAATTAAAACTCCATAACCATAAGTATTGCGTCAATGTTAGCAGTTGTAAAAGACTAAATGATAGTTGAGTATGTGGACTTGCTAAAAAGTTGTTATATTGACTCTTTCCTATGTTATGATAAATTGCAATTGCTTGAATGACTGAGATTATAGTTTGTTAGTTCTCAATGAAATTTCTGATTCATACTTGACATTGTGAATAGATTGTTACTTTAACATAAGAAATTATATGACAAAATTTATATATGTTGTTGTTATAAGAATGATCATGATGCCCTCATGTCTGTATTTTATTTTATCAACACCTCTATCTCTAAACATGTGGACATATTTTTCGATTCCGGCTTCCGCTTGAGGACAAGCGAGGTCTAAGCTTGGGGGAGTTGATACGTCCATTTTGCATCATGCTTTTATATAAATATTTATTGCATTATGGGCTGTTATTACACGTTATGTCATAATACTTATGCCTTTTCTCTCTTATTTTACAAGGTTTACATGAAGAGGGAGAATGCGGCAGCTGGGATTCTGGGTTGGAAAAGGAGCAAATATTGCATACCTATTCTGCACAGCTCCAAAAGTCCTGAAACTCCATGGAATTCATTTTTGGAATTAATAATAAATATTGGGAAGAAGAAGTACCAGAGGGGGCCCACACCCTGGCCACGAGGGTGGGGGCATGCCCTACCCCCTGGGCGCGCCCCGTGCCTCGTGGGCCCCTGGCGGCCCTCTGATGCCCATCTTCTGCTATATGAAGTCTTTTACCCTAGAAAAAAATCCTAAGCAAGCTTATGGGACGAAACTCCGCCGCCATGAGGCGGAACCTTGGCGGAACCAATCTAGGGCTTCGGCGGAGCTATTCTGTCGGGGAAACTTCCCTCCGGGAGGGGGAAATCATCACCATCGTCATCACCAACGATCCTCTCATCGGGAGGGGGTCAATCCCCATCAATATCTTCACCAGCACCATCTCCTCTCAAACCCTAGTTCATCTCTTGTATCCAATCTTTGTACCAAAACCTCATATTGGTACATGCAGGTTGCTAGTAGTGTTGATTACTCCTTGTAGTTGATGCTAGTTGGTTTATTTGGTGGAAGATCATATGTTCAGATCCTTAATGCATATTAATACCCCTCTGATTATGAACATCAATATGCTTTGTGAGTAGTTACATTTGTTCATGAGGACATGGGTGAAGTCTTGCTATTAGTAGTCATGTGAATTTGGTATTCGTTCGATATTTTGATGAGATGTATGTTGTCTCTCCTCTAGTGGTGTTATGTGAACGTCGACTATATGACACTTCACCATTATTTGGGCCTAAAGGAAGGCATTGGGAAGTAATAAGTAGATGATGGGTTGCTAGAGTGACAGAAGCTTAAACCCTAGTTTATGTGTTGCTTTGTAAGGGGCTGATTTGGATCCACATGTTTCATGTTATGGTTAGGTTTACCTTAATACTTCTTTTGTAGTTGTGGATGCTTGCAATAGGGGTTAATCATAAGTGGGATGCTTGTCCAAGGAAGGGCAGTACCCAAGCACCGGTCCACCCACATATCAAATTATAAAGGAACGAACGCGAATCATATGAGCGTGATGAAAACTAGCCTGACAATAATTCCCATGTGTCCTCGGGAGCGCTTTTCTCTATATAAGAACTTGTCCAGGCTTGTCCTTTGCTACCAAAAGGATTGGGCCATCTTGCTGCACCTTATTTACTTTCATTGCTTGTTACCTGTTAAAAATTACTTTATCACAAAACTATTTGTTACCGACAATTTCAGTGCTTGCAGAGGATACCTTACTGAAAACCGCTTGTCATTTCCTTCTTCTCCTTGTTGGGTTCGACACTCTTACTTATCGAAAGGACTATGATAGATCCCCTACACTTGTGGGTCATCAATTATCAAAAGTTATGTTAGAACACCCAAACCATCTAAACCAATCAAAGTTGAACCTAGTGTTGCTATGGTTAAAGATCTCTTAGTTGATAATATTGATGGGCATGTTATTTACTTCTGTGATGAAGCTACTAGAATTGCAAAACCTGAGGGAAAAGATAACATAGACCAGTTGTTGGCATGCTTGTTGTCTCAGTTAAGATAGGATATCACTGTTATCATGGGTTATGTGACCTAGGTGCTAGTGTAAGTGCTATTCCTTTCTCCTTATATCAAGAAATTAAAGATGAAATAACACCTGCTGAAATAGAAGACATAGATGTTACTATTAAGCTTGCTAATAGAGATACTATATCACCAATCGGGATTCTTAGAGATGTTGAAGTCTTGTGTGGGAAAATAAAATACCCTACTGATTTTCTTGTTCTTAGCACCCCACAAGATGACTTTTGCCCCATTATTTTTGGTAGACCTTTCTTGAACACAGTAAATGCTAAAATGATTGTGAGAAACAAACTGTCGGTGTTAGCTTTGGTGATGAATCTCATGAGTTTAATTTTTCCAAGTTTAGTAAACAACCTCATAAGAAAGATTTGCCTAGTAAGGATGAAATTATTGGTCTTGCTTCTATTGCTGTGCTTCCTACTGATCCTTTGGAACAATATGTGCTAGATCATGAAAATGATTTGCATATGTGTGAAAGAAATGAAATAGATGGAATCTTTTTCCAACAACCACCTCTTATTAAACACAATTTGCCTATTGAAACTCTAGGAGGTCCTCCTCCACCTAAAGGTGATCCTGTGTTTGAACTAAAACAATTGCCAGACACTCTGAAATATGCTTATCTTGATGAAAAGAAGATATATCCTGTTATTATTAGTGCTAACTTTTCAAAACATGAAGAAGAAAGATTATTAAAAGTTCTAAGGAAGCACAGGGCTGCTATTGGATATAGTCTTTTATGATCTTAAGGGCATTAGTCCCACTCTATCTCAGCAC
Source organism: Triticum aestivum (assembly GCF_018294505.1). Classification (NCBI taxonomy): domain Eukaryota; kingdom Viridiplantae; phylum Streptophyta; class Magnoliopsida; order Poales; family Poaceae; genus Triticum; species Triticum aestivum. The sequence goes on along the minus strand of NC_057798.1, from coordinate 161,270,543 downwards.
AAGATTAATAAGGAACCTGATGCTAAACCCGTTGTTGATCACCAACGTCGATTAAACCCGAAAATGAAAGAAGTGGTAAGAACGGAAATATTAAACCTTCTAGAAGCAGGTATAATCTATCCTATAGCTGATAGTAGATGGGTAAGTCCTATTGAAAGTGCAAATATCCCTAGGTGGTTTTGGTAATTCATAACAACATATAGCTCATTGAGCTAATGCTATTCCAAGACTATTATTTCAGGAAAGCATAATGAATGGCATGGCATGGATGATGAAAGTGGATCCCTCAAAGTACTAATGACAAAGGATTGGCTCAAGCTCAAAAGCTCAAGACTCTTCATTTTACATTTTAGTGATCCAAGATCACATTGAGTATATAGGAAAAGCCAATACTATCAAGGAGGGATGAGGTGTTGCTTAATGAGCCTCTTGCTTCATGTGCTTGGTGATATGCTCCAAAAACCCTCAACTACTTTCTCACATCCACAAATGACCTAAACCTAAAGCCAAAATCGGTCACACCGATTCTTCCTATCCAGCGCCACCGAGTTCTAATGTCATAGCCACTACCACAAACCCTAGGCAAATCGGTCCTACCGATAGGGATCTCGGTCTCACCGAGATGGGATTGTAATCTCTCTGTTTCCCTTCGTAACGCTTCGGTGTAACCGAAGTGAGCGATCGGTCCCACCAAGATTGCAATGTAAACTCTCTGTTTCCCTTTTGTAACATTTCGGTCTCACCGAAAAGAGCAAATCGGTCCCACCGAGTTTACCTGACCAACTCTCTGGAAAGCTTATTACCAAAATCGGCCTCACCGAGTTTGTGTAATCGGTCTTACCGAGATTACGTTATGCCCTAACCCTAACCATATCGGTCCTACCGAGTTGCATTTCGGTCCCACCAAAAATCCTAACGGTCACTAGGTTTACTAAATCGGTCCGACCGAGTTTGATGATTCGGTCCAACCGAGTTTGGTAAATTGTGTGTAACGATTAGATTTTGTGTGGAGGCTATATATACCCCTCCACCTCCTCTTCATTCGTGGAGAGAGCCATCAGAACAAACCTACACTTCCAACTTACCATTTCTGAGAGAGAACCACCTACTCATGTGTTGAGGCCAAGATATTCCATTCCTACCATATGAATCTTGATCTCAAGCCTTCCCCAAGTTGCTTTCCACTCAAATCTTCTTTCCTCCAGATCCAAAACCTATGAGAGAGAGTTGAGTGTTGGGGAGACTATCATTTGAAGCACAAGAGCAAGGAGTTCATCATCAACGCACCATTTGTTACTTCTTGGAGAGTGGTGTCTCCTAGATTGGCTAGGTGTCACCTAGGAGCCTCCGACAAGATTGTGGAGTTGAACCAAGGAGTTTGTAAGGGAAAGGAGATTGCCTACTTCGTGAAGATCTACCGCTAGTGAGGCAAGTCCTTCGTGGGCGACGGCCATGGTGGGATAGACAAGGTTGCTTATTCATGGACCCTTCGTGGGTGGAGCCCTCTGTGGACTCGCGAAACCGTTACCCTTCGTGGGTTGAAGTCTCGATCAACGTGGATGTACGATAGCACCACCTATCGGAACCACACCAAAAACATCTATGTCTCCAATTGCGTTTGAATCCTCCAAACCCTTCCCTTTACTTTCTTGCAAGTCGCATGCTTTAATTTCCGCTGCCTATATACTCTTTCCATGCTTGCTTGAATTGTGTGATGGTTGCTTGACTTGTCCTAAGATACCTAGAATCTGCCAAACTCTAAAATTGGGAAAAGGCTAAGTATTTAATTGGTCAAGTAGTCTAATCACCCCCACTCTAGACATACTTCAAGGTCCTACAAGTGGTATCAGAGCTTTGGTCTCCATTTGCTTTGATTTCCATAGCTTTTGGTGGTCATAGCCTTGGTTTCACAACCTAGGAGAGTATGGCATCTAGTGAGGGAAATTATCACCATAGAGGTCCTTACTTTGATGGTACTAATTTTGCTAGTTGGAAGCATAAGATGAAAATGCATATTCTCGGACATAACCCTGCCGTTTGGGCAATTATTTGTATTGGCTTGCAAGGTGAATTCTTTGATGGGAGAGAGCCGAACCGTGAAGCTAATGCGGAAGAATTGAAGATGTTACGGTACAACGCTCAAGCTTGTGATATCATCTTCAACGGATTGTGCCCCGAAGAATTCAACAAAATCAGCTGTCTTGAGAATGCAAAGGAAATTTGGGATACTTTGGTTGATATGCATGAAGGTACCGACTCCGTCAAGGAATCCAAGTTGGATGTGCTCCACAGTCAGCTTGACAAGTTCAAAATGAAGGATGGTGAAGGTGTCGCTGAAATGTACTCTAGGCTTGCACTTATCACAAATGAGATTGCCGGCTTAGGGAGTGAAGAGATGACCGACAGATTCATCATCAAGAAGATCCTAAGAGCATTGGATGGAAAGTATGATACCGTGTGCACATTGATCCAAATGATGCCAAACTACAAAGATTTCAAGCCAACGGAAGTCATTGGAAGAATTGTTGCTCATGAGATGTCACTTAAGGATAAGGAGGAACTTCACAACAAGTCAAGTGGTGCTTACAAAGCCTCATGTGAAGCCCCCACATCATCAAGTGAGAAACAAACCTTCAATGAAGAATTGAGCTTAATGGTGAAGAACTTCAACAAATTCTACAAGAGTAGAAGCAAAGAAAGAAGCTCCAAGTCAAGGTCTTACAATGACAAAAGATCTTCTAGTCGAGAGCGAAATTGCTACAATTGTGGGAGACCTGGACACTATTCCAATGAGTGTACGGCACCCTACAAAAGAAGAGAAGATTCTCCAAAAAGAAGAAGCAAAAGAGAAGAATCACCACCAAGAGAGAGGAGGAGAAGAGATGATCATTATGAATGAAGACCCTCACGGAGAAGCAAGGATTCGGAAAGGAAGGACAAGTCATCAAGGAGCTACACAAAACGAAGACATCAAGCTCATGTTGGTGAATGGGTATCCGGTTCCGACTCCGACAATCACTCTCAGAGAAGCTATCACTCTGACTCCGAATATACTCAAGATAAAGGTGTTGCCGGTCTAGCACTTGTGTCAACCAACTCCTACGACATATTTGATTCACCAAATGAAGGAATTGGAAGATGCTTCATGGCCAAAGGTCCAAAGGTAACACATCCCGAGTATGTTGATTTCAATAGTGATGAAGATGACTTGCTTGTGGATGATGATTTACTTGTTGACAACTCTAGTGATGAATACTACGATGAAACGTCAATTAATCATGCTAATCAAGATAAAACGAATGACAATGATAAGGAGAAGATTGAGCTTCTAACTAAAGAACTAAACACTCTTAAGTTGGCTCATGAAACTATCTTCGAAGATCATCGAGAACTTTTAAGGGCTCATGAGAAGTTACGCTTTGAAAAGCTCAATCTTGAGCAAGAGCATGAGTTCTTAAAAGCAATCAATGATGATCTCCGCAAGAAAAGTTATTCTTACATTGCCAAGCATTTACTCTTATCTACTTACATGCATCAAGTCAAGTCTAGTAACAAGTACAAGAAAGATACTTCCTCTAGTAGTAACAATAATAATGTCAAATCCAATATTGTTGCTTCTAGTAGTTCTCTTGATTCCACTAATGATTCTCTTAGCCAAGTTACACTTGAGCAAGAAAATAGCTTATGGAAGGGAATTATAGAGAAAGGTGTGTACAAGAGCCTTGCCGGGAGTAAGCAATTCGAGGAAATTGTACGCAAGCAGGGAAGACACCGGAAGAATCAAGGTGTTGGTTTTGAACCAAAGTTCAATGCCAATGGAGTTGAGTGGGAAGAAGATCAATACCCCAATACGAAGTTTGTTCCTCAACAAGACAAGTATGATCCTACTTCCTTCAAAGGAACACAAGCACAAGATGATCTTCCACCACAAGACCACAAGAACAAAGGCAAGGACAAGCTTCAAGAAGATATTGATGCATTTGAAGAAGCACCTAAGGTCTCGGTCAAGTGGGTTCCCAAGACTACGTCAAGTTCTACTTCATCAAGTACAACTACAACTCCAAGGATTCCCATCAAGATGATGTGGATCCCGAAGAAGAAGAACTAGAGAGTTCTTGAGGGTGACTCCGCCAACATTCTTCACTCATATCTTTTTGGCAACAACAAGTGCAATCAACTTCCACATCTTGCACTAGTTCAAGGAGTCACAAACCCTCATGTTGGTAAGGCAAGGGACAAGGTAACCTAATGATTTCATGGACATTATCTCGTGTGTGCATCACTCTATGTCTATGGATATTATTGTTTGTTCCTTGTGGGACTAACCCATGTAGGTATGTTGAAAGTGCAACTCACTCCAAAGGATTGCTCCAAATGATCTACATCAATCTTGAGCATCCACATCTTCAACACCTACATGAAGTCATCATAGACAAAACCCAAGGTTAGTTCATCCCTCTAAAAGGGGATCTCACATCTAGGGGGAGCTTAACTCTAAGAATTGAGTCAAAGCAACTCTAATGGTGTGAACACATCAATGCATTATGTAAAAGTGGTAACCCCACTTAAGCTTAAACGATGAGTATGACCTATGATCAAATGTTTTCATTTGACTCCTAAGTCAATATACTCATATATATAGATGACCTAGTCATCACCAATTGTTTTGATAGATGCTAGAATTGGTTGTGCATGTTTTGCCACATATTTCATTTGCCATCTTATTGTGTGAGCATGTTGGAGCATTTTTACTCATTCGAGGACATCCACTTGTTGTTTTGATTGTTTGGTTCTTATTTATTTTTGCCAAGTGGATGGACAAGAATGCTTAAGAACCTTCTCTAGCTATCTATGCTTTTCTCGTCTCAAACTCTATTCATGCTACATCACAAAATTTGATAAAGTCATATTCGAACCACTCTGTGTGAGGAGCACTCGGAGTCCCCGATTTGTCATAGACTTAAACTTCCAAAACTTCTTTGTGATTCTCGGTCCGACCGATTCCTCCATTTCGGTCCCACCGAGATCACTAAGTCGATCTAGGTTTTCAATCTTGGTGCAACCGATTTGAACTTTTCGGTCAGACCGAGTTGCTGTAACTGTACACAGTTATGAATCTTGGTGCCACCGAGTTGTTCCACTCGGTCACACCGACAGGGTCGGGCTATATATAGTCACGGGCAAAAATTTGGAAATTTCTCCGAACCTCTTCGCCCGCGCAATAGCTCGCTCTGCCATCAGGATCTCCGGATCGTCTCCTCGTCGCCAGCCGCCTCCTGTCGCTGGTCTCCGCCGCCGTCAATGGATTTCACCCCCGCCATTGCCGCCGTAGCGAGTCCATCGCCAAGTTAGGGTATGAACTCGATCACAGTGCTATCCTCGCCCGATTCCTAGCACATTGTGTTCTTAATGATTTTTGCCACGATTGAAACACTCCTATCCAGTCAATGCAATCCTTAGATTAGATGAGATTTGAAAATTTAGGGTTAGGTTTCCGCCGAAACCTTCTCGGACCCACCGAGTTGAAAAACTCGGTCCCACCGATTTGGCTAATGCCATTGCACTAGTAACTCTCGGTCTGACCGAGAATTGCTAATCGGTGAGACCGATTTTAGGACTTTGTGAAACCCTAGCAGTCTCGGTGCCACCAAACTGTGACTCGGTCCAACCGAGTTCATCAGTTTAGGTTCCAAAACTGCTTCGGTATCACCGAGTTTGAAAATCGGTTGATCCGAAATGCTTTCTATGGAAAACTAAAACTGAATTTTTGAATCATTCTTTTGCAAAAATCTCTGCATTTTGTGATGCTCATCCACTCTATCTCATCTATAACTCTTCACAGGGTCAGCAGTCAGTGATTTGCAGCATGTCAGACCAAAGTGATAGTCAAAACAGGTCAGAAGAGCAGATGCACATGAGTGAGGGCACTAGTCCCTCTAGCACTTCAGATGAAAGCAGCAGGAGCACCCCAAGCAACCTGCCTAAAGCTGCCACCAGGACAAGGAAGAAGAGAACCTCAGATTTTGAGGATGAGGATTATAGAGCAGAAGAGGATGAGGCTACTTCCAAGAAGGTAGTGCTCAAGAAGGAGTATGGCTCAGCCAAGACCACTAAACCTATGAAGAAGAGGTTGTTGCACCAGCACCCAAGGCACAAAATCTTATGGGTGATGCAATTAAGTCAGGGGCTGCAACATCAAAGCCCAAGGAAGCACCCAAAGCTGCCCCCAAGCCCAAGCTTGCACCAAAGAGGAATACCATGAGTATTCTAGCTGCTGAGAAGAACAAGGCCCCAGTGCCTAAAGTTGCTGATGAGGAAGATGAAGAAGGACAAGTCCTGAGGAAGCTCAAGCCCAAGATACCATACCATAATGATGCCCATCCTGTGGCTGAGGACATGAACATCAGAAGAGACTCAGGGTTGAGGCTATGGAGGATGACAAATCCATATGCCACAAGGAGAAGGACTGCTATTGATTACAGGTTCCATACAAAGGAACAGCGGGACTTCTATGAGACAATTTTGTTGGACAAGAAGCACATAGTGTGTGATATGAGGTGGGTCGACTGGACCTACATGAAATAAAATGAAGAACACTATCCTGGAGTGCAAGATAGTTTTGTTGCTTGTGGAGTTGCAGATTTTGTTGGGCAAAAGCTCACCAACTGGAATGATGAACTCATTATGCAATTCTACTCCACAGCACACTTCTATCCAGATGGGAGGATAATTTGGATGTCTGAAGGTACAAGGTACCAGTCAACCGTTGAGGAGTGGGCAAAACTGATCAATGCCCCAAAGGAGAGTAAAGATGACTTGGATGTCTATGCCAAGAAGAAGATGGACCACAATTCCATGGCACATATGTACAAGGAGATCCCAGACAAAGCCATTGAGACACATAAGTTTGGGTCAGTCCACTTTCTTCTGTCAGGGCTGCCAACAATCAACTGCATCCTAAGGCACACTCTGTTGCCTAAGTCTGGTGACCACAACATGATTAGAGGGCATGCAATCAACATGTTGCATTTGTTTGATGAGCCACAGAAATTCAAGGTCATGAGCCTTATGGTTGAGACCATTAAGAGGACAGCAGCAGATCAAAAGAGAAGTTGTGGATATGCCCCTCAGATTCAGGAGTTGATTAACTCAAAGATGGGCACAGGAAAATATCTATTGGATAAGGAACATTTTCCTCTTTATCCAGACTTTGAGGACAATCAGGTTGTCATGAATGAGAATGAACCATCATTAGTACAAGCTCAAGAGAAGAAGGAGAAGGAAAGGAAAGAGAAGGCTGCAAAGATGCCAACTCAAGAGGAGGCATCTGAGTACTTTCTGAAGAACAAGTAGGAGCATCTTGGTTACTTGATAGCATCAACACTGAGGATTGAGAAGGGATTGGCCACCCTCACTCAAAATCAGCAGAGCTTGGAAAGAATCATGGAACAAAAATTCTATGATCTAGATGTCAAAGTAACTGACATTCAGTCAGTTGTGGAGTAGCTACAGGATGACATGCAGGAGAGGAAGGGCAAGACTACCACTAATGTATTTGCCAGAGTGCCTAGAGCTCAGAGGTCAGCTGCAGTGCCTGTGCCAGACACCAGAGCCACATCATCTGCACCAGCTACGGCTCCTACAGCTCCAGTGCAACCAGCTCTAGCACCAACTCCTCCAGCTCCCTCTACTTCAACTGAAGCCTTCATTCTTGGAGTTCTTCGGACACCACCACCTGAAGATCAAGCCTGAGAGTCGATCTAGCACTATGCATTTTTTATGAACTTTTTGGTAACTTGTTGCCAAAGGGGGAGAAAAATATATAGATCATAGGCTTCGAGAGAGAGTGTGTTGCTTTTGTTCTCTGTTGCTTTGGTGGTTAAACTTTGTTTGCTTTTGATTGCTTGAGATACTATGATGTTTTTGTGAGACATTGATGATCATGTGTTTGATCATAAGCTACACTTATGCATGTTTGATGATATTATCTTATCTATCCATATGTGATCATTCACTTTGCTTGGTGATGAGTGCATGTATTCAATCTTTATCATTTTGAGCGCTCCACCAAGATGTATGTGACATGGAAGAGTAACCCATGAGCCTAATTCCTTGTGCATTTGCAGTCCAAAGCAAATCTTAAACTATGCACAAATTTAGGGGGAGATCTTGCTTATCACATACTTCTCAAAGCGACGATGTTTTTCAATCTTATTATCATTTGTTGAAGCTTTAATCTATATGTTGTCATCAATTACCAAAAAGGGGGAGATTGAAAGTGCAACTATCCCTAGGTGGTTTTGGTAATTCATAAAAACATATAGCTCATTGAGCTAATGCTATTCCAAGACTATTATTTCAGGAAAGCTTAATGAATGGCATGGCATGGATGATGAAAGTGGATCCCTCAAAATACTAATGACAAAGGATTGGCTCAAGCTCAAAAGCTCAAGACTCTTCATTTTACATTTTAGTGATCCAAGATCACATTGAGTCTATAGGAAAAGCCAATACTATCAAGGAGGGATGAGGTGTTGCTTAATGAGCCTCTTGCTTCATGTGCTTGGTGATATGCTCCAAAAACCCTCAAATACTTTCTCACATCCACAAATGACCTAAACCTAAAGCCAAAATCGGTCACACCGATTCTTCCTATCCGGCGCCACCGAGTTCTAATGTCATAGCCACTGCCACAAACCCTAGGCAAATTGGTCCTACCGATAGGGATCTCGGTCTCACCGAGATGGGATTGTAATCTCTCTGTTTCCCTTCGTAATGTTTCGGTGTAACCGAAGTGAGCGATCGGTCCCACCAAGATTGCAATGTAAACTCTTTGTTTCCCTTTTGTAACATTTCGGTCTCACCGAAAAGAGCAAATCGGTCCCACCGAGTTTACCTGACCAACTCTCTGGAAAGCTTATTACCAAAATCGGTCTCACCGAGTTTGTGTAATCGGTCTTACCGAGATTACGTTATGCCCTAACCCTAACCATATCGATCCTACCGAGTTGCATTTCGGTCCCACCAAAAATCCTAACGGTCACTAGGTTTACTAAATTGGTCCGACCGAGTTTGATGATTCGGTCCCACCGAGTTTGGTAAATTGTGTGCAATGGTTAGATTTTGTGTGGAGGCTATATATACCCCTCCACCTCCTCTTCATTCGTGGATAGAGCCATCAGAACAAACCTACACTTCCAACTTACCATTTCTGAGAGTGAACCACCTACTCATGTGTTGAGGCCAAGATATTCCATTCCTACCATATGAATCTTGATATCTAGCCTTCCCCAAGTTGCTTTCCACTCAAATCTTCTTTCCTCCAGATCCAAAACCTATGAGAGAGAGTTGAGTGTTGGCGAGACTATCATTTGAAGCACAAGAGCAAGGAGTTCATCATCAATGCACCATTTGTTACTTCTTGGAGAGTGGTGTCTGCTAGATTGGCTAGGTGTCACTTGGGAGCCTCCGACAAGATTGTGGAGTTGAACCAAGGAGTTTGTAAGGGCCAGGAGATCGCCTACTTCGTGAAGATCTACCGCTAGTGAGGCAAGTCCTTCGTGGGCGACGGCCATGGTGGGATACACAAGGTTGCTTCTTCGTGGCCCTTCGTGGGTGGAGCCCTCCGTGGACTCGCGCAACTGTTACCATTCGTGGGTTGAAGTCTCCATCAACGTGGATGTACGATAGCACCACCTATCGGAACCACGCCAAAAACATCCGTGTCTCCAATTGCGTTTGAATCCTCCAAACCCTTCCCTTTACTTTCTTGCAAGTCGCATGCTTTAATTTCCGCTGCCTATATACTCTTTGCATGCTTGCTTGAATTGTGTGATGGTTGCTTGACTTGTCCTAAGATACCTAAAATCTGCCAAACTCTAAAATTGGGAAAAGGCTAAGTATTTAATTGGTCAAGTAGTCTAATCACCCCCCCCTCTAGACATACTTCAAGGTCCTACACCTATCCATTGTGTCCCTAAGAAAGGAGGTATTACTGTTGTTCCTAATGATAAGAATGAGCTTATTCCACAAAGAATTGCCACAGGCTATAGAATGGTAATTGGTTATAGAAAATTAAATAAAGCTACTAGAAAAGATAATTACCCTCTGCCTTTTATTGAATAAGAGTTTTTCAATGAAAGACCTCGGTGAAGCTGCTTATATATTGGGCATCAAGATCTATAGAGATAGATCAAAACGCTTAATTGGACTTTCACAAAGCACATACCTTGATAATGTTTTGAAGAAATTCAAAATGGATCAGTAAAAGAAAGGGTTCTTGCCTGTGTTACAAGGTGTGAAGTTGAGTCACACTCAATGCCCGACCACTACAGAAGATAGAGAGAAAATGAAACTCATTCCCTATGCATCAGCCGTAGGTTCTATCGTGTATGCAATCTTGTGTACCAGACCTGATGTGTGCCTTGCTATAAGTATAGCAGGGAGATACCAAAGTAATCCAGGTGTGGAGCACTGGACAGCAGTCAAGAACATCCTAAAATACCTGAAAAGGACTAAGGATATGTTTCTCATTTATGGAGGTGACAAAGAGATCGTCGTAAATGGTTACGTCAATGCAAGCATTGACACTGATCCGGATGACTCTAAGTCACAATCCGGATATGTATTTATATTCAATGGAGGAGCTGTCAGTTGGTGCAGTTCCAAGCAAAGCGTCGTGGCGGGATCTACGTGTGAAGCAGAGTACATAGCTGCTTCGGAAGCAACAAATGAAGGAGTCTGGATGAAGGACTTCATATCCGATCTAGGTGTAATACCTAGTGCATCGGGTCCAATGAAAAATCTTTTGTGACAATACTAGTGCAATTGCCTTGGCAAAGGAATCCAAATTTCACAAGAGAACCAAGCACATCAACAGACGCTTAAATTCCATCCGTCATCAAGTGTCGGAGGGAGACATAGAGATTTGCAAAATACATACGGATCTGAATGTTGCAGACCCTTGACTAAGCCTCTTCCACGAGCAAAACATGATCAACACAAAGACTCCATGGGTGTTAGAATCATTATTGTATAATCTAGATTATTGACTGTAGTGCAAGTGGGAGACTGGAGGAAATATGCCCTAGAGGAAATAATAAAGTTGTTATTTATATTTCCTTATATCATGATAAATGTTTATTATTCATGCTAGAATTGTATTAACCGGGAACTTAGTACATGTGTGAATACATAGACAATTGATGACCCACAAGTGTATGGGGTCAATTGTAGCCCTTTTCAATAAGTAAGAGTGTCGAACCCAATGAGGACAAGAAGGAAATGACAAGTGGTTTTTAGCAAGGTACTGTCTGTAAGTGCTCAAATTGTGAGTAGCGAAGTAGTTTGATAGCGAGATAATTTGTAACAAGCAAGTAACAATAGTAGTAGCAAAAGTGCAGCAAGGTAGCCCAATCCTTTTGAGGCAAAGGACAGGCCAAAACGGTTTCTTATAATAAACAAAGTGTTCTTGAGGGTACACGGGAATTTCATCTAGTCACTTTCATCATGTTGGCTTAATTCGTGTTCGGTACTTTGATAATTTGATATGTGGGTGGACCGGTGCTTAGGTGTTGTTCTTACTTGAACAAACCTCCTACTTATTATTAACCCTCTCGCAAGCATCCGCAACTATGAGAAAAGTATTAAGAATAAATTCTAACCATAGCATTAAACTTTTGGATCCAATCGATCCCTTACGGAATAGCGCATAAACTGGGGTTTAAGCTTCTGTCACTCTCGCAACCCACCATCTAATAACTACTCCACAATGCATTCCCTTAGGCCCAAATATGGTGAAGTCGGCGTTCACATGACACCACTAAGAGAATGGCAACATACATACCATCAAAATATCAAACACATATCAAGTTCACATGATTACTTGCAACATGATTTCTCTCGTGACCTCAAGAACTAAAGTGACTACTCACAAATGATAAACATGTTCAAGAAGGGGTATTAAATAGCATAATGGATATGAACATATAATCTTCAACCAAATAAACCATATAGTAATCAACTACAAGATGTAATCAACACTACTAGTCACCCACAAGCACCAATCTATAGTTTTGATACAGAGATTGAACACAAGAGATGAACTAGGGTTTGAGAGGAGTTGGTGCTGTGAAGATGTTGATGAAATAGCCCTCCCCAAGATGGGAGAGTTGTTGGTGATGATGGTGACGATGATTTCCCCCTTCGGGAGGGAAGTTCCCCGACGGAATCGCTCCGCTAGAGGGCAAAAGTGCTCCTACCCAAGTTCCGCCTCGAGGCGGTGGTGCTTCGTCCCGAATGACCTATCCTTATTTTTTCTAGGTCAAAATAACTTATATACCAGAAGATGGGCACCGGAGGTGGGCCGAGGAGGGCAGCACCCACCAGGGTGCGCTTGGGCCTCCTAGCGCGCCCAGGTGGGTTGTGACCACCTAGTGGCCCTCCTCTGGTACTTATTTGCTCCAATATTCATTAAATATTCCATAAAAAATCCTCGGGGAGTTTCATCTCATTTGGAGTTGTGCAGAATAAGTAGCTTGACGTAGCTTTTTCAGGTCCAGATTTCCAACTGCCAGAATTCTCCCCCTTGGTGCATACCTTGCATATTATGAGAGAAAAGGCATTAGAATTACTCCAAAAAGCATTATTATACAATAAAACAACATAAATAACAGTAGGAAAACATGATGCAAAATAGAGGTATCAACTCCCCCAAGATTAGACCTCGCTTGTCCTCAAGCGAAAACCGAAATCAAAAAACATTTCCACATGTTTAGAGAGAGAGAGGTGTCGATAAAAACAAAAATACAGACATAGCAGCATCATGTGACTTATTATAACAACAACAAACTTTAATATACAACTTCTATTATAGAACTTTTATCATAGACTTCTCATGAACAAGTGACAATTCATCACAACATTGAAGTATAAAGCATAAACTCTATTGGAAACCAACAAACTATGTTCTCAGTCAATTTTGCAACTACAATTCATCATCTTTTTAGGAAGAGTCATGTATCGGCGCCTTTAGGCAAGTCCACATACTCAACCATCATTTAGTCTTCTATAATTGCTAACATTCACCTCGTACACATGGGCAAAACATTTCAACCGAACACAAATAAAGATAGGGGCTTATAGTTTCGCCTACCAACACACTCACCTCAAGGGTGATGTCGACAATAATAACTCATGCTACCCATATTCAACTGGACATATGTGCCTAGATCTTTCCTCACCACATGATGCCTGCCAAAGGAGAAAAGGAATAGAGAGAAAAACTTTGAGTCTTGCATAAAAGTAAATACATGAAAGTAAAGGATAGGCCCTTCGCAGAGGGAAGCAGAGGTTGCAATGCTTTTTTTTGTATGCTCAACCCCTTAGTGCAAGAGAACGTTATATTGCCCCTTGTGATGGCAACCTTTATTATGCAGTCTATCGCTTTTTTTCTTCACCATCACAAGTTCGTATAACGCTCAATTTTTCCTTCCACTAAATGATCTCACATTTTTATAAGCAATTTTTATTGCCCTTTTTGCACCGATGACAACTTACTTGAAGGATCTTACTCAATCCATAGGTAGGTATGGTGGACTCCCAAAAAAGATAGGGTTTAAGGGTTTTGGATGCACAAGTAGTATCTCTACTTAGTGCGGAGTTTTTGGCTAGCAAAGATAGGGGCAAGCACCACATGTTGAACGATCTATGACAACATAACTTCCATGTGAATATGAACAAACATAAATCATTAAGTTGTCTTCCTTGTCCAATGTCAACAATTTTGACATATAATATTTTGATGTGTGCTCACAATCACAAAAGATTTCCATGATAGTGTATTTATATGTGAATCTTCTCTTCCCTTACTAATTCTTCCATGTGTTGCATCATTGACCAATGCTATGTTTGTCAATCTACAATAAAATTTTCTACTTATACTTTTCCTTGTGTAATGTCATCACTTACCATAAGATTAGCATATGATCTTTTCTTTTATTTCCTTTCTTTTTATTGCAGCAAGAAAGTAAAGAAGGCAAAACTCAAACTAAACTTTATTATATCTCGCACACGATTACAAGGATTGATCACTAAGCAAGCTCATAAAAAGAAAGGATCGAACTAAACTTTTATTCATCTAATAGCAAAAGATAGCCATCGATCAAACTAAGAAAATAAATGCAAAAGATAGTGGAGATTGATACGATACCGGGGCACCTTCCCAAAGCTTGGCGGAAGCCAAGGGGAGTGCCCATACCCAATACTCAGTTTTCTTTTGGTGGTGATGAAGTAGATGGTTTCTTGTCCTCGGGTTTCCACGGTAGAGGCTCACCATCATAGGAGGAGGAGTGAGTCTCCCCGTTCCTACAACTAGCAGCCAAACTCATACCTTTAAACCTTGCCTCATATTCAAAGACTTGGCCCTGAAGGTCGTGGATCCGGCTATGGAGGAAGTTGATTTGCTCGTTGAGGGAGAAGATGATGTCCTTTATGGGCTTGCCATCCACCTTGAGATCACGGGTATAGTCCGCGATCATGAGGTGATCGGCATTAAGTCCACGCTCCACCATCCCCTTGCACTTGAAGATGTCCTGCTCCATGGCTCCAAGCCTGGCCTCCATGGATCCAGTCCTCCTGGGTCCTTGCACATCACGGATGTGCAGCACCCCATTGTGCATCTGGATAGCTTGAGGGTGCTGCATCACCTCCCGCAGATATGGGTTGATGACGTTGTCGAAGAACTTGTCCTTGGAGGAGCTTGAAGAGGCCATGGTGGATTGGATCTGATAGAAAACAGCAAGAAAAGAAAACAGGAGATTTCTCCATGATATGGAGGTTAACAGGTTCAGGAGGCATATATAGATTTTTTTTATCTTGGGGAACAAGCAGAACGGAAGAAAAACGGAGACTGGAAAGTATCCGAGGTGGCACAACTGCCTGGCGCGCCCTGGTGTATCATGCCCACCAGGGTCACTATGTGTTGTCTAATGATGTGAACCCGTTCATCAAATGACAACATATGTCTATGGTTAGGAAACATAATCATCTTTTATTAACGAGCTAGTCAAGTAGAGGCATACTAGGGACATTATGTATTGTCTATGTATTCATACATGTACTAAGTTTTCGGTTAATACAATTCTAGCATGAATAATAAACATTTATCATAATATAAGGAAATATAAATAACAACTTTATTATTGCCTCTAGGGCATATTTCCTTTAAAAGAGTCTCATTCATTCAAAAGGACGGTGATGGGGCAGTCCTATTTTGTGCGTGCCGCATTGGATAGAGATTGGGTAGGCCTAACTAGCTCGTCCGGTTTTGGGAAGGTTCTACAACCTTCTAAAATCATTTTTTTTCTTTCTTTTTGGGTTTTCTCATTTTTGTTATTTCCTTTATTTTTCTTCTTTGTTTTCCCTTTTCATTTCTTATTTTTTATTTCTCTTTCATATTTTTTACCTTTTTTTCTCTTTATCTTTGCAAACATCTTTTTAAATTCGCAAACATTTTTATGAATCTTGAACATTTTTCAAATTCATGAATAATTTTTTTACAAATTTGCAAACATTTTTCTAAACCATAAACATTTTTTGAGTATGTGAACATTTTTAATCAGCAAACTTTTTTGAATTTGGGGAACAATTTTTACAATTCATGAATTGTTTTTGTTTTGACGAACTTTTTTGGAATGCACGAACATTTTTTGTATTCATGAATTTTTAAATCAATGAATATTTTTTGAATCGATGAACCTTTTCGTAATTCATGAACATTATTTGATTTTTTTTAGAATTCTGAAAAAAAATAAGTTCACAAACATTTTATTGAATATGCAAACATTTTCCCAAAATTAAGTCATTTTTTATTTTCTGAAATTTCATTTAAAATTGTGAACACTTTTAAATATCCAAACATTTGTTTCAAATAAAAAATAAATTTTTGAATCCATGCACATTTTATGATTTCTTGAACATTTTTTTAAAAAATTGGAACTTTTTTTAAATCCCAAAACAGAAGGAAATATAAAAAACAAATATATAAACTAGGAAAAAACAAATGTAAAAATTGGGGTGTCCCGCCACGTACATGGGCGGGCCCAAAAGGGTGCGGGGGGAGGGGTGTGCGAGGGGCCTCTTTCCAGCGCATAAAGCGCCACATAGGAGCTCCCGACGACGGGGTCTTAGTATTGTAAATTTTCAATTTCATGGTATGGATATGAGATTTGTACAAAAAAATATTAAAAGAAAAAATAGGTGAGCCCGATCTCGATTCCGAGCGTGATCCGACAATTCCTTTGGTGGAGACACCCAGCGCATCACAATGAGGCCCGTGGACAAGGTCTTATGGCCAAGGGCATTCTCTCGTGCGTGGATGTGGAGTGAAGGCACGGGGGACAGGGAGCACATGAAGGGCATGAATGGATTGGGCACGTCCCATAGGCATCAGTGGCGAGAGGATAGGCATCGTTGGTCTCGAGCTCGTGTCCTGGGGCTCCGTCACCAGCCTCCCGTACAAGCTCGACCGCATGCCGCTCCATGGGGAGCACCCCATCGCCGCCTTATCTGCTCGACCGTAAGAGAACATTCCGACAGGTGGTTTCTGCTAGCTGAGACCTTGGATGTCGAGATTCCAATGTGTGTGATGGCAGACGGCTAAGAGTCCGGCGTTTCTTCCTAAGGCTGAGCCCCCAGAAGAACAGTAACATCCCCGCAATGCAAACAATGATGATCATTGCTCCATCGACATTTATAGCAGTGACCTTGATGATGACAGAGTAGTAGTAGCCTTTTGCAATCATTTACCTATTGAGTTTGATTAAGGATTTTTGTTTGTATTGATGCTTTACCTGTTGTACGGAAAAGAAAAAGAAGCATGTGCTGCTGGGTGTAGTAGGGTTGGTGAAGTGATCTTTGTGGCGGCAAGGAAAAGAAATGCATGTTTTCTCTATTAGCACTTCAAAAAATCGGTCCCCACTAATAGACAGACAAAAAACTGAGAACCAACTAGTGGTTGGTTGGTTATGAGGATGGCGAGCCTCGAGCCCACACAGATCAAATCCAATGATTGACGCATTAGTTCCCCATTAATGTGGATTATTCTTTCAGTGGAGGCGGCGTTTCAGTCGATAGTGAGGCGTCGGTGATGACTTCGTCAATTTTAAAGCTCTGTATGTTTGGTCCGATCTTCTGTAGGCGTTGTTTGAGTGCGTGTGTGTGTGTGGTGGTGGTGTGAGCGTGTGTGCATCTATGTTGTAACTAGTGTTTCTCAAGAAAAATACATACGATCATTAGTGGTTCCACTACAACTCTACTTGTTGAAATAGTACCACCAAGTGAAGTGGCTTGAGGACAGGTCTAAGCAGGATGGAGGAAATCATGGGGAAGAGAGAGGGGGGATTCGAACAGTAGGTGTCAAGGACGGATTAGCCGCTGAGGTTTGTGGTGGTCGCTGGCTACTAGAGCAGCACGCGATGGGGAAGTTCTCACACTTTATATGCTAACTTGTTTGGTTGCCACATGTAAACTTTCCCATGAAATATTTGGGAGTGTTCCTGTTACATTATCAACCTTGAAAATGTAGATTGGGATTTTTTGACTGCCAAATTAGTTAAGAAGTTTGATGCATGGGCTGCTAGTTCTGCATCCTCCGGTGCTAGGACCATATTAATTAGTGTCAGCTTTTATGGGATCCACTTACTTTATGTCCATATTTATGCTCATCAAAGCTTTCATTCGAGAAAAATGGACAAACACGAAGGCATTTTTTCCAAAAAGGTAAAAGAAGAGAGCTTACCATATGGTTAAGTGGGCTATTTGTCGCTCTAAGCGGTTGTTTGGATATCAATAACTATACATGAGATTTTAGAAAACCAGTTTGCAGAGGATTTTCAGGAAAACCAATTTTTGTTAGTTTTTCTGTTACAATAAGTATATAATATTCCTTATTTGGTTGGGAAAAGGTAAGGAAACATAGTCATACACTTCAATGGATATCAGTGGTTTCGTCCAGCACTCACACACCGTTCATCGACCAACGACTCATCTCCCGCCCGCTGCATCACTTTCTCCTTCGTGACATCGTGGTCAAGGTCTCAAGTTGCTGCCAGAGAAGGAGCCCATGACAACCTTGTTTTCATATATACTGCAACGGCCATTGGAGAAGAAAAATGACTGTGAAAAAACATTTATTTTTCACATGTTCAAATGGTCGGGTTTTCTCCGGAGTATCTTGGGCATTGTTTTGGGGGCCTCGTGTTGCCCCTACTAGCTTTGCCTCGTTTCATCATTTTCTTCCCCGAGGGAAGAAATTTTACATGATGTGTCTTGTTCCTATCTGTTGGTAATTTGGTGCACTTGTAAGAAAGCAACCTTCGATGGACATATTGTTTGATGTACCTTTGGAGGTTGTGTTCACTTTGCATTGTTTTATGCAGTTGACGGGTTTGCTAAAGGTCAATGATCATGCTCCATTCCAGACTAGTGTAGAGAATGTGATTAGAGTTGCGGCATCATTGGTTGGTCGTGCTGAAGCGCCGAGGAGGTTGATGATCCAAAGCTCTATGAGTACTTTTTTTTAGGGGGAGACTGTAGAACAATAGTTCTACGGTAATATATATTAATAAAAATTAAAGTTTACATCAAAAAGGAAGAAACTAGTTTAACCAATGCCTGTCTTTGGAAACATAATGTAAATGAAGAGAGTGCTTAGAAATGTGCTTCAATCCAATCTGAAAAGGATTGCTTGTGCTTCAGCTTGATCTTGTGTTGAAGAAGAACTAAATCTTTCTTGAGCAGCACTTTCCATGTCATGACATTGGGTGTGATGCGTCTGAAGATCTTGCCATTCCTCTGCATCCAAATTTTCCAGCATGCCATGATGATGAAGTTGAGGCCGACCTCCTTGGGAAGTTGATTCACAGCTAACAGTGTCTCATAGAGCACACTCGTGTCTCTGCGTTTGTGTGGGATAATCATGTCCCAGCATTGTAGAGCAAAGGGACAATCCCAAAAAAGGTGCATAGCAGTTTCTTCCACTTGATCAGTACAGCGCTCACACTTATAGGAAGGGAGATGGAAAGATTTTCTATGAAGAAGTCCTCTTGTGTTAACTCGATCGTGCAGTAACAACCAGAAGAAGATTTTATATCTTAACATGACTGCAGCAGACCAAATTTTCTTAAAGACTGGGTGAGCCTCCTCTCCTTGCATGAGAAAATTATAAGCTTTTGAAGGAGAGAAAGAAGCTGAGTTCCAAATGTATTTTCACTGATCTGCATTCTCTCGAAGATTTGATTGTTCCAGACAAAATCTAAGCTCTATGAATACTTGAGGACAAAATGGAGATCTTCATCTCTAGGCCGGTGGCTGATGTTCTTCATCCTATCATTTTGGTTTCAACGGCTGGGTTTGATGCTTGTTGGTAGATTTAATTGGTTGTAGTAGACTTTATGTGTTATGTTGTTGGCAGCTTTCTACCCTATAGTAGGTGTTTTGAAATCGAGCACTCGCAATAGGTTTCTCCTAATGCTCCAATTCACTCCTTCCCTTTCCCTTCTCATATTTGTTATTGTCTTTCGTATGTATTGTTTGTGAACTATGTACCGTATACTTTTGTTAGACAGCTAATGAAAATGGGCATATGAGCCCGGTTGGAAAAAAAAGGCTGCCACAAAGGGACACTTTTTCTGAGGAGTCTCTTACGTGGTAAATACAACACGAACTAGTTTAGTCTGATCAGATCCAACTTTGCTCTCAGTCAATTGATTAAATCTTTGTTAGACACGAAGTATAGACGCTTTGTTCAAGGAATTTATGAGGTATTCGTCCTATAAGAATAACACTGTATAATAAAATTCAAAAAAGAGTAATATTGTATGGCTGCAATGGCCCTTTGAAGTGACAAAAGGACTCTAAACTGCTAGGCGATGATGTTTTATGTACAAACGAGTAAGCACTGAACCCAGATATCTATGCTAGCGTATAAGAAACAGACAAAAGGTGTGGCCGTAGTTTAGTGGTGAGAATTCCACGTTGTGGCCGTGGAGACCTGGGCTCGAATCCCAGCAGCAACACTCCATCTTTTTTATCTCTGTATTTTTCATTTTATTCTGTCCTGCTATGGGCTGTACTCTACTTGCTCCTGCTGCTCCTGTTCGGGCCCAGTTCACGGCAGGCCATGAAAAAGGCCTTCTAGACGACTTTTCGGTCCGACAGACACAAACAGTTTCCCCATCTCTCTCTCTCTCTTTTTTCTTTTGGCATCCTTTTCCTGTCTTCCATCCCTGTTTTCCATGAAGTTTCCCGGCGACAGTACGGCCCCACGGAGGCACGGCAAACGCGGTTTGAGCCAGCTGCCAGTCATGCTCCATTGTTCCCCACCTCATCGCGCCGTGCTGCCGGTTCGTGCGCAAGCTGTGCATGCACCGCATGGATGTATCTGCACAGACACACGTCGCGGCCGCGTCGGCAGCTCCGATCGGCGGTGAGGTGAACCGTCCCGTCCGTGCTCCGGCTCGACAGATCTCACCATGTCACCACCGCGTGCATCCTCTTCATGGTTCATGAACGCGATCATCTCGCGGTGGCCGCCCGACCGGGCACTGAAGTAGGCGCCGCCGCTTCAAGTCTCCGGCGCGTGCGTGGCCCTGCTCCGGACTTCGTTAATCTTTCTGCCCGAACTTAGCATGGCCTGAGCCGCTACCAAAATCACCATTGATTAACCGGCAGACACCAGAAAATGCACGCATGCTTGCAGTTTAATTTCAGTCTCCGACCCCTGCAGGCTGCTGCATGGGTGGGTGGGGAGGACGTATCCAAATCCAGGCTAATCTCGCGAGCAAGATCCAATGCTACTAATAAAGCTCCCCCGTTCTTTGATTATCACGCAGGGAGATTCGGGGTTTGGCTATGGCTTCAAAGCATAGTATGCTCAAGACATCGTCATGTGATCACTTGTTCATCGGAGTGGTACGTAGTTTATTTGGAGAACCATGTGATCCGGCGCGTGCGGCTCTGTTTCTCTGTCTCCGGGCTCTGTTTTCTACTGTACTCTCCTGTTCCTCACCGACTCCCACTCTTGACCGGACGCCGGATGTCCGGCATCCGGCGATGTAGCGTACCTGCTACGGCGTGGATGTGCTTGTACTGTCACTCGTCGTGCTTTGTGCAGATCTTGTATTCTACTAGTCCATCTGCGACAGTCAGATTACATTGGTGCAATTGACAAATGCAGCCACAGTTCTGACGTGTGGTTGCGCAATTGATCCATTGCAAAATTCCAAATGTCGAGTTAGCAGCGAGTTGCCACGAACTCTGTGGTTAATCTACAGTGGCTGGCTTTCACGGCCGGAGCAATTTCGGCGAAAGTCATCTTCTGCTCGCGACCTTAAATTAGATATTGATGAATAGTCAAATAAAAAAAAATAGGAAACAAGAATTGAAAAAATATAAGTCTTTTTTGTGGCGAATTTTAACAAATGTTTTCAGTGCTTACAACATTTCATCATGGAATAACGTTTGTGGAAATGGCGGTCAAAAAAAATCGGCACTCCAAAATGCTTTCGAAAATAGCACTTTTGGAGCATCGATTTTTTCCACGACTCCTAACAAATGTCATTCCACGATGAAATTTTGTGAGCACTCAAATATTTGGCAATGTTTGCCACAAAAAAAACATAGTAATTATTTTTTGGATTTTACTGTTCACCTGAGCTCTTTTGAGCTCGAGCTCAGAAACACTGCGTCCCAATTTCAGTCGATTTCCTCAAAACTGCAGCCTCTAAAATGGGTATAGATGAGATTCCAGAGTCTTGTGCTATTTCAGACTCTAAATCTACATCCTCTATATATTCTTGAGTATGATTGCCAATTTCTTCTGAACAAAGTGCTGGACAGGCTCCCACCCTTGGCAGGGTAACAACGTCAACACGGTAGGTCGATCTGCCCTTATCAAGTCTATCTTAGCATCCCTTGTGATTTACCATTTGACCGCGCTTGACGTGCCACCGAAGTCCAATCAAGTCTCGGACTACAAGGTTAAATGAGGAACGGTTTGTTGCCCTACCAACCTGGGTGGCTTGGCCATCCTCAAACTCGACAAGTTCTCTCGCGCGTTCAGACTCCGTTGGCTCTGGTTTACTTGGGTTGACCCCAAAGAGCTTGCGACGATGAGGACAAAGACTTATTCTATATGGCGTCGACGATCACCATTGGCGATGGCATGAAGGCAATTTTTGTTGGAAATATGCCCTAGAGGCAATAATAAATTAGTTATTATTATATTTCCTTGTTCATGATAATCGTTTATTATCCATGCTATAATTGTATTGATAGGAAACTCAGATACATGTATGGGTACATAGACAACACCATGTCCCTAGTAAGCCTCTAGTTGACTAGCTCGTTGATCAATAGATGGTTACGGTTTCCTGACCATGGACATTGGATGTCGTTGATAACGGGATCACATCATTAGCAGAATGATATGATGGACAAGACCCAATCCTAAGCCTAGCACAAAGATCGTGTAGTTCGTATACTAAAGCTTTTCTAGTGTCAAGTATCATTTCCTTAGACCATGAGATTGTGCAACTCCCGGATACCGTAGGAATGCTTTGGGTGTACCAAACATCACAACGTAACTTGGTGGCTATAAAGGTGCACTACAGGTATCTCCGAAAGTGTCTGTTGGGTTGGCACGAATCGAGACTGGGATTTGTCACTCTGTGTAAACGGAGAGGTATCTCTGGGCCCACTCGGTAGGACATCATCATAATGTGCATAATGTGACCAAGGGGTTGATCACGGGATGATGTGTTACGGAACGAGTAAAGAGACTTGCCGGTAACGAGATTGAACAAGGTATCGGCATACCGACGATCGAATCTCGGGCAAGTACAGTACCGCTAGACAAAGGGATTGTATACGGGATCGATTGAGTCCTTGACATCATGGTTCATTCGATGAGATCATCGTGGAACATGTGAGAGCCAACATGGGTATCCAGATCCCGCTATTGGTTATTGACCGGAGAACGTCTCGGTCATGTCTGTATGGTTCCCGAAACCGTAGGGTCTACACACTTAAGGTTCGATGACGTTAGGGTTATAAAGGAAGTTTGTATGTGGTTACCAAATGTTGTTCGGAGTCCTGGATGAGATCCCGGACGTCACGAGGAGTTCCGGAATGGTCCGGAGGTAAAGATTTATATATGGGAAGTCCTGTTTTGGTCACCGGAAAAGTTTCGGGTTTTATCGGTAACGTACCGGGAGGGTCCCGGGGGTCCACCAAGTGGGGCCACCATCCCCGGAGGGCTGCATGGGCCAAGTGTGGGAGGGGACCAGCCCCAGGTGGGCTGGTGCGCCCCCCCACAAGGGCCCAAGGTGCCTAGGGTTGGGGGAGGGGGCGCACCCACCTAACTTGGGGGGCAAGTTTCCCCTCTCCCCCCCCTTGGCCGCCACCCTAGATGGGATTGGGGCTGCCGCACCCCTTGGGGTGGAAACCCTAGAGAGGCGCACCCCCCTCCCTCTCCCCTGTATATAGTTGAGGTCTTGAGGGCTGCCAACACATGAGTTTTCACCTCTCCCTGGCGCAGCCCTACCTCTCTTCCTCCTCCTCTCCCGCGGTGCTTGGCGAAGCCCTGCAGGATTGCCACGCTCCTCCATCGACGGAGTCTTCCTCAACCTCTCCCTCTCTCCTTGCTGGATCAAGGCGTGGGAGACGTCACCGGGCTGTACGTGTGTTGAACGCGGAGGTGCCGTCCGTTCGGCACTAGAATCTCCGGTGATTTGGATCACGACAAGTACGACTCCTTCAACCCCGTTCTCTTGAACGCTTCCGCTTAGCAATCTACAAAGGTATGTAGATGCACTCTCCTTCCCCTCGTTGCTGGTTTCTTCATAGATAGATCTTGGTGACACGTAGGAAAAATTTGAATTTCTGCTACGTTCCCCAACAGTGGTATCAGAGCTAGGTCTATTACGTAGATTCTTTGCATGAGTAGAACACAAAGTAGTTGTGGGCGTTGATTTTGTTCAATATGCTTACTGTTACTAGTCCAATCTTGATTCGGGGGCATTGTGGGATGAATCGGCCCGGACCGACCTTACACGTACACTTACGTGAGACAGGTTCCACCGACTGACATGCACTTGTTGCATAAGGTGGCTAGTGGGTGCCAGTCTCTCCCACTTTAGTCGGATCGGATTCGATGAAAAGGGTCCTTATGAAGGGTAAATAGCAATTGACATATCACGTTGTGGTTTTTGCGTAGGTAAGAAACATTCTTGCTAGAAACCCATAGCAGCCACGTAAAACATGCAAACAACAATTAGAGGACGTCTAACTTTTTTTTGCAGGGTATGCTATGTGATGTGATATGGCCAAGAAGAATGTGATGAATGATATGTGATGTATGAGATTGATCATGTTCTTGTAATAGGAATCACGACTTGCATGTCGATGAGTATGACAACCAGCAGGAGCCATAGGAGTTGTCTTTATTTATTGTATGACTTGCGTGTCATTGAACAACGCCATGTAATTACTTTACTTTATTGCTAACCGGTAGCCATAGTAGTAGAAGTAATAAGTTGGCGAGACAACTTCATGGAGACACGATGATGGAGATCATGATGATGGAGATCATGGTGTCATGCCGGTGACGACGATGATCATGGAGCCCCGAAGATGGAAATCAAAAGGGGCAAAATGATATTGGTCATATCATGTCACTTTTTGATTGCATGTTGATGTTTATCATGTTTATGCATCTTATTTTCTTAGAACGATGGTAGTAAATAAGATGATCCCTCATTAAAATTTCAAGAAAGTGTTCCCCCTAACTGTGCACCGTTGCGAAAGTTCGTCGTTTCGAAGCACCACGTGATGATCGGGTGTGATAGATTCTTACGTTCACATACAACGGGTGTAAGCCAGATTTACACACGCGAAACACTTAGGTTAACTTGACGAGCCTAGCATGTACAGACATGACCTCGGAACACAAGAGACCAAAAGGTCGAGCATGAGCCGTATGGAGGATACGATCAACATGAAGATGTTCACTGATGATGACTAGTCCGTCTCACGTGATGATCGGACACGGCCTAGTTGACTCGGATCATGTATACGTAATCACTTAGATGACTAGAGGGATGTCTATCTGAGTGGGAGTTCATGAGATGAACTTAATTATCCTGAACATAGTCAATAGATCTATGCAAATTATGTCGTAAGCTCGCGCTTTAGCTCCACTGTTTAGACATGTTTCTAGAGAAAATATAGTTGAAAGTTGACAGTAGAGATTATGTGGACAGTAGAAAGCTTATGTCCTTAATGCACCGCTCAGTGTGCTGAACCCCAAACGTCGTCTGTGGATGTTGCGAACATCGGACATACACGTTTTGATAACTACGTGATAGTTCAGTTAAACGGTTTAGAGTTGAGGCACCAAAGATGTTTTCGAAACATAGCGGAACATATGAGATGTTTCGAGGGCTGAAATTGGGATTTCAGGCTCGTGCCCACATCAAGAGGTATAAGACCTCCGACGATTTTCTTAGCCTACAAACTAAGGGAGAAAAGCTCAATCGTTGAGCTTGTGCTCAGATTGTCTGAGTGCAACAATCACTTGAATCGAGTGGGAGTTGATCTTCCAGATGAGATAGTGATGTTTCTCCCAAGACATTGCCACCAAGCTACTAGAGCTTCGTGATGAACTATAAGATAACAGGGATAGATATAATGATCCTTGATCTATTCGCAATGTTCGACACCGCGAATGTAGAAATCAAGAAGGAGCATCAATTGTTGATGGTTAGTGAAACCACTAGTTTTAAGAAGGGCAAGGGTAACAAGGGGTACTTCATGAAACGGCAAATCAGTTGCTGCTCCAGTGAAGAAACCCAAGGTTGAACCTAAACCCGAGACTAAGTGCTTCTGTAATAAGGAGAACAGCCACCGGAAGCAGGATTACCCTAGATACTTGGTAGATAAGAAGGCTGGTAAGGTCGATAGAAGTATATTGGATATACATTATGTTAATGTGTACTTTACTAGTACTCCTAGTAGCACCAGGGTATTAGATACCGGTTCGGTTGCTAAGTGTTAGTAACTCGAAATAAAAGCTACGGAATAAACCGAGACTAGCTAAAGGTGAGCTGACGATATGTGTTGGAAGTGTTTCCAAGGTTGATGTGATCAAACATCGCACGCTCCCTCTACCATCGAGATTGGTGTTAAAATAATTGTTATTTGGTGTTTGCGTTGAGCATAGACATGATTGGATTATGTCTATCGCAATACGGTTATTCATTTAAGGAGAATAATGGTTACTCTATTTATTTGAATAATACCTTCAATGGTCTTGCACCTAAAGGAATGGTTTATTGAATCTCGATCATAGTGATACACATTTTCATGCCAAAAGATATAAGATAGTAATGATAGTACCACTTACTTGTGGCACTGTCATGTAAGTCATATTGGTATAAAACGCATGAAGAAGCTCCATGTTGATGGATCTTTGGGCTCACTCATTTTTGAAAAGTTTGAGACATGCGAACCATGTCTATTGGTGTATACGCATGAAGAAACTCCATGCAGATGGATCATTTGGACTCACTTGATTTTGAATCACTTGAGATATGCAAATCATACCACATGGGCAAGATGACTAAAAAGCCTCGTTCTCAATAAGATGGAACAAGATAGCAACTTGTTGGAAGTAACACATTTTGATATGTGCAGTCCAATGAGTGCTGAGGCATGCAGTGAATATCATTATGTTCTTACTTCACAGATGATTCGAGTAGATGTTGAGTATATTTACTTGATGAAACACAAGTCTGAATTATTGAATGGTTCAAGTAATTTCAGAGTGAAGTTGAAGATCATTGTGACAAGAGGATAAAATGTCTATGATATGATCATAGAGTTAAGTATCTGAGTTACGAGATTTGGCACGCAATTAAGATATTGTGGAAATTGTTTCACAATTAATACCGCCTGGAACACCATAGTGTGATGGTGTGTCCGAACATCATAGTTGCACCCTATTGGATATGGTGCGTACCATGATGTCTCTTATCAAATTACCACTATCGTTCATGGGTTAGGCATTAGAGACAACCGCACTCACTTAAATAGGGCACCACGTAATTCCTTTGAGATGACACCGTTTGAACTATGGTTTGGAGAAACCTGAGTTGTCGTTTCTTAAAATTTTGGGGCTGAGACGCTTATGTGAAAAAGTTCCATCGTGATAAGCTCGAACCCAAAAACGGATAAATACATCTTCATAGGATACCCAAAATGGTTGGGTATACCTCCTATCTCAGATCCGGAAGCAAAAGTAATTGTTTCTAGAAACGGGTCCTTTCTCGAGGAAAAGTTTCTCTCGAAAGAATTGAGTGGGAGGATGGTGGAGACTTGATGAGGTTATTGAACCGTCACTTCAACTAGTGTGTAGCAGGGCACAGGAAGTTGTTCCTGTGGCGCCTACACCAATTGAAGTAGAAGCTTATGATAGTGATCATGAAGTTTCAGATCAAGTCACTACCGTACCTCGTAGGGTGACAAGGATGCGTACTACTTCAGAGTGGTACACAATCCTGTCTTAGAGGTCATGTTGCTAGACAATAATGAACCTACGAGCTATGGAGAAGCGATGGTGGGCCCGGATTCCGACGAATGGCTCGAGGCCATAAAATCCGAGAAAGGATCCATGACTTTGGAAGAAATACTTGATGGTCGTAAGGCCATTGGGTACAGATGGATTTTAAAAGGAAGACAAACAATGATGGTAAGAATCACCATTAAGAAAGCTCGACTTGTCGTTAAGATGTTTTTCGACAAGTTCAAGGAGTTGACTACGGTGAGGCTTTCTCACTCGTAGCGATGTTAAGAGTCTGTTGGAATTATATTAGCAATTACTGCATGATTTATGAAATCTCGCAGATAGGATGTCAAAACATTGTTTCCTCGACGATATCCTCGAGGAAAGGTTGTATGTGATACAACCAGAAGGTTTTTTCAATCCTGAAGAACGCTAACAAGTATGCAAAGCTCCATCAATCCTTCTAAGGACCGGAGTAAGCATCTCGGAGTTGGAATGTATACTTTCATGAGATGATCAAAGATTTTGGGTTTATACAAAAGTTTATGAGAAACTTGTATTTCCAAAGAAGTGAGTGGGAGCGTTATAGAATTTCTGATGAGTATATGTTGTTGACATATTGTTGATCAGAAATGATGTAGAATTTCTGGAAAGCATATAGGGTTATTTGAAAAGTGTTTTTCAATAGAAAACCTGGAATAAGCTACTTGAACATTGAGCATCAAGATCTATGAGGATAGATCAAAACCTCTTAATGGTACTTTCAAATGAGCATATACCTTGACATGATCTTGAAGGTGTTCAAGATGGATCAGACAAAGAAGGAGTTCTTGCCTGAGATGTAAGGTACGAAGTTAAGATTTAAAGCTCGACCATGGCAGAATAGAGAGAAAGGACTAAGGTCGTCCCCTATGCTTCAGACGTAGGCTCTATAGTATCCTATGCTGTGTACCGCACCGGAAGTGTGCCTTGCCATGAGTCAGTCAAGGGGTAAAAGAATGATCCAGGAATGGATCATTGGACAGCGGTCAAAATTTTCCTTGGAGTAAATAAGGACATGTTTCTCGATTATGGAGGTGATAAAGAGTTCGGCGTAAAGGGTTACGTTGATGCAAGCTTTAACACCTATCCGAGTGACTCTAAGTAGCAAACCGGATACGTATAGTGGAGCAACCATTTGGAATAGTTCCAAGTGGAGTGTGGAAGCAGCATTTATAGAATGACCTAGAGATTTGCGAAGTACATACGGATCTGGAAGTTACAGACCCGTTGACTAAAACCTCTCTCACAAGCAAAACATGATCAAACCCCAGAACTCATTGAGTCTTAATCACATGATGATGTGAACTAGTTTAATGACACTAGTAAACTCTTTGGATGTTGGTCACATGGTGATGTGACGTGTGAGTGTTAATCACATGACGATGTGAACTAGATTATTGACTCTAGTGCAAGTGGGAGACTATTGGAAATATGCCCTAGAGGCAATAATAAATTAGTTATTATTATATTTCCTTGTTCATGATAATCGTTTATTATCCATGCTATAATTGTATTGATAGGAAACTCAGATACATGTGTGGGTACATAGACAACACCATGTCCCTAGTAAGCCTCTAGTTGACTAGCTCGTTGATCAATAGATGGTTACGGTTTCCTGACCATGGACATTGGATGTCGTTGATAACGGGATCACATCAAGAATGATGTGACGGACAAGACCCAATCCTAAGCCTAGCACAAAGATCGTGTAGTTCGTATGCTAAAGCTTTTCTAATGTCAAGTATCATTTCCTTAGACCATGAGATTGTGCAACTCCCGGATACAGTAGGAATGCTTTGGGTGTACCAAACGTCACAACGTAACTGGGTGGCTATAAAGGTGCACTACAGGTATCTCCAAAAGTGTCTGTTGGGTTGGCACGAATCGAGACTGGGATTTGTCACTCCGTGTAAACGGAGAGGTATCTCTGGGCCCACTCGATAGGACATCATCATAATGTGCACAATATGACCAAGGGGTTGATCACAGGATGATGTGTTACAGAACGAGTAAAGAGACTTGCCGGTAACGAGATTGAACAAGGTATCGGCATACCGACGATCGAATCTCGGGCAAGTACAGTACCGCTAGACAAAGGGAATTGTATACGGGATCGATTGAGTCCTTGACATCGTGGTTCATCCGATGAGATCATCGTGGAACATGTGGGAGCCAACATGGGTATCCAGATCCCGCTATTGGTTATTGACCGGAGAACGTCTCGGTCATGTCTGCATGGTTCCCGAACCCGTAGGGTCTACACACTTAAGGTTCGATGACGCTAGGGTTATAAAGGAAGTTTGTATGTGGTTACCGAATGTTGTTCGGAGTCCCGGATGAGATCCCGGACGTCACGAGGAGTTCCGGAATGGTCCGGAGGTAAAGATTTATATATGGGAAGTCATGTTTTGGTCACCGGAAAAGTTTCGGGTTTTATCGGTAACGTACCGGGAGGGTCCCGGGGGTCCACCAAGTGGGGCCACCATCCCCGGAGGGCTGCATGGGCCAAGTGTGGGAGGGGACCAGCCCCAGGTGGGCTGGTGCGCCCCCCCCACAAGGGCCCAAGGCGCCTAGGGTTGGGGGAGGGGGCGCACCCACCTAACTTGGGGGGCAAGTTTCCCCTCCCCCCCCCCTTGGCCGCCACCCTAGATGGGATTGGGGCTGCCGCACCCCTTGGGGTGGAAACCCTAGAGGGGGTGCACCCCCCTCCCTCTCCCCTATATATAGTTGAGGTCTTGAGGGCTGCCAACACATGAGTTTTCACCTCTCCCTGGCGCAGCCCTACCTCTCTTCCTCCTCCTCTCCCGCGGTGCTTGGCGAAGCCCTGCAGGATTGCCACGCTCCTCCATCACCACCACGCCATTGTGCTGCTGCTGGACGGAGTCTTCCTCAACCCCTCCCTCTCTCCTTGCTGGATCAAGGCGTGGGAGACGTCACCGGGTTGTACGTGTGTTGAACGCGGAGGTGCCGTCCGTTCGGCACTAGGATCTCCGGTGATTTGGATCATGACGAGTACGACTCCTTCAACCCCGTTCTCTTGAATGCTTCCGCTTAGAGATCTACAAGGGTATGTAGATGCACTCTCCTTCCCCTCGGTTCTGGTTTCTCCATAGATAGATCTTGGTGACACGTAGGAAATTTTTGAATTTCTGCTACGTTCCCCAAAATTTTTTTGGCACTCTCCATGGCTCCATGGGCAAAAGCCAAAGGACATTGTGTTGGGCATCCTATTCACCCTCTCCAAGCGTACCAATATCTGTGTCGCCAAGGCTATGGCCAATATTGATTGGATCGGGCAATCAATCTGCAAGGAGGCCTCTGGGTTGCCCCCATCCAACAGTTCAGGTGTACCTTGTTCTGGCACCAGTGATGGCATTTGTTGAAAGTTCACTGCCAATGGATGCTTTTCCGCCACCACCGCTTACCGGATACAGTTTCTTAAAAATTGCCAAGTGAGTAGAATGGTTGATCAAGTTTGATACCCCCAATTTTTTTCTTCATAATTTTATATTTTTTTGAATTTACTATTAATATGGGTGCACATAGAATCATGTTCACCTTTGTATTTTCATTTACGTAGCCTTCACACTACTTTATTTTTAGCTGAAGCCTCCATAGAAGTACTATTCTGTTTTCTCGCTAGGCCGTGCAGCAAGTTGATACTAACTTTTTCTATTTATGCGAAAATATAAAATCTATTTTAAAGGTTCACTGAAAGTACAAAGCACTCAAAACATAATAAAAATCACATCAAGGTCCATGGACAGACGAATGGCTATTGCCGCTAAGGACCAGTATTCGGGAGCCGCAGTCGTCGTCATTGAATTCTTGAATAGATCTGAAGAACCTAACACCAAATCTCGCCATTGCGTACGCACGATGAGAAACCTAACCTCACCGCTCCGAGGAGCTGGCAGAAATCTAAACCAGAGCTCTGTCGAATCCGTCCCAACATGAGGCGGATCGGAGCCCGAAAGACTGACTCAAAGAAGAAGCGTCGCCATCCGTCCGAGCGTCTTCCTTGCAAGAACCAATATCCTACCTATCTAAGCCGAGGCATCATGAATACCCTCCCCGTCACCGGCCGCCGGAGCGGCACGTGGAGGAAGGACGAATCCACGAGCTCAAAGGTAAGAGCATCTGTAACTGGGTGCCTCAATCCCGCCTCATACGCCCGGGCGGGCCGTCCGGTCGCAAAATTTTGACCCAGACGGGCGCCTGAAACGGCCCTCAAACGCTCAGACTGACTGGCATCCCTCATATCCAGCTGAAAAATGGGGCGGATATGGGGGCACCCGGGCGCGCCCACCACATCGGACCCGGCCCACGCTGGCCCACCCGGCCCCACATATATTCCTCCAATTTCAATCGCTGGACCAAACCCTAGCCACTTCACTCCACCCCCCCTCCGCCATCCTAACTCGTCTCCAGCGAGTTCCGGCCGTCTTCGGCATGGCGGGCAGCGGATTCGACTCCTTCACCTCCAGCTCCGTCTATCCCGAACTCATCCCACGCGGCCCCGAGGAGGAGATGACCGTCCGGCTGGCGCTCCGCTGCGCCCAGGAGGAGGCTCATGCACGACAGCGCTCGGACTCCTTGTGTCAGGAATCCATTGCGTCTGCCCAAATGACACATGGATCCGGCGCTAGGCCGACCGTAGCTGCCTTGCCGGAGGCGGTGCGGTCCGTCTAGCGTCCGAACACGGTGGCGGACGCACAACCCCACCATTGGCGCGCTGAGCATCGGGACGCACCATGGGCCTCGTACGACCAGAACATGGCATGGCGTGCCCGCCATGCCAGACACTAGGCGCGAGAGGTGGCGGCAGCCCTTGCAGCGATGGACATCGGTGAGGCGAGGTCGCATTCTCCAGCGCCCCGTATGGTGAATCAGTCCGGGCGCCGCACCCGCATCGCGGTGGACATCGGCGGCTCGTCCCAGGACGGATCCGACATCGATCTGACATCCACCGTCACTGTTCGGGTTTCGGGCTCCGACAAGTAAGAGTAGGGCATGGGAGACGCTGGCGCCTTGAGTCTCGTGAGCTGGCTCGTGTCCCATGCCCTACTCTACTATTTTGTGTAGCTAGGGCTCAAAAACTATTTGATGGTCTGTATATTTTGGTGAGATGGTATATACTAACCTCTCACGCTGATGATGAACTTGCGGTGGTAGGACGACACCTTCTTTTGGATGTGGTGGTAGGTTAACACCAAGATAGTGCTAGGTTGAACTTGCTATGCCGTATGATCATGCATGCTTTACCTCTCTTCTGCTTCATTGTTGTTTGTATGCTACTTTGCTTGCTATTTGTGTGCTCCATTGATTTGCTGCTTCAACTCTTGCTCTTGTGCATTGTTAGGGTAAGTGGTATGCCGTGTTCATCGGTGAGGCTCCAGGGGTTTATAGTTCATGGGAAGAAGCCAATGCACAAGTGGCATCGTATAGCAACAACAACTATAGAGGGTTCAAGGCTAGGCAGGTAGCAGAACAAGCTTACTCCGCCTGGGTGTGAAAGCATGGAGGCAGCAGTGTTGACAGTGGCAAGGTTGGAGGTGTCAAAGTGGAAGGTGCTAAGGTGGATCGTCAGTTTGGGCTGAAGCTGAAGAACTTCATCATCTTCGCCGAGTTCATCGTCATTGTTGTGTTGTGGTGTTGGTGTGCTAGGTGTGATCATTGTGGGTAAGCTCACTAACTAGGGTACAAGGTAAGCACAACATGTACGCCGTATGCAACCAAACGCCGTGTTCATATGCCGTTAGGGCCAATGCAGCCAACCAAACAAAATACACTTGGGTATTATGTAATGCAGAGACACTAGATGCAGACAACCAAACAACTTGTAGATGACGTATTAGGGCCTGTTTTTGCTTAATCAGACTGGGTTGAGAAGTGTATGCGATGCAGACACTGTGCAAACGACAACCAAACACGCCCTAAGGCTTTCCCCAGCCGCGTTGTTTAAGTTGGGAGAACCCTGCCAAGCTGTGGCTCCAAGGCACGTGGCCGTGCCGGTTGGTTACAAGAGCCGGTCAGGTCTCGTTTTCCATGGATGGATTATTACGGAGTGCACGTAGTACGACAGAGTACGTGGTACGTGGATGCATGCAGCGAGTGAGCCAAATTCGGCGTTGCAAGTTGCAGCAACCAACGGAACAAAATTGGTGGTGGTCCTTCCCATTCCGTTTGGCGACGGAATCAGTGCGTGGTCTGGTTCCTATAAGTCCAAACCGGTCCGGTCCAATCAAGATTCTGACGTGCAAAGAGGGTTTACATTTCACATTCGACGGCCACATGCACGGGCTGCATTGCTGGTGCCACAGAGGATCCGTGGCGTCCCCGTCGCCTTCAGTGTAGTTAATCAGATCATCAGTCGTCCCGGTTTGTTTAAGTAGTGCCAACAGTGGACTCTGACTGCCGCATGAGACTCTGGTCTGGGCATTTTCCATTTTTTTCCGTTTCCCCCTGAAGGTCTTCTCATTTTCCGTGTACAAGAAAAAGGCTATACGTGACTGACAAAACGATGTGCTTAAAAAGAAAGCTGACAAATTGTTTTTTCGGCCTGGAAGCATGTATAGTTGCCGCTAACAAAGTACTCCCTCGGTCCCATAATATACGGCTTGCAAAAACGTTTTATATTGTGAGCCGGAGGGAGTAACTAATAACCAGTACTGCAACCAACCAGGTAGTAGTAGTAATGAAGCAGCATTAACACCGAAATGGACAGATTGAACATGTCGGTGGAGGGAGCCCAGCATCTAAACTTTCGGTGAAAAAAGTCCCCCCGCGATAGACCAAACATTCCGCCAGAGAAAGGGAGTTGTACTTGTACCACATACATCGAGAGAGGCCATGCTTTCATTTCTGTACGTTGTGTTGCATCTTCAAGAGTTCAGTACTAGGCCCATGTGTAATTTTACTAGCGGAACATCCCAAACGGACCCTCCTAAATTTGCGTGTCCTCCCATAAACAAAAATCCAGCTGCCTGCCTGCCCGCCGTCGGTCCCGCACACAGCCGAGCTGCCTGCAACCGAGCCAGCCAAAGCAAGGGCACAGTTTGCCTGACCCGAGCCGAGCTTTTCACCACCCCTTCCGAGCTCCACCGTCAGTCAGTGACAGTCCCGCACCTTTTTCTTCTTCCTCCCGCAGGCAGCATCCCAGATGCTTTGCTTGCCTCCCAACCGTAACGCGGCGCCCAGTAACACCTCCGCGTTTACACTAAACCAGCTACAGTGCTAGTAACACTAGCACATCGCATCGCAGCGCCGAATCTCCGGAAGCGGCTGGCTGCCTTTTCTTTCTTTCTTTCTTTCTTTCTTTTGTCAGCAGCCATTGCCAGCCAGCTGCGCTTGCACTCGCACTCGCCCGGCCTCCGCTCCGCGTATAAGTTCCTTCCTCGCTTTGGCCACTTCCGCGATCCCTTCTCCCTCTCCCTCTCCCTCTTCAGATCCATTCCTCTCCCAGCCCCAGGCCTCGCTCGCCTCCCCCGGCGAGGCGCGAGAGAGCTTGAGGAGGGGAGCCATGGGTTCCTGGGTTCTTCTTGCCGTGCTCCTCGGGTTCTTGGCGGGAGCGGCGCGCGGCTCCGAGCCGTGGTCCAACGGCACGCAGGTCTACTCCACCAATGCCAACTCCGGCAGCGGCAGCAACGGCGCCTTCGTCGCCCTCGCCCTCATCCAGTCCGCGGCCGCCAAGGGAGCCGGTAACTAATTAAATCTTCCTCCCCCAGAATTGTTCCTCTGCCTTTGTGTGCTAGCGGCAGTATTTTTCTTGTTACTAGTTTTTTATTTGCCATGTCACATGCTTGCCGTAGATTTGCTCAATGAGGCGCGTGATGCGGGTCGCTGCTGTGTTGTTGACCCTGGTCGGTCAGAGTAACAATTTTTCTCATCTGATTGCTATTGCCGTAGAGGGATTGTGATAGCTCATGTTCTACTCCTCTTCAGTATCAACTTAGGTGCTCTGTTGATTAAGTGATCATGCAGTCTTATCCTTGTACTCCTATTGTTTGGTATAAGTAGCATGTGCCATGTGCGGATCTAGATAAATATATGCATGTGGATCTAGCCTTGCCTTGCTGGTGGTGCCCATGATGGATTCTCCTCACCTAATTGGGGGGTGGGGGGCTCAATGCCTACTGTTGGCTGTGAATTGTGTAAGTTAACTGTGCATGATTGCTTGGTCACCATGCTAAATATATCAAGGGTCCTAAATAGTTGGGCACCCCACAGAAACACGAAGCAAGAAATTGCTCAAGATTTGAAGTTTTCGTATGGTCGTGCTGAACTGCTGATTTATAAATGTGTGTTGTGAGAATTCTGTCTGTGTACAAATTAATCAAATAAGGCTCTTGTTACTGGCAACTGCTTTGGATTTTAGAAGCAATATAGTTCTTGAAATATGTTTTGCTTCAGGAGTAATTCTTTCCATTTATACCAGATTTTGAGTATGCTTGTAGCATGGTAGGCTGCTGCTAAATACTGATGCTTACTTCCATGATGACAATCATTACAGTATGCTTGGATGGAAGCTTACCGGGTTACCACCTACACAGGGGATCAGGATCAGGGTCAAACAATTGGCTTGTCAATCTGGAGGTGAGTAATACTCCACGACTCACATATATGTGGACTGAGCGATAAGTTTCAATCGCACCACGGATTGTAAATGCCTTAGCTGATGGTGATACCAAATGGAATTCCAGGGTGGAGGATGGTGCAATGATGTTAAAAGCTGCGTGTTCCGCAAGGGTAGTCGGCGTGGGTCATCAAACCACATGGAGAGGCAACTCCAGTTTACAGGCATAATGAGTAACAGACCTGAAGAAAATCCTGGTATTATTCTAATCAATTAACTATCCCGAACTTGTCATGTGTAGTTGTAGTACTACTTTCTTGTCCAAAAATAGAATATGGCTGTTGATTACTCTGTGCCTCTGTTGCTATTTCTGTTTGAGGAATTGTAATGCTGTTTTCTTGTCTCTTAGATTTCTACAACTGGAACAGAGTGAAGGTTCGGTATTGTGATGGTGGATCCTTCACCGGTGATGGGGCTGACGCGGTTAGTTCAAATTATAGCTCTGCATTTTCACTTCACAAGTGATGGACTCTTTTTCATTTGAACAATTCCCAATAAATATGTACAATGGTTATTAAATCACATTATAATCCTTTTCTACATAACAGATACTCCATTCTACTAAAAGAAATAAATGTATATGGTATTTCTGCTTTTTTACTGAACTAATTTGATCCATTTCTGAATATTTTTTTTCAGGCTTCAGGCCTTTATTTCCGAGGTCAGCGTATTTGGCAGGCTGCTATGGATGACTTGATGGCCCAAGGAATGCATTCTGCTAGTCAGGTATTGGTGCTTCCATAGTTGAACCATTTTTGTAATTAGCTTTTGGCAAATCATTTATGTTTACCTGATGCAACTTGATACCACCAGGCCCTTCTTTCTGGATGCTCTGCTGGGGGTGCTTCTGCCATACTTCACTGTGATGAGTTCCGTGGAATGTTTCCATCAAATACCAGAGTCAAGTGCCTCGCTGATGCTGGAATGTTCCTTGACTCGTATGTGAACATAATGAAGCTTTGCTTTCATGTTATCTTTGTTACATTTAGTGCCTTCTTTCTTCGCTGCTGTGAGGAAGGCCGCTTCTATTTCCACCCCACTTCAACGACATGTTAAGGTGATATAATTCTGTTACCGTTTGCAGTGTCGATATTGCTGGTCGTCGAGAAATGAGAGACCTATTCAATGGCATTGTGAGATTGCAGGTATTTGCCGCTCTCAAAAATATTTTTCTTAATGCTTTGTGATAATTCTTTCTTGCTACTATTGCTCTTTGTACCTGTGGTACTGGTTCTAATTTATGTTAGATGATTCAATTGCCAACAGCAATATCTTCATTTTGCTGATGTTACTTGTTAAAATTCACAAAAAAATACAGGGTTCTGGAAGAAGCTTGCCTCGGTCCTGTACCTCTCACATGGATAAAACCTCAGTAAGAAGACAAGGATCCAGAAATATCTATCAAGATACTACATGTAACATATTTTATTTTTGGAAATGGTTTTTCTAACTGCTGCTCTCTACAGTGCTTTTTCCCGCAGAACGTGTTGCCAAACATTCAAACTCCAACTTTTATTTTGAACACTGCTTATGATGTGTGGCAGGTGCTTATCATGCATCTTAACCCTGTGATTTAAGAGATACGAAACTGAGAGGAATTAATAAATTATTCAATGAACCAAATTTTCTTGTATTTTTCCAGCTTCAAGAAAGTCTGGCTCCCAGAACGGCTGATCCCCGGGGTCTATGGCAAAGTTGCAAGCAGAATTACGCCTCTTGCAATAGCAATCAACTTCAGTTTTTAAATGGTACTTCACTGCTTTGTCAGATCTTCTGAGCTCTAACCCTCAACATAAGAGTAGATTGGCTGATCTCCCTATGTATAATGCAGGCTTTAGGAATGAAATGCTTAACGCCGTGAAGGGTTTCTCAGGGTCAGGGCAGAATGGGGTTTTTATCAACTCATGTTTTGCTCATTGCCAGAGCGAGAGACAGGATACATGGTACTCGAGCAACTCTCCTCGTCTTGGCAACAAGGTATGCACACAATGAGACGCAAGTTTGTTTTAGACAGTAGAAGGGAGAACACTGCTGGTTTTGAGATCATTGGATGCACACAAGGACGATTGACATGAACATGCCAGACTATTTATTCCTTCTTAATTGCATGACAAGTCAGCTGGTGGTTAGCCTGATGAAATTTCCTCTCATGCTTTTCGACGTGCAGAGAATCGCTGAAGCGGTCGGTGACTGGTTCTTCGAGAGGGGCAACGCCAAGTACACCGACTGCGCGTACCCTTGCGACGGCACATGCCATCACCTTGTGTTCAAGGGGAGGCATCTCTAATATGATCATATCCTTTGACACCAGCAGCTGAAGTGCTGAAAACCCAGTGAGTGGGCACAACCGAAAAAAGGAGGGTATAGATAGAAGATGGGTGCAAGTTGGTGGCTTGCCCGGCGTCCATCGCCTGAGATAAGATATGATAGGGCAGGGCCTCGCATGCAAACGCTACGAGGCCCTCTGCGTTATTTTAGCTTCACATGTTGATTCTTTCCATTTGCCAATTGTTATTCGCTCGATGTATCTGAATATTTGGACCACACTGGTGTATAACCTTACATATTCATGTATTGAATGTGATAATATGAATGAATAATGTGCTTAGTTCAGAGTGTACTCCCTTCTAGTCTAGTCATGTTCGTGGGGGAGCCAATATGGCTGCCCATGAACTGCTGAAAACTGCAACCGGACTGTACTCACCATGACTGCAACCATGTTGTTTAAAAGTAGTAATACAATGCTCTTGAGCCTAAAAAAATGAGCTCGAGGTTATTACAGTTCTCTGCCTGTATTCTTCATGTGCACCTTGACACTCCCTACTGGAGTAACAGCTCAACTAAATAAATATTTGGGAATTTTTTTGTGGAGAAAGTATGCTATGGAAGACAATGGCACCACACTCGTTTTTTTTCTTCAAAAAGGAGGATATCCCCCGGCCTCTGCAATGGCACCACACTCATAGCCTGAACAAAGTGTGCAAATCACAACAGCAAGGTCATCTTGGCATCCTGGATATTTTTGTTCACGACAACTTTGTTAATGAAAATTTGTTCAAGTTTCTGAACAAAGATACTGCGTATCACACAAGCACTCCTTTGGAGAAACTGGAAGGCGGTGGTGGGCACATCTGGCCTTATTACCTGAATTTAAAGAAGCCAGCTCTTGCACTGTGACAAACCATTCTTCTCTGGAAAGACAAAATTCCCAGAGCTTCATTCTTTTGCCATTGATGATTCTCTATCCATCGAGAGATTTTGTGATTCTGATGATTGAACTGAACACTTTCATATGACCATTTCTACTCAAGCATTCAATCAATTCATTCAGCTTGGGAACATCATACCAGAGCTAAATAACAGTGGAAAAGATAAATGGGTCTGCACTGGTCAAACAACTAAGTACTCTTCCATGCAAAGACGTCCGTAGTCGCGTCGTAGCAACATGGCACTCCCTGCTGGATTAACAGCTCAACTAAAGCTGAAAGAAAGACGTCCGTCGTCGCGTCGTAGCAACATGAAGCAAGTCATCACACCGGCCTCCTCGGAGCACCTCTTGAATCTTTCAACCACCTATTCGCCAGCGGATAGATAACAATTTTTAAACAGACTTGCTAAATCTCAGTAAACTAAAACTTCATTATGTCTCAGTCGATGCTATATTATAAGATTTTACACTAAGATCCGCACATTATTTCTTCTTTCTTTTTACATGTTATGTCACCTGACCGAGACCTGTTTTTCATCCCTAGAGCAGGCACTCGTTAAATAATTTGTTGGGCTTTTCCTTTTTCCTTCTTTTTTTCTCCAGTCTCTTTGTAACACACTGTTTATAAAATTAGGGAAACGTTGAGCATCAGCCGGCCCTCTTTCTGCCTGACGCGTGTCCCAGTGGGACCATCGGCCTCTTTTCTTCTCATAACCTTATCTTCAATTATCCAGGGAAGCTCCTCGTCAACACGTTCTGCCTTACCCTCTTCTTCTTCCCCGTGCAAACTCTGTTCATTTTTCTCCCACTACATGGCCGTGCTCAGTTTCAGCCCACCACCGCCGCTGCGACTTTCCCCGACCAGAACAACACAAGTCTGCTCCTCCATTGTCGTCACCGCTGCTATAAAACATCAGTTGCAGCAGCCACCACAGTTGCAAGCGCGGGCGACCATGCAAATGTCCACCACGGCCACCGTCGGTGTGTTGTTCTTGCAGAAAAACCTTCGACCACCACGCCGCTGTAACTCAATCGTTTTTTTTTTTGCGGGTAACTGTAACTCAATCGTTGCCCACGCTTGCTTCCAATACAGACGCGTCGACCCAGTGATCTGTAGCAAAAAATTCTGCAACAAGATCTCTGTTGCAAAAGAAAAATCTGTAATAAAACCTCTCTTGCAAAAAAAATATTGTAAAAAATTCCGCAACAAAATCTTTGTTGCAAAAGAATTCTACAACACAACCTTTGTTGCAAAAATAATAGTCCTCAACATATTCTTTGTCACAAATGTTTCCGGAACCAGGTCTCTGTTGCAAACTAGAGGGAAGCATTTAATCTAGATTGTGCCAAATCAGACGGCTCGCGCGGCGGAAAAGATCCGCCGGCCAACGCGTAGCAGCCCCTTTATATATGAAAATATACCTTGAAACTATTGTTCTATGATTTGCGTGTCCAAAAGAAAATCCTGCAAATTAAGACCTTGTTAGACTGGAACCGGTGTGAAACGTTACAAAAAACTTTCGAATCTGCTTCTGAAGCTCGAGGTTAACTGACCCAACTTTGAGCAGATCGTCGTCCAGCTCCGTCTACTCCCTGCCTTGAGCTCAATCATGTCTGGCACTTCCTATTTAGCGCTTCAGGCGCCCGTTTGTATGCATTTTGCAAATAGGCGCACACAAACCTCCGCCGGGGCTGGCCCATTTTTAAAATGTAAAAAATGGCTCCTGTTTCGTGGTAAACTACACTAACCACTCAGCCACGTCGGCGGATCTAATAGGTTACATATTTTCCCTTATTTTCTTCTTTCCTTTTTTTTCCTTTTT
Source organism: Triticum aestivum (assembly GCF_018294505.1). Taxonomy (NCBI): domain Eukaryota; kingdom Viridiplantae; phylum Streptophyta; class Magnoliopsida; order Poales; family Poaceae; genus Triticum; species Triticum aestivum. The sequence goes on along the minus strand of NC_057798.1, from coordinate 161,229,216 downwards.
TGTTTTTCTTTCCTTTTTCCTTTTTTCCTTTTTTTCCTTTTTTCTATTTTTCCTCTTCCTTGTTTCATGAATATTTTTTAAATTCGTGAACTCTTTTCAAAAGATGAACTTTTTTGTAAATTGATGAACTTTTTTCAAAATCGATGAATTTTTTTCTTCAAATCAATGAACTATTTTTCATTTTTTGATGAACTTGTTTTGAAAATCGATGAACTTTTTTAGCAAACTGGATGAACATTTTTCAAATTCAGTGAACTTTTTTCAAATCAATGAACTTTTTTCCAATTCGATGAACTTTTTTCATATTCAATGAACTTTTTTTTCAAAATCGATGAGCTTCTTACAAACTCAGTAACTTTTTTCTATTTTGTGACTTTTTCCAATTGATAAACTCTTTTCGAGTTTGCATGTTTTTAAAATATACAATTTTTTTTTGAAAAATGAACTTCTTTTGAATTCGTAAAATTTTTCTGAATACATGATTTTTTTGGTTTGGTGAACTCTTTTTGAATACGCAAACTTCTTTTTGCATGTTCGTGAACTTCATTTGAAATCTGTAAACATGTTTTCCAAAATGTTTTATCTCTGGAAATGTGTGTCCAAATCATGAACCATTTCAACAACTACGTTTCTCGCGTCTAGCTCTTCGAAATATCCCATGTTAAAAGGTTTCGACAAAATTTTTCATGAAAAAAACTAAAACAAACAAATTGGAAATAAAAAACTGGAAATCGCAAAAACAAAAGAAGGAAACCCAAAAACCCAAAACCAAAAGCACAATTGTGCTCCCGAAAAAGCCCAACCGTGCTTCGCTGTGAAGCACAACCGTGTTTTTTTCACATGATGTGCTTCACACGTGGAAACATTTTTCCTTATTCATGAAAACATAGAAAAACCAAGAAAAAACGAGCTTTTAAAGAAGGCCCAAAATGTGTGCGGGAACTAAAAAAGGTTATTTCGTGGGTGCACCCAGCGTGTGATGTGTGGCGGCGGTTGGGCGCACCACGCGTCACGAGCTTGAAGCACCCAGAGTGCCCACCGGGACCTCCCAAGGGGTAACCGACAGCTACTTGCTCCCATATATGCACCCATGACTGTCAAAACCGCGCAAGAAAAAACTAAAAGAAGCCAATATATATGCACATGTGAGCGTTCCAATTTAGTAAAAATTGTAACAAAATACCCACTGGAGTTGTTACAGAAATAACATATGATGACCGTAATGGAAAAAGAAAGTTAGGTTACATAATAGACACACACCTATTCAATGTCATGTCGTTTGGGACAAATATTTTGTGCTAGAAGAATGCTGGTTTAGCCTTCGGAATGCTTCACACTTAAACGGACCTACCTCAAGTAGGTGTTGTTGGAAGATTCTACCTCAGCCTCTTGTTTTCTTGCTTGTTTTTCTCACTTCACAAAGTCTAACAGTAGAGTTGCTTTAGTTTGCTCTTCCTCGAAGCTTTTCGTCCCCTGTGCAACCCCGTATTTCAAACACTGCTATTTTGTGCGCTAGTTTAGCGCCTTGTTTGCTTAAGTTTTCACAAATATACAATGTACGGATGTTCGTGTTTCATGACTGGATGGTATGACCTTAACCACTAAATCCACATACTCAACTGTCCTTGAACTTTTGCAAGATGTTACATTCAGAACTCTAACTTGGAGAAATTACTCAATTACCGTTGGTTGCATGACCATGGAAGGCTCTTCAACAAACCATCACCTTTTTAGCGTGCTGATAATTCGTACCTATGATGGACACTCCAATATAGTAAAGTCTCAACGATCACTCTCAAGCAGTGGCGTAGCTAGGCCCTAGGCAAGAGGGGCCATGGTGTGGGGCGTGTAGCTGAAATCCTTTGCTGACTGTAGCTGGGTAGCCATTGCAGCCAATGTAGCATTGGTTTGTTAGACCGGGGCGTGGCTCAGACCTGCCTACGCTTCTGCCTCAGGAGTTAAGTTACAAAAATCACATAAACTGACCATAGTGAAAAAAAATTAAACTACATAAGAGACTTGCACTAGTGTTCAGTGTGCTCGGGTCGAAATAATGTTTCATCCTACAAGGATAGTGGCCTAGCCTTGAAAACGACTCACACTTAAATCCACTTTAGATCGAAGATTCTACCTTAGTGTCTTGCCTAGTTTGTTCTGTCCTGCAACTTTTTCTTTCCATGCAAGCTTGTCTTTCAAATGCCGCATTTCCTGAGCTAGTTTTGTTGCACCTTATATTAGCTTTAACTTCCCTAAATATGCCATGTTTGGACGATCGTGTTTTGTGAATTGATGGTAAGACCTTAACTACCAAATAAGTATACTTGGTGGCCTTTAAACTTTTGTAGGATGTTCCTTTCACAACTCAATTACTCCACAAATCGTTGTCGCATGTTCATCAGGCTGGTTGGCTGTGGAAGGCTCTTTATAACCAGCGTCATTTAGAAAGACCCTCTCTTTCTCGGATACTTACCCTTTGTGCAACTTACTGGAAACAACCAAGCATGTAATAGGATCCATGATCTTCAGAATGGTATGCCTCCTTGCAAGGTCTGGTAGGAGATTCTGATCCGCGCCCTTTTGGCATTTATGGAAGCGTCGCAACGCCAAGATTTTTAGAAATGAGATTGAAGCTAGCTATTGCCTCTGTCTTTCACCGCTGTGCAAATGGGTTGATTCTTTGGTCCAAATGATGCTCCGATGCCTCCTGCACTTGCCTCCTTCAAGCTTGAGGGATTATGTTTGGCCATCCCGCTGTTCATGTATGGTCTGCCCGCCTTATGTACAACTCTTTTATATGAAATTGGTCTAGGCAAGCTTTTTCCGTTGTAGTTCCCTAGAAAAAAAATGCGAACCTAGCTTGAAGAGAATTGCTTTTGTCTCCCCTCCATGAAATATCAACGCGAGCAATTCCGACCACAACTCGTGCCTCTCAACTATTATTCCACCCGCCAACTTACCTGGGTGAATCAAGATTTAATAGATTATATTTTTTTCTTTAGAAGAGACCCAAAAAGCATCTTATATCTGATATTTATCAAGCAAAATAGAAAAATGCTAGACGTATGAAACTCTACATGCTCTTACGGGCTCATTCCATCTAATTGAACCTCCCCATGCGGTGATTTTCGGACGAGACTTGCCTGCTCCCCCCGTGTGTGCCCATCTGTACTCCCGTGTATGTGGCTTGATTTGATTGGAACAAAATAAGACCCGGCCCCACCCCCTTAAAATCAGGGGGGAAGATGATTAGATTAGAAAAAAAAAGAAAAAAAACAGCCGTAGGATGAAGTGGGAGCACGGATGGAAGCATGGGGAGGGAGGAGGCAAGCCGAATCCGTGATTTTCAGCGGGTGGGCTAATCCTTCCACCTAACACCCAATTATAGGTTGCCAAGTTGGAACCCCTTTGTAAAGTCCCCGTAAAATCCTGTATGTGTAGCTTTACTCGTGAAAATAATAGCTAGTATGATGAAAAGACAACTTGGCGCAGACCGACTAGTACAAAATGAAAAATCTTTTTTTTTGTTGAATTCATTTATTTCCTTTGCGGGAAAGATATTATCATTTGGATTGGAGTTAATACAATCCTCTCATTCGACTAACGGATGACCAGTTTTTTGAAATGCCGAGATGAAGAATCGCAATCGGCCGGTGTGCTATAAAAAGCAAAGAAGTCATCTTTCTCTCGGCTATAATCTACAAAATTCTAAATCCGCGAGAATAATGCGCTACAGTGTCGGTCGCTAGACGTCCATAGGCCGTGCTGCATAGCGTCGCCCACGTCCCCGTCGGCCATATTAACTCACTGGCGCACTTGTACATCTCGGCTTCCGGCCCCCAGCTAGAAAACGACGAGCAAATGCATGTATAAGCACCCCCATACGGTGTACGTACGCAGGGACCGATCGACGAGGGCGACGACTCGGCTCGATGTACGTACGCTCGTACGTAGATACTATAGACGTCAAACTTCCGGCGTTATCCCGCCCAGCGACGTATCGGATCCTCCTCGTCCCCTCCCGGCCGCCCCCCTTGCACGGAGGACAGGGCGGACAACGCACGCGGGACGGCGACGCCCCCGCGCGCGCATCCACATCCCAGCCGATCGACCGATAGATTGGCTAGGGCGCGCGAGAAGGACCGTCGGTACGTACGTACGTGCCTCCCGGCGGCGGGGCACACACCCTTTACGACTTCCCGGGCCACGCCCGCGCTGGCCGGCCGGCCGGCCAGGGGGCCGGGCCGCATTCACGCCACAGCAGCTCGACAGCAACGGATCGATGGTGGCCTCGCGCGCGCGCCCCACGGCACGAGCTGGACTGTACGCGGCGCGACGGCGACCCGGCCGGACGGCGACGTTCCTTTTTGTGCCTGCGCGGTCCGGGTTCCCACGGCGCCCGGGGCCGGAGCAGATGGGACGTGCACGTCCGCCGTGGGGACGCGCGCCCACGGACAGCCGAATGCACCCGTGCATGCATGCTATTCTATTCTCTATAGCAAATTAGCGAGCACGAGACATTATTAATTTAGTGTCAGCAGTAGCACTACCACTGTATTAGAACTGTTGTGAATTACGCTTCGCTAGTGCTGCAAAACACGAAGTTGCATGAGTGTAAAAGCATCTCCAACAGCCGCGCTACGTGCGGCGCGCTAAAAACCCATTTGCAGCGGCCGGATCGTCTGTTTTTACGCGGCGATGTGTGTTTGCTTCAGCGGCCGCTGCAAATTTTAGCGCGCACGAGCCGCTCCAGCAGCCACTGCAAAAAATTACACGCGCTCTCGTACAAACAACATATGCAGTTCAAACTAATATGAAAAACATATGCATGATTAAAAATAGATAAAAAATACATAGATATTTCACAATGCGTACATAGTTCATCATAGCATAGATAGATAAGAAAACTAGCCCAACACGATAAAAAACTACGGTGCAACTAGATAAAAATTACGGTGCAACTAGAACCTACTCCGAGTTATCATTCTTGCTGGTGTTGTGCGAGGTATCGAGCCATGCGACTTCCCAACGAGAATCGTCTGAGTCAAAGAACGACACTCCACGTGCGTTAACGAGATCGCACTGCGATATGGCCAGTGCCTTTCGCCGACGCCTGTCGGCCCGCTCCGCGCGGCGCCTTGCCGTCCTCTCCGTCCAGAAGGCGTTCTCGTCGGCGATGTCCTGCGTGTAGCGCTAGCGCCACTCTGATATGGCTCGCTCGTCCTCCTCGGCGATGAGGAGGCGGGACCGCCGCCGACGGTGTTCCTCACGGTCTTGTTCTGTTATAAGACGAGGCGGAGGGGCGACGGCTTGCGCCTGCTCGCACGTCCGGACGTCCTGAAAGTTCATTTGCGCGCGAGGCCTCTGGAGGCGCCATGTCGTCGCGTTGTACGCGCGGGCGGCCTCGTGTGCGGTCTCGAACGTGCCGAGGCTGAGGCAGCCATCGCCGGACCGAGTCTCAGTGTAGGAGGCGCCGGAGGGGCGCTCGCGGATGCTGCGGTAGCCCGAAGATCCCGGCGGCGCGGCGGCATGGTGGCGCGGTGGTGGCGGGGCGAGGAAGCGGCAGAGGAAACAAAGGAAGTGGGGAGATAGCGCGTGCTAATGTGGATGCGACGGGAGGCCGCGTGGCGTGCGCCGCAATTTATAGGCGCGCCAGAAGCGGTATGCCAAATCTAGCGCGTGAGCTCCCGCTTTTTCCCGCGCGCGCAATCATTTCCCGCGCGCCCGAGTTTTCTGCCTCCGCTGGAGCGCGCGAAAATGTCCTCCGCGCGTTAAAATGCCAATTTACTGCACGCGCGAGGTTTTTGCCGCCGCTGTTGGAGATGCTCTAATTAAAGTGCTATCGCCAGATTTCGAAGTCCATATAGGCCCTGTTTGTTTGGGCTTTTGCTTTTGTTTTTTCAACTTTTCCACTTTGAACAAAAAGTCATAAAAGCTTTTAAGTAGGTGCTTCTGGAGCTTTTTTGGCTTTTGATGAATCAATATAACCTATTTGAGCTCCAAAAGCCATAAAAGCTCGAAAAGCATCTATTTGGAAGCGTTTATTGCTTTTGGCTAAAGTGGAAAAGTTACAAAAGCAGAAGCAAAAACCCAAACAAACAGGACCATAGTCCGCGTGTGAGACGTGTCTTCACAGGATCTTTAGAACAAGAAAATCACAGAAATGGAGTATGTGATTGGACTGGAATTTTCCTACGAAAACCAGTACAAATAGGTCATACGTAAAATCTCCTAAGTATTGCAATCCTGTAATAAAAAAGCCCGTGCAAAAAGGAAAAACCAAGGATTAGGATTCATTGAGATTTTTTAATCAAAGAGGTCCTTACTTATGCTAGCGTCTAGAGGTTCTTCGGGCTGGCCACCTAATGCGTAGTGTGACTGTGTGAGCTATAGCCACATTCATCATGCATGGATACGACATGTTGATGACCGATGACGACTTGTTTTAGTAGTAGCATACCACACTAGTACCACAATAGTACTCTCTTCGATCAATATTACTTGTCATTGTATAGTTCTACTAAAACAACAACGAATAATCTGGATCGGAGAGAGTAGTATAATTTGTGGTCATGGTATAATGCTCTCCGTGAAGTCATTTCAAAGCATAAATAGTCTGTGTGTCCCCCCTCCCCTCCATCACCCCCCACGCGGGCGACCAAGGGGCACCATGTTGGGTAACGTAGTAATTTCAAAAAAATTCCTACGCACACGCAAGATCATGGTGATGCATAGCAACGAGAGGGGAGAGTGTTGCCCACGTACCCTCGTAGACCGAAAGCGGCAAGTGTTAGCACAACGCTGTTGATCTAGTCGTACGTCTTCACGGCCCGACCGATCAAGCACCGAAAGCACGACACCTCCGAGTTCTTGCACACGTTCAGCTCGATGACGTCCCTCGAACTCCGATCCAGCCGAGTGTCGAAGGAGAGTTCCGTCAGCACGATGGCGTATTGACGATGATGATGTTCTACCGATGCAGGGCTTCGCCTAAACACCGCTACAATATTATCGAGGGGGGCACCACACACGGCTAAGAGATCAATGATCAATTGTTGTGTCTATGGGGTGCCCCCCTCCCCTGTATATAAAGGAGTGGAGGAGGGGGCCGGCCAAGGGGAGGAGGCGCGCCCAAGGGGGGGGGGGAGTCCTACTCCCACTGAGAGTAGGACTCCTCCCTTTCCTATTTGGAGAGGGAGAGGGAAGGAAGAGGAAGGTGGAAGGAAGGAAAGGGGGGGGGGGGCTCCCAATTCAGATTGGGCTGGGGGGGCGCCCCTCCCTTGCTCCTTTCCCCTCCTTTTCACTAAAGCCCATTAAGGCCCATATACCTCCCGGGGGGTTCCCATAACCTCCCGGAACTCCGGTATTGTCCCAATCTCACCCGAAACCTTTTCGGTGTCCAAATATAGTCGTCCAATATATCAATCTTCATGTGTTGACCATTTCGAGACTCCTCGTCATGTCCGTGATCACATCCGGGACTCCGAACAATGTTCAGTACATCAAAACACATAAACTCATAATATAATAGTCATCTAACTTTAAGCGTGCAGACCTGACGAGTTCGAGAATTATGTAGACATGACCGAGACACGTCTCCGGTCAATAACCGATAGCGGAACCTGGATGCTCATATTGGCTCCCACATATTCTACGAAGATCTTTATCGGTCAAACCGCATAACAACATACGTTGTTCCCTTTGTCGTCGGTATGTTACTTGCCTGAGATTCAATCGTCGGTATCTCAATACCTAGTTCAATCTCGTTACCGTCAAGTCTCTTTACTCGTTCCGTAATACATCATCCTGTAACTAACTCATTAGTTACAATGCTTGCAAGGCTTATAGTGATGTGCATTACCGAGTGGGCCCAGAGATACCTCTCGGACAATCGGAGTGACAAATCCTATTCTCGAAATACGCCAACCCAACAAGTACCTTCGGAGACACCTGTAGAGCACCTTTGTAATCACCCAGTTATGTTGTGACGTTTGGTAGCACACAAAGTGTTCCTCCGGTAAACGGGAGTTGCATAATCTCATAGTTTTAGGAACATGTATAAGTCTTGAAGAAAGCAATAGCAACATACTAAACGATCAAGTGCTAAGCTAACGGAATGGGTCAAGTCAATCACATCATTCTCCTAATGATGTGATCCCACTGATCAAATGATAACTCATATCCATGGTTATGAAACTCAACCATCTTTGATCAATGAGCTAGTCAAGTAGAGGCATACTAGTGACACCATGTTTGTCTATGTATTCACACATGTATTATGTTTCCGGTTAATACAATTCTAGCATGAATAATAAACATTTATCATGAAATAAGGAAATAAATAATAACTTTATTATTGCCTCTAAGGCATATTTCCTTCAGTCTCCCACTTGCACTAGTCAATAATCTAGTTCACATCACCATGATTTAACACCAATATTCACATCTGTATGTGATTAGCACCCATAGTTCACATCGTCATCTGATTAACACCCGAATGGTTTACTAAAGTAAATAATCTAGTTCACATTGCTATGTGATTAACACCCAAGAGTACTAAGGTGTGATCATGTTTTGCTTGTGAGAGAAGTTTAGTCAACGGGTCTGTCACATCCAAACCCGTATGTATTTTGCAAATATTCTATGTTTACAATGCTCTGCACTGAGCTACTCTAGCTAATTGCTCTCACTTTCAATATGTATCCAGATTGAGACTTAGAGTCATCTGGATCGGTGTAAAAGCTTGCATCGTTGTAACTCTTTACGACGAGATCTTTTATTACTTCCATTATCGAGAAATATTTCCTTAGTCCTCACTAAGGATATTCTTGACCGCTGTCCAGTGTTCTACTCCTAGATCAAAATTGTACTCCCTTGCCAAACTCATAGCAAGGTATACAACAGGTCTGGTACACAGCATAACCTATTTTATAGAACCTATGACTGAGGCATAGGGAATGATTTTTCATTCTCTTTCTATTTTCTGCCATGGTCGGGTTTTGAGTCTTACTCAACTTCACACCTTGCAACACAGGCAAGAACTTCATCTTTGACTGTTCCATTTTGAACTACTTCAAAATCTTATCAAGGTATGTACTCACTGAAAAAACTTATCAAGCGTCTTGATCTATCTCTATAGATCTTTATGCTCAATGTGTAAGCAGCTTCACTGAGGTCTTTCTTTGAAAAACTCTTATTCAAGTATCCTTTTATGCTATCCAGAATTTCTATATCATTTCCAATCAACAATATGTCATCTACATATAGTATTAGAAATGCTACAGAGCTCCCACTCACTTTCTTGTAAATACAGACTTCTCCAAAAGTCTGTATAAAACCATATGCTTTGATCAACTCATCAAAGCGTATATTCCAACTCCGAGATGCTTGCACCAGTCCATTGATGGATCGCTGGAGCTTGCACATTTTGTTAGCACCTTTAGGATTGACAAAACCTTCTGGTTGCATCATATACAACTCTTCTTTAATAAATCCATTAAGGAATGCAGTTTTGACATCCATTTGCCAGATTTCATAAAATGTGGCAATTGCTAACATGATTCGGATAGACTTAAGCATCGATACGAGTGAGAAAATCTCATCGTATTCAACATCTTGAACTTGTTGAAAAACCTTTTTTGCGACAAGTCAAGCTTTGTAGATAGTAACACTACTATCAGCGTCCGTCTTCCTCTTGAAGATCCATTTATTTTATATGACTTGCCGATCATCGAGCAAGTCCACCAAAGTCCATACTTTGTTCTCATACATGGATCCTATCTCAGATTTCATAGCCTTAAGCCATTTCGCGGAATCTAGGCTCATCATCGCTTCCTCATAGTTTGTAGGTTCGCCATGGTCAAGTAACATGACCTCCAGAATAGGATTACCGTACCACTCTGGTGCGGATCTTACTCTAGTTGACCTACGAGGTTTGGTAGTAACTTGATCTGAAGCTTCATGATCATCATCATTACCTTCCTCACTAATTGGTGTAGGAATCACTAGAACTGATTTCTGTGATGAACTACTTTCCAATTCGGGAGAAGGTACAATTACCTTATCAATCTCTACTTTCCTCCCACTCACTTCTTTCGAGAGAAACTCCTTCTCTAGAAAGGATCCATCTTAGCAACGAATATCTTGCCTTCGGATCTGTGATAGAAGGTGTAACCAACAGTTTCCTCTGGGTATTCTATGAAGATGCACTTCTCCGATTTGGGTTCGAGCTTATCAGGTTGAAAACTTTTTCACATAAGCATCGCAGCCCCAAACTTTAAGAAACGACAACTTTGGTTTCTTGCCAAACCACAGTTCATAAGGCACCGTCTCAACGGATTTTGATGGTGCCCTATTTAAAGTGAATGCAGCTGTCTCTAATGCATAACCCCAAAACAATAGTGGTAAATCGGTAAGATACATCATAGATCGCACCATATCCAATAAAGTGCAGTTATGACATTCGGACACACCATTACGCTATGGTGTTCCATGTGGCGTGAGCTGTGAAACTATTCCACATTGTTTTATATGAAGGCCAAACTTGTAACTCAAATATTTTCCTCCACGATCAGATCGTAGAAACTTTATTTTCTTGTTACGATGATTCTCCACTTCACTCTGAAATTCTTTGAACTTTTCAAATGTTTCAGACTTATGTTTCATTAAGTAGATATACCCATATCTGCTCAAATCATTGATACGTCTCCAATGTATCTATAATTTTTGATTGTTCCATGCTATTATATTACCCGTTTTGGATGTTTATGGGCTTTACTTTACACATTTATATCATTTTTGGGACTAACCTACTAACCGGAGGCCCAACCCATATTGCTGTTTTCTTGCCTATTTTAGTGTTTCGAAGAAAAGGAATATCAAACGGAGTCCAAACGGAATGAAACCTTCGGAGAAGTTATTTTTGGAACGGAATCAATCCAGGGGCTTGGAGTGCAAGTCAGGGAAGTTTCGAGGAAGCCACAAGATAGGGGGGTGAGCCCACCCCCCTGGGAGCGCCCTTCACTCTCGTGGGCCCCTCGAGGTGTCGGGGAACGTAGTAATTTCAAAAAATTTCCTACGCACACGCAAGATCATGGTGATGCATAGCAACGAGAGGGGAGAGTGTGTCCACGTACCCTCGTAGACCGAAAGTGGAAGCGTTATGACAATGCGGTTGATGTAGTCGTACGTCTTCACGATCCGACCGATCCAAGCACCGAACGTACGACACCTCCGAGTTCAGCACACGTTCAGCTCGATGACGATCCCCGGACTCCGATCCAGCAGGGTGTCGGGGATGAGTTCCGTCAGCACGACGGCGTGGTGACAATGATGATGTTCTACCGACGCAGGGCTTCGCCTAAGCACCGCAACAATATGACCGAGGTGGAATATGGTGGAGGGGGGCACCGCACACGGCTAAGGAACGATCATGAAGATCAACTTGTGTGTTATGGGGTGCCCCCCTGCCCCCATATATAAAGGAGAGAGGGGGCAGGTGCGGCCGGCCCCTAGGGGTGCGGCTGGAGGAGTCCTACTCCCACCGGGAGTAGGACTCCCCCCTCTTGCCTTGTAGGAGAAGGAAAAAGGGGAAGGAGAAAGAGGAAAGGGGGGCGCCGCTCCCCTTCCTTGTCCTATTCGGACTAGGGGGGAGGGGGCGCGCGGCCTGCCCGGGCCGGCCCTCCTCTTCTCCCTTAGGGCCCATGTAGGCCCATTAACCCCCGGGGGGGGGGGGGGGTTCCGGTAACCCCCCGGTACTCCGGTAAAATCCTGATTTCACCCGGAACGATTCCGATATCCAAATATAGGCTTCCAATATATCAATCTTTATGTCTCGACCATTTTGAGACTCCTCGTCATGTCCGTGATCATATCCGGGACTCCGAACAACTTTCGGTACATCAAAACATATAAACTCATAATGAAACTATCATCGTAACTTTAAGCGTGCGGACCCTACGGGTTCGAGAACTATGTAGACATGACCTAGAACTGTTTCCGGTCAATAACCAATAGCGGAACCTGGATGCTCATATTGGCTCCCACATATTCTACGAAGATCTTTATCGGTCAGACCGCATAACAACATACGTTGTTCCCGTTGTCATCGGTATGTTACTTGCCCGAGATTTGATCGTCGGTATCTCAATACCTAGTTCAATCTCGTTACCGGCAAGTCTCTTTACTCGTTCCGTAATACATCATCTCACAACTAACTCATTAGTTGCAATGCTTGCAAGGCTTAAGTGATGTGCATTACCGAGAGGGCCCAGAGATACCTCTCTGACAATCGGAGTGACAAATCCTAATCTCGAAATACGCCAACCCAACAAGTACCTTCGGAGACACCTATAGAGCACCTTTATAATCACCCAGTTACATTATGGCGTTTGGTAGCACACAAAGTGTTCCTCCGGTAAACGGGAGTTGCATAATCTCATAGTCATAGGAACATGTATAAGTCATGAAGAAAGCAATAGCAGAAAACTAAACGATCAAGTGCTAAGCTAACGGAATGGGTCAAGTCAATCACATCATTCTCCTAATGATGTGATCCCGTTAATCAAATGACAACACATGTCTATGGTCAAGAAACATAACCATCTTTGATCAACGAGCTAGTCAAGTAGAGGCATACTAGTGACACTCTGTTTGTCTATGTATTCACACAAGTATTATGTTTCCGGTTAATACAATTCTGGCATGAATAATAAACATTTATCATGAGATAAGGAAATAAATAATAACTTTATTATTGCCTCTAGGGCATATTTCCTTCACGAGGCTCCCCCGACCGACTTCTTTCACCTATATAAGTCCACGTACCCTAAAAACATCGAAGACGAAGATAGATCGGGAGTTCCGCCGCCGCAAGCCTATGTAGCCACCAAAAACCTCTCGGGAGCCCGTTCCGGCACCCTGCCAGAGGGGGGAACCCATCACCGGTGGCCATCTTCATCATCCCGGTGCTCTCCATGACGAGGAGGGAGTAGTTCACCCTCGGGGCTGAGGGTATGTACCAGTAGCCATGTGTTTGATCTCTCTCTCTCTCTCTCTCTCTCTCTCTCGTGTTCTCTCTATGGCACGATCTTGATGTATCACGAGCTTTGCTATTATAGTTGGTTCTTATGATGTTCTCCCCCTCTACTCTCTTGTGATGAATTGAGTTTTCCTCTTGAAGTTATCTTATCGGATTGAGTCTTTAAGGATTTGAGAACACTTGATGTATGTCTTGCCATGCTTATCTGTGGTGACAATGGGATATCATCTGCCACTTGATGTATGTTTTGGTGATCAACTTGCGGGTTCCGCCCATGAACCTATCCATAGGGGTTGGCACACGTTTTCGTCTTGACTCTCCGGTAGAAACTTTGGGGCACTCTTTGAAGTACTTTGTGTTGGTTGAATAGATGAATCTGAGATTGTGTGATGCATATCGTATAATCATTGTAAGGGCATTCTTGTCCCTCAGTAGTTTTGGTGATTGATGACAATGCCTTTGCCGACTAATCGTGTGTATTGAGCTTTTCAGATACATCACGACTAAACACAACATGATTTGATGCCCCTCGAAGATTATTGAAGACGGTGTTTCTCTATGGTTCGATTCGGTGGAGTTGAGTCGTAGGAAAACTGTACTATTAAGAGGGGGTCTGCTTTGGAAAGGTTTGGGTGGAATCTCACGCACACGTTCCCTTTTGCACCGCCTTTCCTCTAGCTCTTTGGAGTGTTCCTCCGTCTCACCTTGTCTCTGCGAAATGAAGGTCTCCGTGTTGCTCTTCTCAGGCTAGCGGTAGTACTGCTCCTCTGAGCGGTACTACCGCTGGAGCCAGCGGTAGTACCGGGCTCCAGCATGGTAGTACCGTGGGCCCCCACGGTAGTACCGCTCCTCAGAGCGGTAGTACCGTGAGTTCTGGACTGGCGGCGCTGCTCAAGCGGTAGTAGGCGCGGTAGTACCGTGCTGCGGCGCGGTAGTACCGTGGCACCTGGCCAGGTACTGCAGCAGGAGCGGAGGTAGGGGCGGATGTGATTTTTTACATACGCACCCGTCACGATAGTACCGCACCCCTGGTCGCGGTAGTTCCGTGTCAGATTTTTCGCACGACAATATCTCAGCGGAGGTAGTCACGGATGTAATTTTTTACATCTGTGCCTACCGAGCCTGGCTTGTGGCTGGCCTGCGGTAGTACCGGAAGGGGCCGCGGTAGTACCGCGCCTGCGGATCTACTGCACCCTATCCGTGCTCTTTTTTCAGGTCCAGGCTCTGCCTCGCCCACGGTAGTACCGCGGTTCGCCGCGGTAGTACCACAGGCCCGTGCGGTAGTACCGCTCCTGTGGTGCGGTACTTCCGTGGGTCGCGGGCTGAGTGGTGGGTAACGGTTGGAATTGTCCCCCCACTATATAAGGGGGTCTTCTTCTCCAAGAAGACTCACCTCTTTGATACGTCTCCAACGTATCTACTTTCCCAAACACTTTTTCCCTTGTTTTGGACTCTAACTTGCATGATTTGAATGAAACTAACCCGGTCTGACGCTGTTTTCAGCAGAACTGCCATGATGTTGTTTTATGTGTAGAAAAGAAAAGTTCTCGGAATGTCCTGGAAATCCACGGAGGCACTTTTTGGAATTAATAAGAATTTTTGGCGAAAGAATTAATGCCAGGGGCCCCGCAGCCTGTCCACGAGACAGGGGGCGCCCCCCTAGGGTGCAACCTCCTATCTCGTGGCCCCCTGGACCTCCACCGACCTCAACGCCAACTCCATATATTACGTCTCGGGGAGAAAAAAACCAGAGAAAAAGTTTCATCGCGTTTTACAACACGGAGCCACTGCCAAGCCCTAATCTCTCTCGGGAGGGCTGTTCTGGAGTCCGTTCGGGGCTCCGGAGAGGGGGATTCGTCGCCGTCATCATCATCAACCATCCTCCATCACCAATTTCATGATGCTCACCGCCGTGCATGAGTAATTCCATTGTAGGCTTGCTGGACGGTGATGGGTTGGATGAGATTCACCATGTAATCAAGTTAGTTTTGTCAGGGTTTGATCCCTAGTATCCACTATGTTCTGAGATTGTTGTTGCTATGACTTTGCTATGCTTAATGCTTGTCACTAGGACCCGAGTGCCATGATTTCAGATCTGAACCTTTTATGTTTTCATGAATATATGTGTGTTCTTGATCCTATCTTGCAAGTCTATAGTCACCTATTATGTGTTATGATACGACAACCCCGAAGTGACAATAATCAGGATACTTCTCGGTGATGACCATAGTTTGAGGAGTTCATGTATTCACTATGTGTTAATGCTTTGGTCCGGTTCTCTATTAAAAGGAGGCCTTAATATCCCTTAGTTTCCGTGAGGACCCCGCTGCAACGGGAGGGTACGACAAAAGACGTCATACAAGTTCTTTTCCATAAACACGTATGACTATTTACGGAATACATGCCTACATTACATTGATGAATTGGAGCTAGTTCTGTATCACTCTATGTTATAACTATCGCATGAGGAATCGCATCCGGCGTAATTATCCATCACTGATCCATTGCCTACGAGATTTTCGCATATTGTTCTTCACTTATTTACTTTTCCGTTGCTACTGTTACAACTACTACAAAAACCCCAAAACATTTATCTTTACTGTTGCTACCATTACCTTTATTATGATACCACTTTTGCTACTAAATACTTTG
Source organism: Triticum aestivum (assembly GCF_018294505.1). Classification (NCBI taxonomy): domain Eukaryota; kingdom Viridiplantae; phylum Streptophyta; class Magnoliopsida; order Poales; family Poaceae; genus Triticum; species Triticum aestivum. Next base: position 161,213,528 of record NC_057798.1, on the reverse strand, counting down.
CTGCAGATACTAAGTTGTCCAGGTGTGGTTGAATTGACAACTCAACTGCTAATACTCAAGAATATTCTTTGGCTCCCCTTGTGTCAAATCAATAAATTTGGGTTGTACTTCACCCTCGAAAGCTGTTGCGATCCCCTACACTTGTGGGTTATCAAGACTAATTTCTGGCGCCGTTGCCGGGGAGCATAGCTCTATTCTCTGAGTCACTTGGGATTTATATCTGTTGATCACTATGAAGAACTTGAAAGACGCTAAGTCCAAGATTTTGCCCTCAACTACGAGGGGAGGTAAGGAACTGCCATCTAGCTCTGCACTAGATTCTCCTTCCGTTATTAGTAGGCTTGCACCACCTAAACCTGCTACTGCTATGAATTTTGATATGTCGCATGTTATTGATGATGCCACTTCTGCTATGCATGATGAAACTACTTCTGTACGTGATACTACTTTGCCATTAGGTGAATTTCTAGATGAACAACTTGCTAGAGTTAGGGGGAATGAAAATATTGAAGAACCTATTATTGATGATAGTGATGATGAACGTTCCCCCAATGATTATGTATTACCTATTGTTCCTAAGGGTTATGTTATGAATGAAGCAGTTGCTATGGAAATTCTTGCCTGCAATGATAGAAATGATCTTAAGAAATTATTAGCTAAATGGAAGCAGCAGTCTCTTAATGCTAGAATGAAACCCGATCCTGCTTTTGCTACTTCACCTATCTATGTTACTGATAAGGATTATGAATTCTCTGTTGATCCTGATATTATTACTTTAGTTGAATCTGATCCTTTTTATGGCCTTGAATCTGAAATTGTTGTGGCACATCTTACCAAGTTGAATGATATAGCCACCCTGTTCACTCATGATGATAAGTCTCGCTATTTATATATTCTTAAGATATTTCCGTTCTCATTAAAGGGTGATGCTAAGACTTGGTATAATTCTCTTGCTCCTGGTTGTGTGCGTAGTCCCCAGGATATGATTTACTACTTCTCTGCTAAATATTTCCCTGCTCATAAGAAACAAGCTGCCTTGTGGGAAATATATAATTTTGTGCAAATCAAAGAAGAGAGTCTCCCACAAGCTTGGGGGAGGCTTCTCCGGTTACTTAATGCTTTGCCTGATCATCCTCTTAAGAAAAATGAAATACTTGATATCTTTTCTAATGGACTAACCGATGCTTCCAAGGACTACTTGGATAGTTGTGCTGGTTGTGTTTTCAGGGAAATAACAGCCGATGAAGCTGAAATATTATTGAATAATATGTTGACTAACGAAAATAATTGGACTCTTCCTGAGCCAGTTCCTGAAGTAATTCCCGAACCAATTGAGCCAACTCCTGAGTCTGTTCCTAAACCCACTCCGAAGAAGAGAGGTGTTTTATTTCTCAGTCCTGAAGATATGCAAGAGGCAAAGAAGTCAATGAAAGAAAAAGGTATTAAAGCTGAAGATGTTAAGAATTTACCACCTATTGAAGAAATACATGGTCTTAATTTACCGCCTAAAGAACCACATTGTCTTGATAACCCGACACAGGTAGTAAAGGTAAATTCTCTCTATAGATATGATAAAGTTGAAATACCCTCTACTAAATTTAATAGCCCATGCTTAGATGAATTTGATGACTTTATGGCTAGACAAGAAAGTTTTAATGCCTATGTTGGTAGAGAGTTAAAGAATAATGCTTTCGAGATAGGACGCGTAGGTGATAATATGGCTAGAGTTAAAGATGAACTTCACCGCGTTAGCAAATATGCTTCTATGGTTGCAACTCAAGCTGAGCAAGTACTCAAAGCTCAAAATGATTTGCTTGATGAATTGAATAATAAAAATGACTTTGTCGTTAGAGTGGCTACTAGAACTGGTAGAATGACTCAGAAACCTTTGTATCCTGAAGGCCACCCTAAGAGAATCGATCAAGATTCTCAGAGAAATAATTTAGAGGCACCTAGTTCTTCTAAAAAGAAGAAGAAGAAAAACGATAGAACCTTGCATGCTTCTAGTGAACCTACTGTAAACACACCTGAGAATCCCAATGATATTTCTATCTCTGATGCTGAAACACAATCAGGTGATGAACGTGAACCTAGTGATAATGTTAATGATAATGTTCATGTTGATGCTCAACCTAGCAAAAACAATGATGTAGAGATTGAACCTGCTGTTGATCTTGATAACCCACAATCAAAGAATCAACGTTATGATAAGAGAGATTTTGTTGCTAGGAAGCACGGTAAAGAAAGAGAACCATGGGTTCAGAAACCCATGCCCTTTCCTCCTAAACCATCCAAGTCAAAGGATGATGAGGATTTTGAGCGCTTTGCTAAAATGATTAGACCTATTTTCTTACGTATGCGCTTAACTGATATGCTTAAAGTAAATCCTTATGCTAAGTATATGAAGGATATCATCACAAATAAAAGAAAGATACTGGAAGCTGAAATTTCCATCATGCTTGCTAATTACACTTTTAAGGGTGGAATACCAAAGAAACTTGGAGATCCGGGTGTTCCAACTATACCATGCTCCATTAAAACAAATTATGTCAGAACTGCTTTATGTGATCTTGGAGCCGGTGTTAGTGTTATGCCTCTCTCTTTATATCGTAGACTTGAATTGAATAAGTTGATACCTACTGAAATATCTTTGCAAATGGCTGATAAATCAACTGCTATACCTGTCGGTATTTGTGAGGATGTGCCTGTTGTGGTTGCAAATGTCACTATCTTAACTGACTTTGTTATTCTTGATATTCCCGAGGATGATAGTATGTCTATTATTCTTGGTAGACCTTTTCTTAATACTGCAGGGGCTGTTATTGATTGCAACAAAGGCAATGTCACTTTTCATGTTAATGGTAATGAGCATACGGTACACTTTCCGAGGAAACAATCTCAAGTTCATAGCATCAATTCTATTGAAAAAGTTCCAACTATCATTTTTGGAGGTTTTGAATTTCCTCTCCCTATTGTCAAGAAAAATTATGATATTCTTATTGTTGGGGATTTTCATATCCCTGTTGAGGTAACTTAGTGTTATTCAAAATTTCTCCAGTTCCGTGTTATTCGGAATGAGTTTGTTAACAAAACTTGTTCAACCTTGTTAGCGGGTTCATTTTGATGATCACGAGATGATGAAACTAGAAGGCACAACCTTCTGTACCCTCTTTTTACTTTCTGTTATTTAGAATAAATAAAGCAAAAATAGTATTATCCGTCTGTTTTCTGAATTATCCGTGCATTAAAAAATAGTCCAAAAATAAAAGTGCTCCAAATGCCCTATAAATTTAGTATGATTTTTTCTGGAATATATGAGGATTTTAGGGACTGAAAACACTGCAGGAGGGGCAAGCACCAGGCCACGAGAGAGGAGGGCGCCCCCCCTGTAAGGCGCACCCCCTGTCTCGTGGGCCCCTGGTGGCTCCCCTCCACTTATGCCAGCACCCACACACTTCACCTTCTACCCAAAAAATCCCCATCCAGCTCAAGCACGAGTTCTAGCTCGTTTTGCTGCGATTTTTGATCTCCTAGCTCAAAGCTCCATTCACAGAACTGCTTTGGGAGATTGTTGCTTGGTATGTGACTCCTCCATTGGTCCAATTAGTTTTTGTTCTAGTGCTTTATTCATTGCAAATTTTTGCTGCTTAGGTGACCATGTTCTTGAGCTTGCATGTTAAATTTTTGAGGTACCAAGCAATTCCAATGCATGATATGGGCTCTAGGTACTTGTAGGAGTACTTGCTATCAATCTTGTTTAGTTTTATCCACTTTTATTTTGAAGTTACTAAAATTTTAGAAATTTTCAGAAAATGTTAAGGAGGCTCTTTAAAGGCTCTTCTAGCTAAAGCTCTGAGGAAAAACAAGCCAAAGAGAAGGAAAAAGCCAAGTATAATCTTCCTCGCTTAGCGGAAGTACGGTTATGTGAATGGCCATGCGAGGATTTCTTGAAAGAAGCCGGAATTCATGAAGACTTTTATGCTTTAATCGAGACTGCAAGCCTCACCGGTTTCATCAACGACCGAATCGATCAGTATCTCTTACTTATCAATACTTCCGTACAAAACTTTTATTATTATCATAAGAAATCACCGCCTGCAGTATCATTTCATTTATATGATGAATTCAAAGAAATGTATTTACATTATTTTTGCGCGGTATGTAGGATACCTTATGAGGGAGAATTAGATGAACCCTATCATGAAGATGTGGGTGGCTTTGTTAATACTATTGCTGTAGAGGAGCCAAAGAAGGGCTCCGAGGCGAAGGTCTCTAGCATACACTTTCCTATTTTACGCTACTTTGCCATATTTGCTAGTAGATGCTTGATTGGTCGTGGAAATAATGGAAACTTGAGCGTTCCTGATATTATCATTCTTCAATATGCTTTGCTTGGAGACAATACTTTTAGTATGGGTGCCGTCGTTGCTAAACGGCTAGCCCTGAATCATACAAAAGGCCCCATATTTGGAGGTATCTATGTTGCACGTCTTGCTAGATATTTTCAGATACCCATTAGGCACCATGAGGAAAAGGAGACAATATTGCCTCCTCACATTTTAGATTGCAAGAGCATGGTAGCACACAAGTTTATTGTTGACAACGAAGAGGATGCTCTTGTATAAACTTAGATTTAATAAGAAACACTTTGAGATTATTATTTTGCCTGCGCCTTTGTTGTTTGATTTGCTTGCAGAAAATTTTCTTGTCACACCGGAGGCGGTGAACATTCATCGAGCTCAAGCTTTTACTCCAGAACCTGAACCGGAACCTGAGCTGGACCCTTATCGTGCATCATCTGTCTAGTGGGATCCGGAGATGACCAGCCAGTGGTATCCTGATTACACCTCCCAGTACATCGGGGAGAGTAGCGGCGGTCCTTGGTATTAAACCAACTTAGGCCAAAAGCCTAAGCTTGGGGGAGTATGTATTTCTCACTGACTTTACATTCATGTTCAGACACTAGTCGTCGGTGCTCATACTCTTTCATTGTATTATCCATGCTAGTTTAAATTTCTTTTTCTAGTTTTCTTCTTGTGTGTTTGATAAACCTTAAGAAAAACAAAAAAATAGTTAGTTTAATTCCCTTGTCTGTAGTAGAATTAAAATGAAAACCCAAAAAGATTTCTCGTTCTTCTTTTACTTGTTGGGAGCTTTCCCGTGTAAATAGTTTTATTTATTTTCTTTCCTTTGGGGGTCAAGAAGACCATATTGAAAATGGTTAGTGGCTCTTATATGCATGATTGTTTATTTAATTTAGAGCCCATATTACTTGTCTTCTCTCTTGAGTTGAATGCTTGCAGATTGCAGCTTAGTCCAATGCACGTACACTCTTATTATTATACACATCGTTCGGTCGTGCAAGTGAAAGGCAATAATGACGATATATGATGGACTTATTGGGATGAGAAAAACTGGTATGAACTCGACCTCTCTTGTTTTTGTAAATATGATGAGTTCATCGTTCCTGAGTTAGCTATTATGAAGTAAACATATTTGCAATGACATTTAGAGATTATAGTTACTTGTGCCATGCTTGATTAGCTATGAGTTATAATGGTTTACCTTGCGTGCCAACATGCTATTAGAATGATTACGATGTGATATGATGGGATGGTATCCTCCTTTGAATGAATTGAGTGACTTGACTTGGCACATGTTCACACATGTAGTTGAATCAAATCAACATAGCCTTCACGATATTTATGTTCATGGTGGATTATATCCTACTCATTCTTGTACTCGGTGTGAATTAATTTTAATGCATGCTTACGACTATTGTCGCTCTCTCAGTTGGTCGCTTCCTAGTCTTTTGGTAGCCTTCACCTGAACTAAGCGGGAATACTGCTTGTGCATCCAAACTCCTTAAACCCCAAAGTTGTTCCATATGAGTCCACTATACCTACCTATATGCGGTATTTACCTGCCGTTCCAAGTAAATTTGTATGTGCCAAACTCCAAACCTTCAAATGAAATTCTGTTTTGTATGCTCGAGCAGCTCATGTTACAACTAGGGCTGCCTATATCTTCCATGCTAGGTGGGTTATTCTCAAGAGGAGTGGACTCCGCTCCTCATTCACGAGAAAGGGCCGGTAACCGGGATGCCCAGTCCCATGATCCAAAAATATCAAAGCAAATCAAAATAATTAAACAAAACTCCCCCAGGGCTGTTGTATGTTGGAGGCACTCATTGTTTCGAGCAAGCCATGGATTGATGCTTGTTGGTGGTTGGGGGAGTATAAACCTTTACCATTCTGTTTGGGAACTGCCTATAATGCATGTAGTATGGAAGATACAACCATCTCATAGTTGTTGCGTTGACAGCAAAAGTATGCCGCTCAAAATGTTATTCAATCTCTATTTTAAAATCGAGCTCTGGCACCTCTACAAATCCCTGCTTCCCTCCGCGAAGGGCTGATACGTCTCCAACGTATCTATAATTTATGAAGCATTCATGCAATTTTATTATCTGTTTTGAATGATTACGAGCTTTATTATGCACTTTTATATTACTTTTGGGACTAACCTATTAACCGGAGGTCCAGCCCATATTGCTGTTTTATTGCCTGCTTCAGTATTTCAAAGAAAAAGAATATCAAACGGAGTCCAAACGGAATGAAACCTTCGGTAGCGTTATTTTTGGGAAGAATATCACCCAGGAGACTTGGAGTTCACGTCAGAAGAGCCTCGAGGAGGCCACAAGATTGGAGCCCCCCCCCCTACTGGGCGCATCCCCCTGTCTCGTGGGCCCCTCGAGCACCTCCCGACCGACTTCTTTCGCCTATATAGTCCCACGTACCCTAAAAACATCCATGGAGAAGATAGATCGGGAGTTCCGCCGCCGCAAACCTCTGTAGCCACCAAAAACCTCTCGGGAGCCCTTCCCAGCACCCTGCCGGAGGAGGGATCCTTCACCGGTGGCCATCTACATCATCCCGGCGCTCTCCATGACAAGGAGGCAGTAGTTCACCCTCGGGGCTGAGGGTATGTACCGGTAGCTATGTGTTTGATCTCTCTCTCTCGTGTTCTCTCTCGTGTTCCCTCTATGGCACGATCTTGATGTATCCCGAGCTTTGCTATTGTACTTGGATCTTATGATGTTTCTCCCCCTCTACTCTCTTGTGATAAATTGAGTTTCCCCTTTGAAGTTATCTTATCGGATTGATTCTTTTATGAGAACACTTGATGTATGTCTTGCCGTGCTTATCTGTGGTGACAATGGGATATCATGTGCCTCTTGATGTATGTTTTTGTGACCAACTTGCGGGTTCCGCCCATGAACCTACGCATATGGGTTGGCACACGTTCTTGACTCTCCGGTAGAAACTTTTGGGCACTCTTTGAAGTACTTTGTGATGGTTGAATAGATGAATCTAAGATTGTGTGATGCATATCGTATAATCATGCCCACAGATACTTGAGGTGACAATGGAGTATCTAGGTGACATTAGGGTTTTGGTTGATTTGTGTCTTAAGGTGTTATTCTAGTATGAACTCTTGTATAGATTGATCCGAAAGAATAACTTTGAGGTGGTTTCGTACCCTACCATAATCTCTACATTTGTTCTCCGCTATTAGTGGTTTTGGAGTGACTCTTTGTTGCATGTTGAGGGCTTGTTATATGATCTATCTATGTTATTATTGTTGAGAGAACTTGCACTAGCGAAAGTATGAACCCTAGGCCTTGTTTACTATCATTGCAATATCATTTACGCTCACTTTTACCATTAGTTACCTTGCTGTTTTATTATTTCAGATTACAATTACCTTTATCTACTAGCTATTTTGCACTTGTATCACCATCTCTTCGCCGAACTAGTGCACCTATACAATTTGCCATTGTATTGGGTGTGTTGGGGACACAAGAGACTCTTTGTTATTTGGTTGCAGGGTTGTTTGAGAGAGACCATCTTCATCCTACGCCTCCTATGGATTGATAAACCTTAGGTCATCCACTTGAGGGAAATTTGCTACTGTCCTACAAACCTGTGCACTTGCAGGCCCAACAACGTCTACAAGAAGAAGGTTGTGTAGTAGACATCAAGCTTTTTTCTGGCGCCGTTGCCGGGGAGGTGAGTGCTTGAAGGTATATCTTTAGATCTTGCAATCAAATCTTTTTATTTCTTGTTTTATCACTAGTTTAGTTTATAAAAGAAAACTACAAAAAAATGGAATTGAATTTGTCTCATACGCTTCGTCTTTTTAATATCTTTCGTGAGTTTGATGGAAAGGAAAATTGTGCTCAAGTGCTAGAAGAAGAATGCATTAGAATGTTTGGTACTATATCTTTGAATGATGAGCATGATTGCAATGTTGTTAGTATGAATTCCTTGAATATCTATGATGCTAATGATATGCAAATCCAGAAGCTTGGGGAAGCTATGTTTAATGAATATGATATTTTTTGTCCCCCAAGCTTTGATGAACAAATTTATTATGATGAAAGCATGCCTCTTATTTATGATGATTATATTGATGAAAGTGGGTTTGGAAGAGTGTCAACTTTAAGTAGTATTGATCCCACTATTTTGGAGGATATTTAATCTTATTATGATGAACATGAAAGTGGATTCGGAAGAGTGTCAACTTTATTTAGTGATGATTCCACTATTTCGGAAGAGGTTCCAATTGATTATGAGAACAAAGTTGCTATCTATGATGATTATTGTGATGACTTGTATGCTATTAATAATAATGATAACCATGAAACTTTTCATCATGATTTTAGTTTTCAATTGGATTATGCCTCACATGATAGTTATTTTGTTGAGTTTGCTCCCACTATTCCGAATGAGAAGAATTTTGCTTATGTGGAGAGTAGTAAATTTTCTATGCTTGTAGATCATGAAAAGAATGCTTTAGGTGCTGGTTATATTGTTGAATTCATTCATGATGCTACTGAAAATTATTATGAGAGAGGAACATATGCTTGTAGGAATTGCAATAAAATCAAGTTTCCATTCTATGTGTTGAAATTCTTGAAGCTATGCTTGTTTTATCTTCCTATGCTAGTTGATTATTGTTCCCATAAGTTGTTTGCTCACAAAATCCCTATGCATAGGAAGTGCATTAGGCTTAAATGTGCTAGTCATATGCTTCATGATGCTCCTGTTATGTTTCAATTCTTATCTTTTATGTGAGCATCATTGCCATCATCATGCCTAGCTAGAAAGGCATTAAAGAAAAACGCTTGTTGGGAAACAACCCAATATTTATCCTTAATGTTTTTGTGTGTCCACATGATTATGATACTGTAATAATCATGTTTTATAGCTTTTGTTTCAATAAAGTGCTAAGTAGAACCTTTGGGAAGACTTGGGTGAAGTTTATATGATCTTGCTGTGAAAAACAGAAACTTTAGCGCTCATGAGAATAGCTGTCATTTTTTACTGGAGAGTCATTTTTGGTTATTTTTGCATATGATTAATAGACAAATTTCTCAGGTCCAGCAATTTATTTCATAATTTTTTGGGTTCCAGAAGTATACGTTTTATATAGATTACTACAAACTGTTCTGTTTTTGACAGATTCTGTTTTCATTGTGTTGTTTGCTTATTTTGATGAATCTATGAGTAGTATCAGAGGGTATGAACCATAGATAAGTTAGAATACAGTAGATATTACACCCATGTGAATTTAGAATGAGTTAATTACAGTACCTAAGTGGTGGTTTTATTTTCTCATACTAACGGAGCTTACGAGTTTTGTTTTTGAGTTTTGTGTGGTTGAAGTTTTCAAGTTTTGGGTAAAGATCCGATGGACTATGTAATAAGGATTGGAAAGAGCTTAAGCTTGAGGATGCCCAAGGCACCCCAAGGTAAGATTCGAGGACAACCAAGAGCCTAAGCTTGGGGATGCCCCGTATGGCATCCCCTCTTTCGTCTTCGTTCATCGGTAACTTTACCTGGAGCTATATTTTTATTCACCACATGATATGTGTTTTGCTTGGAGCGTCATTTTCTTTTGTTAGTATTTGCTTGCTGTTATTTAGAATAATGTTTTGCATCTTTATTTTCAATAAAAATGTCAAGGATAGCCTTTGCCATGCTTATTTTGCTAGTATACATGTTGCTGTTTGAAAACAGAATGTTTACCTTTGTTGCAAAAATTCCCTAGAAAAGTCAGAGAATGGTATAACTTTGAATCTTTTTGCATATTAAGATCTGATAAATTTATTACAGTGGGAATTTTATTTCATAATTTTTGGAGTTAGGGAAGTATTGATACTCTTGCATTCTTTACAAACTGCACTGTTTTGGCAGATTGCTGTTATGTTTGCATTGTTTGCATATGTTTGCTTGTTTTCTATTTGAGGATAGGAGTATTAAATATGCAGAGGCATTTAGTATGAAATGTTGAATAATAATTTTAGTAATTTGTTACAGTAGAAAATGATAAGGTTTTGCATTGGTTTATACTAACCTATCTCACGAGTTCTTGTTGAGTTTGTTGTGAATGAAGCTTTTGATAAAAAGAAGAGAAACCATGATATGAGAGGAATTAAGGAGACATAAACGCTCAAGCTTGGGGATGCCCCGTTAGGCATCCCACCTTTCTTCTTCAACAACTATCGGTTAGTATCGGTTGAGCCTAAGTTTTTGCTTCTTCACATGAGTTGTGCTATCCTTGCAATGTCATTTTATTTTGTTTTGCTTGCTGCTTGAATAAGATACCAAGATCTGAAATTCTTTAATGAGAGAGAGTCTTCATATAGTTGCATAATTATTTAGCTACTCATTGATCTTCACTTATATCTTTTTGTAGTAGTTTTTCATTTACTCGTGTGCTTCACTTATATCCTATGAGTAAATGGTTGAATGAGTTGAATGTCATAAATCTGAAATTATATATGTCTCTTTTGCTTATCCCATGGGGAGTAATGACTTCACATCTAAGAAGTAGAGGTTTTAAATTTATTGACTGTTAGCAAGCATTGTATTAGTCATTTGAACAATTCATGAAAGAATATTGAAGGAAGAGAGATTTCACATATAAATATATTATCATAGACATATTTTATAATTGTGAGCACTCATTAAGTATGACATGCTAAAGACTTGATGTTGGACAAGGAAGACAATGTAATGGGTTATGTTTTCCCGCATCTCAGTTAAAGTATATTGTCATGGATCATTCAAACATGTTGAGCTTGCCTTTCCCCCTCATGCTAGCCAAAAATTCCTAGCACCAAGTAGAGATACTACTTGTGCTTCCAAATATCCTTAAACCCAGTTTTGCCATGAGAGTCCACCATACCTACCTATGGATTGAGTAAGATCCTTCAAGTAAGTTGTCATCGATGCAAGCAATAAAAATTGCTCCCTAAATATGCATGATTTATTAGTGTGGAGAAAATAAGCTTTGTACGAACTTGTTATGGAAGCAATAAAAGCGACGGACTGCATAATAAAGGTCCATATGCAAGGGGCAATATAAAGTGATGTTCTTTCACATTAAGATTTTATGTATCCATTCCTAAAAGCGCATGATAACCTCTGCTTCCCTCTGCGAAGGGCCTATCTTTTACTTTATGTCTTTTACTTTATGCAAGAGTCAAGGTGATCTTCACCTTTCCTTTTTTTTCATTTTATCCTTTGGCAAGCACTTTGTGTTAGGGTGATCCTGATATATATATCCAATTGGATGTACGTTAGCATGAACTATTATTCTTGACATCACCCAAAGGTGAATACGTTTGGAGGCAACATTATAAGCCCCAATCTTTCTCTGTGTCTGATTAAAACTTCATAACCACAAGTATTACGTGAGTGTTAGCAATTGTAGAAGACTATATGATAGTTGAGTATGTGAAGTTTGCTAAATCAAAGCTCTGACATAGACTCATCCTGAAAGTAATATGAATTGCAATTGTTTGATGACTAATAATAAAGTTTGCTAGTTTTTAAGAAAGTTTATGGTCTATGCTTTGACATGTGAATTGCTTGTTACTTTATCGTGAAATTTTTTATGAGATGAACTACTGTTATGACATATTATCATGCTAGAAAAGGTGATTGAAATTATCATTGATCAAACTTGTGCACCTCTAGCATTCACACTTCATAAATTCTTTCTTTTATCATTTACCTACTCGAAGACGAGTAGGAATTAAGCTTGGGGATGCTGATACGTCTCCAACGTATCTATAATTTATGAAGCATTCATGCTATTTTATTATCTGTTTTGAATGATTACAGGCTTTATTAAACACTTTTATATTAATTTTGGGACTAACCTATTAACCGGAGGCCCAACCCATATTGCTGTTTTATTGTCTGTTTCAGTATTTCGAAGAAAAGGAATATCAAACGGAGTCCAAACGGAATGAAACCTTTGGCAGCGTTATTTTTGGGAAGAATATCACTCACGAGACTTGGAGTTCACGTTAGAAGAGCCTCGAGGAGGCCACGAGATAGGAGGGCGCCCCCCTACTGGGTGCGCCCCCTGTCTCGTGGGCCCCTCGAGGACCTCCTGACCGACTTCTTTCGCCTATATAGTCCCACGTACCCTAAAAACATTCACAGAGAAGATAGATCGGGAGTTCCGCCGCCGCAAGCCTCTATAGCCACCAGAAACCTCACGGGAGCCCTTCCCGGCACCCTGCCGGAGGGGGGATCCTTCACCGGTGGCCATCTTCATCATCCCGGCACTCTCCATGACAAGGAGGGAGTAGTTCACCCTCGGGGCTTGGTATGTACCAGTATCTATGTGTTTGATCTCTCTCTCTCTCTCTCGTGTAGTCTCTCGTGTTCCCTCTATGGCACGATCTTGATGTATCCCGAGCTTTGCTATTGTAGTTGGATCTTATGATGTTTCTCCCCCTCTACTCTCTTGTGATGAATTGAGTTTCCCCTTTGAAGTTATCTTATCGGATTTAGTCTTTTATGAGAACACTTGATGTATGTCTTGCCGTGCTTATCTATGGTGCCAATGGGATATCATGTGCCTCTTGATGCATGTTTTGGTGACCAAATTGCGGGTTCCGCCCATGAACCTATGCATATGGGTTGGCACACGTTCTTGACTCTCCGGTAGAAACTTTTGGGCACTCTTTGAAGTACTTTATGATGGTTGAATAGATGAATCTGAGATTGTGTGATGCATATCGTATAATCATGCCCACGGATAATTGAGGTGACAATGGAGTATCTAGGTGACATTAGGGTTTTGGTTGATTTGTGTCTTAAGGTGTTATTCTAGTACAAACTCTTGTATAGATTGATCCGAAAGAATAACTTTGAGGTGGTTTCGTACCCTACCATAATCTCTACATTTGTTCTCCGCTATTAGTGGCTTTGGAGTGACTCCTTGTTGCATGTTGAGGGATTGTTATATGATCTATCTATGTTATTATTGTTGAGAGAACTTGCACTAGCGAAAGTATGAACCCTAGGCCTTGTTTCCTATCATTGCAATATCGTTTATGCTCACTTTTACCATTAGTTACCTTGCTGTTTTTATTATTTCAGATTACAATTACCTTTATCTACTATCTATTTTGCACTTGTATCACCATCTCTTCGCCGAACTAGTGCACATATACAATTTGCCATTGTATTGGGTGTGTTGGGGACACAAGAGACTCTTTGTTATTTGGTTGCAGGGTTGTTTGAGAGAGACCATCTTCATCCTACGCCTCCTACGGATTGATAAACCTTAGGTCATCCACTTGAGGGAAATTTGCTACTGTCCTACAAACCTATGCACTTGCAGGCCCAACAACGTTTACAAGAAGAAGGTTGTGTAGTAGACATCAAGGGTCTATCTATTTACTTTGATGTTGAGTCATCATCCTTCTTATTAAAAGCACCCGCTGGAGAGCACACTGTCATTTGCATTCATTATTAATGGTTTATATTGGGTATGACTTGACTGGATCTCTTTTACCATGAATTACAATGTTTAGTCAGTCCTTGATCTTTAAAGGTGCTCTGCATTTATGTTTTGCGGTCTCAGAAAGGGCTAGCGAGATACCATTTTGTTATATCACGTTATGATTATTTTGAGAAAGTGTTGTCATCCGAGTTTGATTATTATGGCTCGCTAGCGGATTATGCTATTGATATGAGTAATTGTGAGAGCTAAGTGTTATTGTGAATATGGTTAGTTCATAATATTTGCTGAAACTTGAATGCTGGCTTTTCATGTTTACAACAACAAGAGCAAACAAAGTTTGTAAAAGTTTTTCTTTATCACTTTCAGTTTATCAACTGAATTGATTGAGGACAAGCAAAGGTTTAAGCTTGGGGAAGTTGATACGTCTCCAACGTATCTACTTTTCCAAACACTTTTGCCCTTGTTTTGGACTCTAACTTGCATGATTTGAATGAAACTAACCCGGACTGACGCTGTTTTCAGCAGAACTGCCATGATGTTGTTTTATGTGTAGAAAAGAAAAGTTCTCGGAATGTCCTGGAAATCCACAAAGGCACTTTTTGGAATTAATAAGAATTTTTGGCGAAAGAATTAATGCCAGGGGGCCCACAGCTTGTCCACGAGACAAGGGGGCGCCCCCCTAGGGCGCGGCCTCCTATCTCGTGGGCCCCCTGGACCTCCACTGACCTCAACTCCAACTCCATATATTCCGTCTCGGGGAGAAAAAAATCATAGGAAAAGTTTCATCGCGTTTTACGACACGGATCCACCGCCAAGCCCTAATCTCTCTCAGGAGGGATGATCTGGAGTCTGTTTGGGGCTCCGGAGTGGGGGATTTGTCGCCGTCGTCATCATCAACCATCCTCCATCACCAATTTCATTATGCTCACTGCCGTGCATGAGTAATTCCATCGTAGGCTTGCTGGACGGTGATGGGTTGGATGAGATTCACCATGTAACCAAGTTAGTTTTGTTAGGGTTTGATCCCTAGTATCCACTATGTTCTGAGATTGATGTTGCTATGACTTTGCTATGCTTAATGCTTGTCACTAGAGCCCGAGTGCCATGATTTCAGATCTGAACCTATTATGTTTTCATGAATATATGTGTGTTCTTGATCCCATCTTGCAAGTCTATAGTCACCTATTATGTGTTATGATCCGACAACCCCGAAGTGACAATAATCGGGATACTTCTCGGTGATGACCGTAGTTTGAGGAGTTCATGTATTCACTATGTGTTAATGCTTTGGTCCGGTTCTCTATTAATAGGAGGCCTTAATATCCCTTAGTTTCCATGAGGATCCCGCTGCAACGGGAGGGTAGGACAAAAGTCGTCATACAAGTTCTTTTCCATAAGCACGTATGACTATTTACGGAATACATGCCTACATTACATTGATGAATTGGAGCTAGTTCTGTATCACTCTATGTTATAACTATTGCATGAGGAATCGCATCCGGCGTAATTATCCATCACAGATCCATTGCCTACAAGCTTTTCGCATATTGTTCTTCGCTTATTTACTTTTCCGTTGCTACTGTTACAACTACTACAAAAACCCAAAAACATTTACCTTTACTATTGCTACCGTTACCTTTATTATCATACCACTTTTGCTACTAAATACTTTGCTGCAGATACTAAGTTATCCAGGTGTGTTTGAATTGACAACTCAACTGCTAATACTCAAGAATATTCTTTGGCTCCCCTTGTGTCGAATCAATAAGTTTGGGTTGTACTTCACCCTCGAAAGCTGTTGCGATCCCCTACACTTGTGGATTATCACTCTTCCAACCCTAACCTCCATTGTTGCTCCAGGCTCCATTTTCGCCCGATCTCTCTCCCTAGCCAATCAAACTTGTTGATTTGCTCGGGATTGGGTGAGAAGGCCCCGATCTACACTTCCACCAAGAGAAATTTGATTCCCCTCACTAATCCCTAGCGGATCTTGTTACTCTTGGGTGTTTGAGCACCCTAGATGGTTGAGGTCACCTTGGAGCCATAGTCCATTGTGGTGAAGCTTCGTGGTGTCGTTGGGAGCCTCCAATTAAGTTGTGGAGATTGCCCCAACCTTGTTTGTAAAGGTTTGGTCGCCGCCTTCAAGGGCACCAATAGTGGAATCACGGCATCTCGCATTGTGTGAGGGCGTGAGGAGAATATGGTGGCCCTAGTGGCTTCTTGGGGAGCATTGTGCCTCCACATTGCTATAACAGAGACGTACTTCCCCTCAAAAGGAAGGAACTTCGGTAACACATCCTCGTCTCCACCGGCTCCACTCTTAGTTATCTCGTGCCTTTACTTGTGCAAGCTTATTTCTGTTGCATCCCTTGCTTGCTTTTGTGTTAGTTGTTATTGCATCATATAGGTTGCGCACATAGTTGCATATTTAGACAACCTACTTTGATGCAAAGTTTAAATTGGTAAAGAAAAGATTAAAAAGTGTTAGTTGCCTATTCACCCCCCTCTAGTCAGCTATATCGATCCTTTCAATTGGTATCAGAGCCTCGTCTCTTTATTAAGGACTTTGCCGTACGAAGAGTATGGTTGACACCACAGATGGTGTGGAGTAGCACTTCGGTGTGAATCCTATCTCGTCTACGGCCGATGGGGGAACCACGGTCTTTCGTGAGGAATTCAATCTGGCTTTGGACACATTGAAAACCTCCATGACGACCGAGGTTGAAAGCATGTTTACTAAATTTCTAGAAGGTCTTAAACTGTCCACCGCACCGATGAAAGTGGGTGATCCCACTAACAAGGTGATGGATGCTACCTCCGTCAAGGGGGAAGCTAATAGTGAAAAGGGTCCTTCTACTAGTGGTAGAAATGGCACCGGCATCTTTGCCCATGTGGAACCTCCAACTTATGGAGGACCGATTCCCTCTACTCATTTAAATCATGTCGATCCTCCTCCTAAGATTGTGAAAAATGAGGACTTTGATTCTTGGGTGTATCGCTTTAAGCATCATTTAAATCATGTGAATACTAATCTTTGGAGAATCATTTAAGAAGGTCTCTATCCACATGACGGAAGTAACTTCACCCCTAGAGAAGCCATGGATAATCAATTCAATGAGAATGCTCTCTTCATCATCCAAGATGCTATTCCTCCCGAAGATCTTCCTTATCTTCGACCCTATGCGATGGCCAAAGACGCGTGGCATTGTGTTGTGTCTCTCTATCGGGGAAGCGCAAGCATTCAACGCTCCAACTATGAAGTGGTGCAAGATGAAGCCGATGAGTTTGCAATGAAGGAAGATGAAGAACCTCGTGATCTCTTTCGGAGAGTAACCAAATTCGCGGTCTCACTCCGAGATCATGGGAGCAAGGACATGGATGACAATTGGATCAAGCACAAGTTCCTCAAGGCCATGATGCCCTATAACAAGGCCATGTTCTCCGTCATTCGTCAAAGGCCGGACTTCCACTCCATGACCTCAAGTAAAGTGTTGGATGAGTTTGTTGCAATGAGCATCTTGGAAAAGACCGCTGATAACGCGGTGCTCCGGTCTCAAAGGGCAAAGAAGCCCAACCTTGCCTTGAAGGCCAAGGTTATTGTGGAAGAAGAGGAAGAAGAGGAAGATGAGGAGAGCAACCCCGAAGATACAAAATATGATTATCATGAGCACATGGCTCTTGCTTCAAGGAAATTTTGGAGCAAGAAGAACTCAAGACCCAACTTCAACAAGAACAACTCAAGTGGCTTCAAGGGCAAGCAACGAGTTAGAACTTGTTACAACTGTGGCAATGTGATCCATTTTGTTGCGTATTGTCCTTACGAGAAGTGGGAAGACAATGGTGGCAAGCTCATCCGAAAAGACAAAGCCAAGTCCTTCCCCAACAAGAACAACTTCACCAAGAAGACTCCTACTCGTGGGTTGGTGGTTCAAGAAGAATACCATGAGGATGACGATGATGATGAATATGGAGAAGCAATGGTCATGGCCTCCGTTGCCGTTGCTACCACTCCCCGGGTGTCTCTCTTTGATTCACCCAACAAGAACATCACCGCCAAGTGCCTCATGGCTAAAGCCACTGACAAGGTAACCCCCAACATCAAAACCACCATCATTTCTAATCCTTCCTTGACTGATTGCATTGATGAGAATGAGGGGCCTAATGAAGAGTTGAATGAGTTTGAGTCTTTTATGAGTAAACTCAAGGGTAAATCCAAGAAGCACTTTCTTGCTCTCTTGGAACAACTTGGTGAAGCCAATGACATGATCGAGGCTCATGAAGAAACCATCTCTAAGATGGAAGGTCATAGTCGTGACTATGCCGATGAGATACTGGATCTCTCTAATGCCCTTGAGGAAGAGCGTGGGCATCGTTTGACTCTTGAGGAGTCACACAACGATGACCATGCTAAATTAAAGAAAGATCTTGATCATGCTATTGTTGTCTCTCGTGTGGCAAACTCCGAGAAGACTAAACTTGGGGTTGATCTTGCTAGACTCAAAGAGGAGTTTGATGCACTTGAAAAGGCTCACAAGGCCTTGAAGGGTGCTCATGCTAGCCTCAAGGAGTCTCATGCTCAACTCCAAGCGAAGTTAACCAAGGAGAAAGCCACTTTTCCTCATATGGTCTTAATTGATAATGCAAATGCTACTAACCCATGTTGTGAGCATGTGCATCTTGTGGAGGAGAATGCCCAGTTTAAAGAGCAATTGAAGAAAGGTCTTGTGACATGCATTCAAGGTGAGAAAAACCTCAATGACCTTTTGAGCAATCAAAAGGAAGTTGTGGCCAAGGAGGGAGTTGGGTTTACCCCAAGTACAAGAACAAGAAGAAGAATGACAAGACCAAATGACCTCCTCCTCTCAAGCAATCATTTGTGAAGGAGGGAGAAGGTGCTCCTAAGGAGAAGAAGAACAATGTGAAGGGTGGTGATGTCAAGAAGGGCAATGCCACCCCTTCCAACAAAGCCGGCGACTTTAACACCTCATATGTGTTATGCCGTGCTAGTGATGGACATGTTTATGCAAAAATTGTTGGTTCTCCTTATGAGTATATTGAATGGTCTATTTGGGTTCCCAAGACACTTGTTGCTAACATCAAAGGACCCATTACTCAATGGGTGCCTAAAACCAAACATTAATTTCATGCAGGGGTTTGCTTCCGGTGGAGGATCATGGTTGCTCGATAGTGGGGCAACAAATCATATGACCGGAAGCAAGGAGTTGTTGGTGGACGTACACAAGATGCCATCTATTTCCACCAACGTCGAGTGGGGTGATGCCTCGTCTTCTAAGGTATTGGGTCTTAGCAAGGTCATCATTTCTCATGATCTAACGATCGAGAAAGTCATGCTTGTCGAGTCCCTTGCATTCAATCTTCTTTCCATTCGTCAACTTGCACTCATGGGTTTTGCCACCTTCTTTGATATTGATACCGTAGCCCTCTTGTGGAGCAAGACTCTTAAAGTAGCCTTTGTTGGGCATGTCGAGAACGGTGTCTATGTGATTAACTTTTTGGAGCGACCCACTAAGACCGCGACATGCCTAATGGCTAAAGTTGATGTGGGATGGCTTTGGCATCGCCGTTTAGCCCACGTCAATATGAGATCTTTGCAAAGTCTTCTCAAGGGGGACCATGTCCGTGGACTAACAAATGTTAGTTTTGCCAAAGATCATGCTTGTAGTGCATGTATTGAAGGGAAGCTTCATGAGAAGGCTCACCCTCCCACGACTATCATCTACTCGAAGAGACCCTTGGAGCTCCTTCACATGGACCTCTTTGGGCATCCATCCTTTGATAGTCTTGGGGGTAGAAAGTATTGCTTCGTGATTATTGATGATTATTCAAGATACACTTGGATATATTTCTTCAAGAGGAAGAGTGAAACTCAACAAACCGTCATCGACTTTGCAAATGAAGCTCAACGCCAACATGATGCAAAGATCTTGACAATAAGAAGTGACAACGGCACCGAGTTCAAGAACTACACCTTGGATGAGTTTCTTAGAGATGAGGGGATCAAGCATCAATATGCTGCACCATATACCCCTCAACAAAATGGTGTCACGGAGAGGAAGAACCGGACGTTGATGGATGCGGCAAGAACCATGATGGCGGAGTTCAAGTCTCCATACAACTTTTGGGTTGAAGCCATCAACACAGCATGTCATGCATCCAATCGTCTCTATCTCCGCAAAGGCTTGAACAAGACTCCTTATGAAATACTTTCCGGTAACAAGCCCAACCTCAAGTACTTCTGGGTGTTCGGGTGTAAGTGTTTCATTCTCAAGAAATGTGTTCGTTTGTCTAAATTTGAGGCTAGAGCTTATGAGGGCATATTTGTTGGTTATGCTTCAAACTCTAATGCTTACCGTGTCCTCAACAAGTCCTCCAGACTCATTGAGGAGACGTGTAACGTGGAGTTTGACGAAAATAATGGCTCCCATGTGGAGCAAAGTGGTACTTGTGATGTAAGTGATGAAATTCCTCCCCAAGCCATAAGAAGAATGGGTGTGGGTCATATCCTACACATTGAGGAACCCCTTGTGGCCGAAGGAGAAGGATAATGCTCCACTCAAGTGGAGCCATCACCAACCCAAGACCCACACGCTTCCGAAGAACATAGTGAAGGCCCTCAACCTCGTGAACAAGACCAAGGGCAAGGTCAACGTCAAGATGGTGATGATCCACCAAATGATGCCCAAGGTCAAGTTCTCCCCCTCGAGCAAGTTCAAGATCAAGAGCAAGCTCAAAATCTTGAACAAGCTCAAAATCTTGAACAAGCTCAAGTCGGCGCTCAAGATAATCAAGTTAATCCTCCTCCCTCCACATCCGAGGAGGAATTAGAGCGTCGTGCTGCGAAGATCGCTTCCAAGCTCACCACCAAAGGTTATCTCATGGAGAATGTGGTTGGAAGCCTAAGAAAGGGGTAAGCACTCGTAGACAATTAGCAAACTATTATGAACATCACGTGTTTGTCTCTTGTGTTGAACCCCAAAAGGTCTATGAGGCACTCGAAGATTCGGATTGGCTCAATGCCATGCATGAAGAACTCAACAACTTTGAGTACAACAAGGTGTGGAGATTGGTGCCAAGGCCGTCGGGGAACCACTACGTCATTGGAACCAAGTGGATTTTCAAGAACAAGCAAGATGCTCATGGGAACATCATTCGAAACAAGGCAAGATTGGTCGCACAAGGCTACTCCCAAGTCGAGAGTATCGACTACGGTGAAACCTGTGCTCCTGTTGCCCGCCTTGAATCCATTCGTTTGTTGATTGCTTATGCCTCCCATCACAGCCTTAAGTTACAACAAATGGATGTGAAAAGTGCTTTTCTTAATGGTCCTATTAATGAGTTGGTTTATGTCAAGCAACCCCCCGGGTTCGAGGATCCCTACTTCCCGGATCATGTGTATCAACTTGATAAGGCACTCTATGGCCTTAAACAAGCCCCACGTGCATGGTATGACCACCTTACCGAGTTTTTACAAGATCGTGGATTTGAGGTTGGGCAAATCGATCCCACTCTTTTTACTAAGAAGGTCAAAGGGGAGTTGTTTGTATGCCAACTATATGTTGATGATATTATCTTTGGTTCCCCTAACAAAGCTTTCAATGAGGAATTTGCCGCTCTCGCGACCTCTAAGTTCAAGATGTCATCGATGGGAGAGTTGAAGTTCTTCATTGGTTTTGATATCAAACAAATAAGAGAAGGTACCTTCATCAACCAAGCCAAATACACTCAAGACATGCTAAAAAGATTCAACCTAAGTGATGTCAAGCCGGCTTCTACTCCAATGCCTACCAAGTGCCAACTTGACATTTATCCCAATGGTAAAGCGGTGGATCAAAAGGTATATCGCTCCATGATTGGATCCTTGCTTTACCTTTGTGCATCTAGACCGGATATCATGTTGAGTGTGGGAATGTGTGCACAGTTTCAAGCCGCACCGAAGGAAAGCCACTATGTGGCAGTCAAGCGAATCTTTCAATATTTGGCCTTTGGCTTATGGTACCCAAGAGGAGCAAACTTCAAGCTTGAAGGTTTTACGGATTCCGATTGGGCGAGAGACAAAGTGGATAGGAAGTCCACTTCCGGAGGGTGCCAATTTCTTGGTTGCTCTTTGGTAAGCTGGTCTTCCAAGAAGCAAAGTTGTGTGCCTCTCTCATCCACCGAAGCGGAATATGTGGCGGTCGGTAGTTGTTGTGCACAACTCCTATGGATGAGGCAAACTTTAAAGGAGTATGGTGTCATTTGTGACAAAGTGCCTCTTTGGTGTGACAATGAAAGTGCCATCAAGATTTCTCTCAACCCGGTGCAACACTTCAAGACGAAGCACATTGAGATTCGGTATCACTTCATCCGGGATCATATTAGGCAGGAGGAGATCGAGCTCAAGTATGTTAACACTCATGATAACCTTGCATATATTTTTACGAAGCCCTTGGATGAAGCAAGATTTCGCGAGTTAAGGCATGAGCTAAATATCATTGATTCGAGCAATGTGACTTGAGCCCGTGCACACCCCACCTCACGAGGAGATCGAGCTCAAGTATGTTAACACTCATGATAACCTTGCATATATTTTTACGAAGCCCTTGGATGAAGCAAGATTTCGCGAGTTAAGGCATGAGCTAAATATCATTGATTCGAGCAATGTGACTTGAGCCCGTGCACACCCCACCTCACTCAACTTGTTGTCTAGTTTAGGTGTAGGCATGGACATAGGGGGAGTGTTGTTCTCTTAATGAACTCTCCCTCCCTGCATTATGCATAAATTGATCAACTCTTTCACATTAGCCATTTTTGATGGTACTTGTGCTTCAAACACGAGTTTTGGTCATGGACCCAAGGATAATTCTTCGCGGTGCCATACCAATTGACTCAAACATAGGTGGCTCCAGCCACCGCTCTCCCCTTGGAGAAGTTGTGTCTCGTAGTTGGTCTCCGTTGTTGTGTGGCCTCTTTTTCTCCTTGCCGTGTTTGAGTCGTCGTGTGTGTTCGCTTCCTAGTTGGTCGGTGTTTTTCCGGAGGTTGTTTTTGCCTTTTATCCCTTTCTCTCATGTGTTCTTGCACTTTCTTGGTTTTACGGTACTACCATGGTGAGCCACGGTACTACCATAGGAGTTGGTGGCTCTACGTTTAGTGCGTGTCCCTCCAGGGGCACGGTACTACCGCTACCTCCGCGGCAGTAATTTTTACTGCCGCTGAAAGAGCGGTACTACCGCCCAGCGTGTGGTACTTTCGCCCGAGCGGTACTACCGTGATGATCCGCGGTACTTCCGCGCCCATGCGAGCGGGTGGGGGTTAAGAGCGGGACAGGGGGAATTCTAACTCCCCCATACCCATTCATCTCTATTCCCCACCCCATCTCTCTCTCTCCTGACCAAGAACGGTGCCGGAGGCCTTCGCCGGATCTCCGTCTCCGGCCGCTCTCCTCGGATTCCGACTGGTGGGATCGTTCCCCACCTCGCCCTCTTGCCATGGACCTAGGTTTTTCCCCAAGTTCCTCTCCTTTTTGTCCTTTCTTGTGCTTTTAGGTTTTAGGGAGATGCATGTCGTGTTCTTGAGATTTTTGGCTAAATCTTTGCAAGTGGGATCCGTAGGAGAGTGGTAGTGTAGTTTGCATGCTCTTTGGATAGACAAAACAGTTCCGGTTGATCAACGGTAGTACCGAAGTTGTCGTGCGGAGGTTCTAGATCCAGATCCGCGACCTCTGTCGCGGTTTTCGATCCGTGCGGTACTACCGCTCCTTCTGGAGCGGTACTACCGCAGCCTCACCTGGTTCTGACGCCTTGCGGTACTTCCGCACCTTGGTGCGGTACTACCGCGTGTCGTCCGGAAGTAAAAAATTACTTCCGCCCCAAGTGCGGTACTACCGTGCCACCCCGGCACGGTACTACCGCAGCTGGAGCGGATGTAATTTTTTACATCCGTAACCCTGCCCGGTACTACCGTATATTCATCCAGCACCCTTTTGTATTGTCCAGATCTCATGCTTTGTGTTTCTTTCGGTTTGGTTTTGATTCATCTTGTTCCCATGTGTGTTCTTTTGTCTTTGTGTCTAGGTGGTGGCTTCGGTTCCTTTGCTCATCGCTCGAATCCCAGCCGTGACACAGGGTCAAAGCGTCCGCGCAATCAAGATGAAGCTCCTGAGGGCTCCAGTGCCCCCCAACGCAGGACCAAGACCACCGCTAGCAAGCAAAAGGAGCCCGTCACGGGCATGGATGAGATGCCCCAGGCCGAGTGTGTCATTCGGAGGAAGCTCAATCCCTATGTGACTCCCTGGGCTAGCTCGCGAGGCAATGATCTCTTCTGGAACAAGCAGCAGAATCTGATCTATATGGATGTGATCAAGGCCAAGCATAATCACTATGTCGAAGTTCACTGGATTGACATGCATCACATGCGGCAGGACAAGCACCGTGGGTACTTTGGAGAGGCCTTGGATCTTGTGGAGCAGTTCGGCATTGAACACGTGCTCACCTTCCACAAGGATTTTGATCCAGAGATCATAGCATAGTTCTTTGCTTCGGTTCACTTCGGCTTTGATGAAGCAAGGACCATGACTTGGATGACCAATGGTCGACGGATGTCTGCTACCTGGAAGGAGTTCATGGAGTTACTTCAAGTCCCCAATGATGGGCTCGACTCGCCAGTTGGAGTTCGCCCTCATGCCAATGCTGAGTCCGCCAACAAGAACAAACTCATGCCATTCCTAGTTCAGAAGACTCTTCCAAACATGAAGAAGGTGTGGGTGCTTAATCCCTTCCTTGACATCATGCATAGGCTCTTCCGGAGCACACTCTTCCCGCGTATTGGTGACATGGGACAGGTGCATGCTTACCTCATTGACATGATGCTCCTTTGTGAGGAGGCCCGCCAGGCTCAGACTCAGCCACTCGATGTCTCACATATCATGTGGTCTGAGCTTCAGTTCGCCGTGTTCAACCGTAAGGTCCCCATCTATGGGCCTTACCTGTTTCACCTGATCTCCAAGACCTGGGAGCGGCTCTTTCCCACTGATGAGTTTGAAGGTCCAGGCTGGATTCGTCATCAGCCCATCAAGCTTCGCATCAAGCCCCAATGGGCTAACACCACCACTGCTGCTGAGGCTACCAGGATGGCTGTGGATGAGGAGGAGATTGAGGAGGAAGAGGCTGCTGAGGACCGTTCTACTTTCACTCCTCCCTCTGCTGAACCTTCTTGGGCGAAGAAGCTGAAGAACAAGATGAAGAGGCTGTTCTGCATGCAGGTTCAGGGTCAGTACAAGGCCCATGTTGCTCAGAAGGTGAGTCGCCGTCGCGACATCAGGATCTTGAGGGCTTGCGGGGAGGACGTGGCCAGCGGCTCTGAGAAGCACATCACCCCCGAGGCTGCCTGGATGGCGAAGCAGGGCTACCAGTGGACCGATTCAGAGGAGGAGTATGTTCCTGCTGCGGAGTCTGGCGACGACGAGTCGTTTTCCGCCTAAGCTACCACCTTTGTTGTAGGTGACCTCTCTGCCTTTTTGGTGTCTGGATGCCAAAGGGGGAGAGAGTGTAGGATTTGCGTGTCGTGTGTCATGTGTTTTGTCGTTTGCTTTGCTTTCCGTCGTTGAACTTGTTTGCTTTGGTTTGGTTGTGCTCGTGAGACTAAGTTTATCATATGGTGTAAGCCATATGCACTTTATCGTACCTTATTACCTTATTGAGCTTATGCTATATCGTGCTATTGATGTTGTGCTCATATCTACTATCTTGTTTAGTGTTAGCCTTACCATTGCTAGATATGCTTTGTTTCTAAAATATAGGGGGAGTGGTGATCCTAGTATTCGTGTCGTGCAGTCCAAAGCACTTTACTCTCTAGCACGAATCTAGGGGGAGCCTGTCTATATTTTAGAGATGTGGGGTTTGCTTATGCTATATTCATTCCCTTTGTGCAAATCCCGTATTGTCATCAATCCACCAAAAAGGGGGAGATTGTAAGGGCATTCTTGTCCCTCAATAGTTTTGGTGATTGATGACAATGCCTTTGCGGACTAATCGTGTGTATTGAGCTTTTCAGATATATCACGACTAAACACAAGACGATTTGATGCCCCTCGAAGATTATTGAAGACGGTGTTTCTCTACAGTTCGGTTCGGTGGAGTTGAGTCGTAGGAAAGCCGTACTATTAAGAGGGGGTCCGCTTTGGAAAGGTTTGGGTGGAATCTCACGTACACGTTCCCTTTTGCACCGCCTTTCGTCTAGCTCTTTGGAGTGTTCCTCCGTCTCACCTTGTCTCTGCGAAATGAAGGTCTCCATGTTGCTCTTCTCAGGCTAGCGGTAGTACTGCTCCTCTGAGCGTATTACCGCAGGAGCCAGCGGTAGTACCGGGCTCCGGCACGGTAGTACCATGGGCACCCACGGTAGTACCGCTCCTCAGAGCGGTAGTACCGTGAGTTCTGGACTGGCGCCACTGCTCAAGCGGTAGTAGGCGCGGATGTAATTTTTTACATCTGCGCTCTACGCGGTAGTACCGTGCTGCGGCGCGGTAGTACCGTGGCGCCTGGCCAGGTACAGCAGCAGGAGCGGAGGTAGGGGCGGATGTGATTTTTTACATCCGCACCCGTCATGGTATTATCGCACCCCTGGTCGCGGTAGTTCCGTGTCGGATTTTTCGCACGACAATATCTCAACGGAGATAGTCACGGATGTAATTTTTTACATCCGTGCCTACCGAGCCTGGCCTGTGGCTGACCTGCGGTAGTACTGGAAAGGGCCACGGTAGTACGGCGCCTGCGGATCTACCGCGCCCTGTCTGTGCTCTTTTTTCAGGTCCGGGCTGTGTCGCGCCCACGGTAGTACCACGGTTCGCCGCGGTAGTACCCTAGGCCCGTGCGGTAGTACCGCTCCTATGGTGCGGTACTTCCGCGGGTCGCGGGCTGAGTGGTGGGTAACAGTTGGAATTGTCCCCCCACTATATAAGGGGGTCTTCTTCTCCAAGAAGACTCACCTCTTCCAACCCTAACCTCCATGGTTGCTCCAAGCTCCATTTTCGTCCGATCTCTCTCCCTAGCCAATCAAACTTGTTGATTTGCTCGGGATTGGGTGAGAAGGCCCCGATCTACACTTCCACCAAGAGAAATTTGATTCCCCCCACTAATCCCTAGCGGATCTTGTTACTCTTGGGTGTTTGAGCACCCTAGACGATTGAGGTGACCTCGGAGCCATAGTCCATTGTGGTGAAGATTCGTGGTGTCGTTGGGAGCCTCCAATTAAGTTGTGGAGATTGCCCCAACCTTGTTTGTAAAGGTTCGGTCGCCGCCTTCAAGGGCACCAATAGTGGAATCACGGCATCTCGCATTGTGTGAGGGCGTGAGGAGAATACGGTGGCCCTAGTGGCTTCTTTGGGAGCATTGTGCCTCCACACTGCTCTAACGGAGACGTACTTCCCCTCAAAAGGAAGGAACTTCGGTAACACATCCTCGTCTCCACCGGCTCCACTCTTGGTTATCTTGTGCCTTTACTTGTGCAAGCTTATTTGTGTTGCATCCCTTGCTTGCTTTTGTGTTAGTTGTTATTGCATCATATAGGTTGCTCACATAGTTGCATATCTAGACAACCTACTTTGATGCAAAGTTTAAATTGGTAAAGAAAAGATTAAAAAGTTTTAGTTGCCTATTACCCCCCCCTCTAGTCAACTATATCGATCCTTTCAATCATGCCCATAGATACTTGAGGTGACAATGGAGTATCTAGGTGACATTAGGGTTTTGGTTGATTTGTGTCTTAATTAAGGTGTTATTCTAGTATGAACTCTTGAATAGATTGATCCGAAAGAATAACTTTGAGGTGGTTTCGTACCCTACCATAATCTCTTCGTTTGCTCTCTGCTATTAGTGTCTTTGGAGTGACTCTTTGTTGCATGTTGAGGGATTGTTATATGATCTATCTATGTTATTATTGTTGAGAGAACTTGCACTAGTGAAAGTATGAACCCTATGCCTTGTTTCCTAGCATTGCAATACCGTTTACACTCACTTTTATCACTTGTTACCTTGCTGTTTTTATATTTTCAGATTACAAAAACCTATATCTACTATCTTTATTGCACTTGTATCAGCATCTCTTCGCCGAACTAGTGCACCTATATAATTTACCATTGTATTGGGTGTGTTGGGGACACAAGAGACTCTTTGTTATTTGGTTGCAGGGTTATTTGAGAGAGATCACCTTCATCCTATGCCTCCCACGGATTGATAAACCTTAGGTCATCCACTTGAGGGAAATTTGCTACTGTCCTACAAACTTGTGCACTTGCAGGACCAACAACGTCTACAAGAAGAAGGTTGTGTAGTAGACATCAAGCTTTTTTCTGGCGCCGTTGCCGGGGAGGTGAGTGCTTGAAGGTATATCTCTAGATCTCGCAATCGAATCTTTTTGTTTCTTGTTTTATCACTAGTTTAGTTCATAAAAGAAAACTACAAAAAAATGGAGTTAAGTTTGTCTCATACGCTTCGCCTTTTTAATATCTTTCGTGAGTATGATGAAAAGGAAAATTGTGCTCAAGTGCTAGAAGAAGAAATCTATAGAATGTTTGGCACTAAATCTTTGAATGAGGAGCATGATTGCAATGTTGTTAGTATGAATTCCTTGAACATCCATGATGCTAATGATATGCAAGGCCACAAGCTTGGGGAAGCTATGTTTGATGATTATGATATTTTTAGTCCCCCAAGTTTTGATGAGAATATTTATTATGATGAAAGCATGCCTCCTATTTATGATGATTATATTGATGAAAGTGGATTTGGAGAGGTCATGACTTTATTTAGTGATGAATCCACTATTTCGGAAGAGGTTCCAATTGTTTATGAGAACAAAGTTGCTATCTATGATGATTATTGTGATGACTTGTATGCTATTAAGAATAATGATAACCATGAAACTTGTCATCATGATTTTAGTTTTCAATTGGATTATGCCTCACATGATAATTATTTTGTTGAGTTTGCTCTCACTACTATTCATGAGAAGAAATTTGCTTATGTGGAGAGTAGTAAATTTTCTATGCTTGTAGATCATGAAAAGAATGCTTTTGGTGCTGGTTATATTTTTGAATTCATTCATGATGCTACTGAAAATTATTATGAGGGAGGAACGTATGCTTGTAGGAATTGCAATAATATCATGTTTCCTCTCTATGTGTTGAAAATCTTGAAGCTATGCTTGTTTTGCCTTCCTATGCTAGTTGATTATTGTTCCCATAAGTTGTTTGCACACAAAATCCCTATGCATAGGAAGTGGGTTAGACTTAAATGTGCTAGTCATATGCTTCATGATGCTCCTATTATGTTTAAATTCTTATCTTCCATGTGAGCATCATTGTCATCATCATGCCTAGCTAGAAAGGCATTAAAGAAAAGCGCTTGTTGGGAGACAACCCAATATTTACCCTTACTATTTTTGTGTTTTCACATGATTATGCTACTGTAGTAATCATGTTTTGTAGGTTTTGTTTCAATAAAGTGCCAAGTAAGACCTTTAGGATAGCTTATGGTGATAGTTGTGTTGATCCTGCTGAGAATCAGAAACTTTTGCACCCAGTAAACTAGTTTTGTTATTTCATAGAAATGTGATTATGATCTGATTCTTTTTGCTCTGTATTGGTACACAAATTTCTAGGACTTCCTAATTTGGTAGGATTTTTGTAGTTCCATAAGTATACGTTTGATACAGATTACTATAGACTGTTCTGTTTTTGAAAGATTTTGTTTTCTATGTGTTGTTTACTTATTTTGATGAATCTATGAGTAGTATCGGAGGGTATGAACCATAGATAAGTTTGAATACAGTAGATATTACACCAATATGAATTTAGAATGAATTCATTACAGTACCTAAGTGCTGGTTTTATTCTCTTATACTAACGAGCTTACGACTTTTGTTTTGAGTTTTGTGTGGTTGAAGTTTTCAAGTTTTGGGTAAAGATTCGATGGAATATGGAATAAGGAGTGGAAAGAGCCTAAGATTGGGGATGCCCAAGGCACCCCAAGGTAATATTCAAGGACAACCAAGAGCCTAAGCTTAAATGTTAGAGAATCTTCACATAGTTGCACAATTATTTGACTACTCATTGATCTTCACTTATATCTTTCAGAGTAGTTTGTCGTTTGCTCTAGTGCTTCACTTATATCTTTTAGAGCACGGCAGTGGATTAATTTTGAAGAAATTATTAGTCTCTCATGCTTCACTTATATTATTTTGAGAGTCTCTTTGAACAACATGGTATTTGCTATGGTTATGAATTTGGTCCTAGAATGATGAGCATCCAAGTTGGGTATAATAAAAACTATCATAGAAAGTGAATTGGATGCTATGATCAATTTGTTGCTTGATAATTGTTTTGAGATATAAAGGTAGTAATGTTAGAGTCATGCTAGTGGGTAATTATGAAATTGAGAAATACTTGTTTTGAGGTTTGCAAGTCCCGTAGCATGTACGTATGGTAAAAGTTGTGTGACAAATTTGTTGCACGAGGTGCTATTTTGATTGTCGTCCTTATGAGTGGCAGTCGTGGACGAGCGATGGTCTTTTCCTACCATCTATCCCTCTAGGGGCATGCATAGTAGTACTTTGCTTCGAGGGCTAAGTAGACTTTTGCAATAAGTATATGAGTTCTTTATGACTAATGTGAGTCCATGGATATACACACACTCATCCTTCCACTTTGCTAGCCTCTATTATACCGCGCAACTTTCGCCGGTATCATGAACCCATTATTTACCTTCCTCAAAACAGCCACCATACCTACCTATTATGGCATTTCCATAGCCATTCCGAGATATATTACCATGGAACTTTCCACCGTTCCGTTTATTATGACACATTCCATCATTGTCATATTGCTCTTTGCATGATCATGTAGTTGACATCGTATTTGTGGCAAGGCCACCTTCGTAATTTTCATACATGTCGCTCTTGATTCATTGCATATCCCGGTACACCGCCGGAGGCATTCATATAGAGTCATATCTTGTTAACTTTGAGTTGTAATTCTTGAGTTGTAAATCCATAAAAGTGTGATGATCTTCATTATTAGAGCATTGTCTCAGTGAGGAAAGGATGATGAAGACTATGATTCCCCCGCAAGTCGGGATGAGACTTTGGACTTTACAAAAAGAAAAAAAAGAGAAGAAAAAGAAAAAGAAAACAGGAAAGGCCAAAGAAAAAAAAGAAAAAAAAGAAAAAAAGAAAAAAAGAAAAAAAATAAAATGAGAGAAAAAGAGAGAAGGGACAATGCTACTATATCTTTTTCCACACTTGTGCTTCAAAGTAGCACCATGATCTTCATGATAGAGAGTCTCCTATGTTGTCACTTTCATATACTAAGTGGGAATTTTTCATTATAGAGCTTGGCTTGTATATTCCAATGATGGGCTTCCTCAAAATGCCCTAGGTCTTTGTGAGCAAGCGAGTTGGATGCACACCCACTTAGTTCTTTTTGTTGAGCTTTCATATATTTATAGCTCTAGTGCATCCATTGCATGGCAATCCCTACTCACTCACATTGATATCTATTGATGGGCATCTCCATAGCCCGTTGATACGCCTAGTTGATGTGAGACTATCTTCTCCATCCTTTTGTCCTCACAACCACCATCTTTTACCACCTTAGTGCTATGTCCATGGTTTACGCTCATGTATTGCGTAAGAGTTGAAAAAAGCTGAAGCGCTTTAAAAAGTATGAAACAATTGCTCGGCTCGTCATCGGGGTTGTGCATGATGGGAGTATTTTGTGTAATAAAAATGAAGCATGGCCTAACTATGGGATTTTGTAGGGATAAGCTTTCTTTGGCTATGCTATTTTGATAGGACATGATTATTTGTTAGTATGCTTTGAAGCATTATTATTTTTATGTTTTATAAGCTTTTATCTTAAATAATTTGGATCTGAACAATCATGCCACAATAAAGAAAATTACATTGAGAATTATGCTAGGTAGCATTCCACATCAAACATTCTGTTTTTCTCATTTACCTACTCGAGGACAAGCAGGAATTAAGCTTGGGGATGCTTGATACGTCTCCAACGTATCTATAATTTTTGATTGTTCCATGCTATTATATTACCCGTTTTGGGTGTTTATGGGATTTACCTTACACTTTTATATCATTTTTGGGACTAACCTACTAACCGGAGGCCCAGCCCATATTGTTGTTTTCTAGCCTATTTCAGTGTTTCGAAGAAAAGGAATATCAAACGGAGTCCAAACGAAATGAAACCTTCGGAGAAGTTATTTTTGGAACGGAAGCAATCTAGGGGACTTGGAGTGCAAGTTAGGGAAGTTTCAAGGAAGCCACGAGATAGGGGGGCGCGCCCACCCCCCTGGGCGCGCCCTCCACTCTCGTGGGCCCCTCGAGGCTCCCTCGACCGACTTCTTTCACCTATATAAGTCCACATACCCTAAAAACATCGAAGAGGAAGATAGATCGGGAGTTCCGCCGCCGCAAGCCTCTGTAGCCACCAAAAACCTCTCGGGAGCCTGTTCTGGCACCCTGCCGGAGGGGGAACCCATCACCAGTGGCCATCTTCATCATCCTGGCGCTCTCCATGACGAGGAGGGAGTAGTTCACCCTCGGGGCTAAGGGTATGTACCAGTAGCCATGTGTTTGATCTCTCTCTCTCTCGTGTTCTCTCTATGGCATGATCTGGATGTATCGCGAGCTTTGCTATTATAGTTGGTTCTTATGATGTTTCTCCCCCTCTACTCTCTTGTGACGAATTGAGTTTTCCTCTTGAAGTTATCTTATCGGATTGAGTCTTTAAGGATTTGAGAACACTTGATGTATGTCTTGCTGTGCTTATCTGTGGTGACAATGGGATATCATGTGCCACTTGATGTATGTTTTGGTGATCAACTTGCGGGTTCCGCCCATGAACCTATGCATAGGGGTTGGCACACGTTTTCGTCTTGACTCTCCGGTAGAAACTTTGGTGCACTCTTTGCAGTACTTTGTGTCGGTTGAATAGATGAATCTGAGATTGTGTGATGCATATCGTATAATCATGCCCACAGATACTTGAGGTGACAATGGAGTATCTAGGTGACATTAGCGTTTTGGTTGATTTGTGTCTTAAGGTGTTATTATAGTACGAACTCTTGAATAGATTGATCCGAAAGAATAACTTTGAGGTGGTTTCGTACCCTACCATAATCTCTTTGTTTGCTCTCCGCTATTAGTGTCTTTGGACTGACTCTTTGTTGCATGTTGAGGGGTTGTTATATGATCTATCTATGTTATTATTGTTGAGAGAACTTGCACTAGTGAAAGTATGAACCCTATGCCTTGTTTCCTAGCATTGTAATACCGTTTATGCTCACTTTTATCACTTGTTACCTTGCTGTTTTTATATTTTCATATTACAAAAACCTATATCTACTATCTTTATTGCACTTGTATCAGCATCTCTTTGCCGAACTAGTGCACCTATACAATTTACCATTGTATTGGGTGTGTTGGGGACACAAGAGACTCTTTCTTATTTGGTTGCAGGGTTGTTTGAGAGAGACCATCTTCATCCTATGCCTCCCACGGATTAATAAACCTTAGGTCATCCACTTGAGGGAAATTTGCTACTGTCCTACAAACCTATGCACTTGCAGGCCCAATAACGTCTACAAGAAGAAGGTTGTGTAGTAGACATCAATTATGTGTGAAGGTCAGAAAATAACGATACTCGCCACGAGCATCAACACTCATTGGACCGCATACATCAGTATGTATTATTTCCAACAAGTCAGTAGCTCGTTCCATTGTTCCTGAGAACGGATTTTTTAGTTATCTTGCCCAAAAGGCACGGTTTGCAAGCATCAAATGATTCATAACCAAGTGATTCCAAAAATCCATATTTATGGAGTTTCTTCATGCGCTTTACACCGATATGACCCAAACGACAGTGCCACAAATAAGTTGCACTATCATTATCAACTTTGCATGTTTTGGCATCAATATTATGAATATGTGTATCACTATGATCGAGGTCCAACAAACTATTTTCATTGGGTGTATGACCATCGAAGGTTTTATTCATGTAAACAGAACAACAATTATTCTTTGACTTTAAATGAATAACCGTATTGCAATAAACATGGTCAAATCATATTCATGCTCAACGCAAACGCCAAATAACATTTATTTAGGTTTAACACTAATCCCGAAAGTATAGGGAGTGCGCGCTGATGATCATATCAATCTTGGAACTACTTCCAACACACATCATCACTTCACCCTCAACTAGTCTCTGTTTATTCTGTAACTCCTGTTTCGAGTTACTAATTTTTTAGCAACCGAACAAGTATCAAATACTCACGGGTTACTATAAACACTAGTAAAGTACACATCAATAACATGTATATCAAATATACCCTTGTTTACCTTGCCATCCTACTTATCCATCAAATATTTAGGGTATTTCCGCTTCCAGTGACCATTTCCTTTGCAGTAGAAGCACTCAGTTTCAGGCTTTGGTCCAGCTTTGGGCTTCTTCACGGGAGTGACAACTTGCTTGCCATTCTACTTGAAGTTCCTTTTCTTTCCCTTTGCCCTTTTCTTGAAACTAGTGGTCTTGTCAATCATCAACACTTGATGCTTTTTTTTGATTTCTACCTTCATCGATTTCAACATCAGAAGAGCTCGGGAATCATTTTCGTCATCCTTTGCATACTATAGTTCATCACGAAGTTCTAGTAACTTGGTCATGGTGACTAGAGAACTCTGTCAATCACTATCTTATCTGGAAGATTAACTCCCACTTGATTCAAGCGATTGTAGTACCCAGACAATCTGAGCACATGCTCACTAATTGAGCAATTCTACTCCATCTTCTAGCTATAGAACTTGTTGGAGACTTCATATCTCTCAACTCGGGTATTTGCTTGAAATATTAACTTCAACTCTTGGAACATCTCATATGGTCCATGACGTTCAAAACGTCTTTGAAGTCCTGATTCTAAACCGTTAAGCATGATGCACTAAACTATCAAGTAGTCATCATATTGAGTTAGCCAAACGTTCATAACGTCTGCATCTGCTCCTGCAATAGGCCTGTCACCTAGCGGTGCATCAAAGACATAATTCTTCTGTGCAGCAATGAGGATAAACCTTAGATCACGGACCTAGTCCGCATCATTGCTACTATCATCTTTCAACTTAGTTTTCTCTAGGAACATATCAAAATAAACATAGGGAAGCAACAACGCGAGCTATTGATCTACAACATAATTTGCAAAATACTACCAGGACTAAGTTCATGATAAATTAAAGTTCAATTAATCATATTACTTAAGAACTCCCACTTAGATAGACATCCCCCTAATCATCTAAGTGATCACATGATCCAAATCAACTAAACCATAACCGACCATCACGTGAAATGGAGTAGCTTCCAATGGTGAACATCACTATGCTGAGCATATCTACTATATGATTCACGCTCGACCTTTCGGTCTCAGTGTTTCGAGGCCATATCTGCATATGCTAGGCTCGTCAAGTTTAACCTGAGTATTCTGCGTGTGCAAAACTGGCTTGCACCCGTTGTAGATGGACATAGAGCTTATCACACTCGATCATCACGTGGTGTCTGGGCACGACGAACTTTGGCAACGGTGCATACTCATGGAGAACACTTTTATCTTGAAATTTAGTGAGAGATCGTCTTATAATGCTACCGTCAATCAACGCAAGATAAGATGCATAAAAGATAAACATCACATGCAATCAATATAAGTGATATGATATGGCCATCATCATCTTGTGCTTGTCATCTCCATCTCTGAAGCACCGTCATGATCACCATCGTCACCGGCGTGACACCTTGATCTCCATCGTAGCATCGTTGTCGTCTTGCCAACTATTGCTTCTACGACTATCGCTACCGCTTAGTGATAAAGTAAAGCAATTACAGGGTGATTGCATTGCATACAATAAAGCGACAACCATATGGCTCCTGCCAGTTGCCGATAACTCGGTTACAAAACATGATCATCTCATACAATAAAATATAACATCATGCCTTGACCATATCACATCACAACATGCCCTGCAAAAACAAGTTAGACATCCTCTACTTTGTTGTTGCAAGTTTTACGTGGCTGCTACAGGCTGAGCAAGAACAGTTCTTACCTATGCATCAAAACCACAACGATAGTTCGTCAAGTTAGTGTTGTTTTAACCTTCTCAAGGACCGGGCGTAGCCACACTCGGTTCAACTAAAGTTGGAGAAACTGACACTCGCTAGTCACCTGTGTGCAAAGCACGGTGGTAAAACCAGTCTCGTGTAAGCGTGCGCGTAATGTCGGTCCGGGCCGCTTCATCCAACAATACTGCCGAACCAAAGTATGACATTATGGTAAGCAATATGACTTGTATCGCCCACAACTCACTTGTGTTCTACTCATGCATATAACATCTACGCATAAAACCAGGCTCTGATACCACTGTTGGGTAACGTAGTAATTTCAAAAAAATTCCTACGCACATGCAAGATCATGGTGATGCATAGCAACGAGAGGGGAGAGTGTTGTCCACGTACCCTCGTAGACCGAAAGCAGAAGCGTTAGCACAACGAGGTTGATGCAGTCGTACGTCTTCATGGCCCGACCGATCAAGCACCGAAAGCACGACACCTCTGAGTTCTTGCACACGTTCAGCTCGATGATGTCGATCGAACTCCGATCCAGCCGAGTGTCGAAGGAGAGTTCCGTCAGCACGACGGCGTGGTGATGATGATGATGTTCTACCGACGTAGGGCTTCGCCTAAGCACCGCTACAATATTATCGAGGAGGACTATGGTGGAGGGGGGCACCGCACACGACTAAGAGATCAATGATCAATTGTTGTGTCTATGGGGTGCCCCCTTCCTTGTATATAAAGGAGTGGAGGAGGGGGCCGGCCAAGGGGAGGAGGCGCGCCCAAGGGGGGGTGTCCTACTCCCACCGGGAGTAGGACTCCTCCCTTTCCTATTTAGTGAGGGAGAGCGAACGAAGAGGAAGGAGGGAGGAAGGAAAGGGGGGGCCGGCCCTCCTCCCAATTCGGATTGGGCTGGGAGGGGCTCCCTTGCTCCTTTCCCCTCCTTTCCACTAAAGCCCATTAAGGCCCATATACCTCCCGGGGGGTTCCGATAACCTCCCAGAGCTCCGGTATTGTCCCAATCTCACCCGGAACCTTTCCAGTGTCCAAATATAGTCGTCCAATATATCGATCTTCATGTCTCGACCATTTCGAGACTCCTCGTCATGTCCGTGATCACATCCGGGACTCCGAACAACCATCAGTACATCAAAACACATAAACTCATAATATAATAGTCATCTAACTTTAAGCGTGGGGACCCTACGGGTTCGAGAACTATGTAGACATGACCGAGACACGTCTCCGGTCAATAACCAATAGCGGAACCTGGATGCTCATATTGGCTCCCACATATTCTACGAAGATCTTTATCGGTCAAACCGCATAACAACGACATACGTTGTTCCCTTTGTCATCGGTATGTTACTTGCCCGAGATTCAATCGTTGGTATCTCAATACCTAGTTCAATCTCGTTATCGGCAAGTATCTTTACTCGTTCTGTAATACATCATCCTTTAACTAACTCATTAGTTACAATGCTTGCAAGGCTTATAGTGATGTGCATTACCGAGTGGCCCCAGAGATACCTCTCCGACAATCGGAGTGACAAATCCTAATCTCGAAATACGCCAACCCAACAAGTACCTTCGGAGAAACCTGTAGAGCACCTTTATAATCACCCAATTACGTTGCGACATTTGGTAGCACACAAAGTGTTCCTCCGGTAAGCGGGAGTTGCATAATCTCATAGTTATAGGAACATGTATAAGTCATGAAGAAAGCAATAGCAACACACTAAACGATCAAGTGCTAAGCTAACGGAATGGGTCAAGTCAATCACATCATTCTCCTAATGATGTGATCCCACTGATCAGATCAAATGATAACTCATATCAGGAAACTCAACCATCTTTGATCAATGAGCTAGTCAAGTAGAGGCATACTAGTGACACCATGTTTGTCTATGTGTTCACACATGTATTATGTTTCCGGTTAATACAATTCTAGCATGAATAATAAACATTTATCATGAAATAAGGAAATAAATAATAACTTTATTATTGCCTCTAGGGCATATTTCCTTCACACCAACCCCAGCCACCGGTCCCCTCCTCCTTCTCCTCCCCCCTCCGCCTTTGCCGGTGATCGGTGCCGGGCAAAGCCCGTGCGTTCGACGGCGGCGACGGAGGTATTGCCTCCCCTGTTGGGTCATAGGGTGGCGCGGGACACCCTAACTCGAGGGTGTGATCCTGATCTGGATCGCGACAATGCCGATCTGGACCAAGGCGCCCTGATGGAGAACGACGACACAGTAGTCGGCCGGCGTCCCAGTAGTGGCCTTGGCAGCAAGATTGGTGCAACCCTTCTCAATTAGGGGTGGAGGGCCCTAGATCAGGGGCAGCGGCCTCCCTGTCCAGTGGCGCGGCAAGGCGGGTGGGCTGCTGGGGATCAGATTGGGTGCCGGTAATTCACCGGCGGGTTGGTGCCCCGACGACCAAAGGCACCGATCTGCACCTTCCTGCAACCCATGTTGCATGCACTCCGTCTTACTGGACATGGCCGTGCTGCTAACCAGTTACGGGGTTGGGACAGAGCGGGATGTAGGGATCCAGATTGGGACAATTCCCAGGTTGGCTCGTGCCGGCCACGACGGCGACGACACCTGAGGGTGCCCTTTTTGTGAGTCTCTTTGGTGAAACTGTAGGGAGGCAACGACACTCATGGCGTCGTGTCCTTCTTGAAGGTGTTGTCGTGAGAGCTTTGTCACGGTGGGTACCACTTGGGTGCATGGGCAGTTGTAGATGGTGTGCCCCTCTTCCTCCAGGTGGTAGTTGTGCCGCGGGAAACCCTTGACCTAGGTCTCCCGGGTCGGATGATGACGGAGACTTTGGTGCCGTCCTCCCTCCTGGGGGCATCGTCTTGGAGCAGAGGTTCACTAGAGATACCAACATGTGAAGCGGTGTTGTATCAACCGCATTGAAGACGGTGGGTCTGGGCGGCGTGGAGCAGTGGAGTCTCGGAGTTGGACGCGGTTTGATCAATGCGCGCAGGCTGGTGGCAATGTCTGGTGTCTTCGGCGGCAGATGGGACTGGCAAGATCTATGCAGTGATTCCTCCTGAAGACGAGATGTCGGAAAATGGCGGCGGCGGATCCTAGAGCGGGCGCAAGCGGTGCACGTCATGGGACGCCTAGACCCGATGGTCTTAGGTCCAATGGATTAGATTGTGTCTGCTATGCGGACAGAGCACATCTATGTACTTGTAGGTGTAGCGACTTTGTTCGTGTAGATGGTGGCTTTAGGTTGATCCTTGTATTCATTTTGTCAGGTTCTGAAGAATAATTAATACAAATGGTTGAGTGCATCATGCTGATGCAAAGGTCGGGGTAACCCTCCTTTTCGAAAAAAAGTGGAACGTTTTTTTGGCGGGACACCTAGTGAGGAAATGTGAGTTACAGCCCGATCATCAGACTTGCACATATAGGCCACGTACATTATACACAGGTATAACGCGCTGGTGATTGGCGATGACTTGTTAGTATAGTACAACATAATACCACCACTATAGTAGCACAATTTGCGGTCTGGGTAGAGTGCTCTTCACCAAATTTCAAAGTACAAGTAGTCCAGGAGTCATTCACACCCCTTTATATATCAAACATGGAGCGATTTTTCTAACTAGTCACCTGGTGCAGCAGTGTGAATTACATCCCGGTCAACAGGCACAATAGCACATATTAAAGTGCTCTCCGTCAAATTTCAAGGTACAAATAGTTTGTGTATGATTCACGTTCCTTTATGAACCAAACATAAAGATGTTTTTCGGGCACGTCGGTGCATGTTACAACACAATTGACCAAGGCACCAACACAAATAAGGCACTTACATTACACACGGGTACGCCGTGCCCATGACTGTGAGGGCTTGTTAGTATTATAGCATAATACAATCACTATAGCGGTGTAATTTGTGGTCAGGGCAAGGTACTCTCCGTCTAGTTTCAAAGTACAAATAGTTTAGGTGTGAGTGACATCCCTTTACCTACCAATCGTAAAGAGGTTCTTCTCACAGACCATCTGGTGTGGCAGTGTGAGCTACAACCCGATCGACGTACACACAAGCACGTGTTTGTCACGTATATTACGCACGGGTACGACATACTGATGGCTGGTGACAGCTTGTTAGCAGTAGTATAGCATAATACTAGTATAATTTGTGGTCATGGTAAAATGCTCTACGTTAAGTTTCAAACTACAAATAGTTTGTGCGTCCTTACTTGTGCTAGCGTCTAGAGGTTCTTCGGGCTGGTCACCTAGTGTGCAGTGTGACTGTGAGCTATAACCACGTTCATTATGCATGGATACGACATGCTGATGACCGGTGACGACTTGTTTTAGTAGTAGCATAGCATATTATCACAATAGTACTCTCTTTGATCAATATTACCTATCGTTGTATAGTTGTAATTAAGCAACGACAAATAATATGGATTGAAGGGAGTAGTATAATTTGTAGTCACGGTCGAATGCTCTCCGTGAAGTCATTTCAAAGTACAAATAGCCTGTGTGTCAGTTACATCATTTTACCTACTGGACGTGGAGCGTTTTTTTGGCTGGAACCTAGTGCGGCAATGTGAGTTACAACCCGATTGACGGGCACAACTTGCACATATAGGCCACATACATTACACATTGGTATAACACGCTGGTGATTGGTGAGGACTTGTTAGTGTAGTACAACATAATATCACCAGTATAGTAGCACAATTTGTGGTCTGAGTAAAGTGCTCTTCGTCAAATTTCAAAGTACAAATATTCCGGGGGAGTCATTCACATCCTTTTACATACCAAACATGTAGTGATTTTTTGACTAGTCACCTGGTACAGCAGTGTGAATTACATCCCGGTCAACGGGCACAATAGCACGTATTAAAGTGCTCTCCATCAAA
This sequence comes from Triticum aestivum, assembly GCF_018294505.1. Taxonomy (NCBI): domain Eukaryota; kingdom Viridiplantae; phylum Streptophyta; class Magnoliopsida; order Poales; family Poaceae; genus Triticum; species Triticum aestivum. The sequence continues at coordinate 161,172,642 of NC_057798.1, read as the reverse complement.
TTTGGATGTACAAATAGTTTGTGTGTGAGTCACGTTCCTTTACGAACCAAACATGAAGATGTTTTCAGGGTGGACATTTGGTACACCAGTGCGAGTTATGGCACGATTGACGGGCACACCAACACAAATAAGGCACATACATTACACACGTTGATGATTGTGAGGGCTTGTTAGTAGTATAGCATAGGGAGTACTTCCATTATAGAGGTAATAATTTGTGGTCAGGGTAAGGTGCTCTCTGTCTAATTTCAAAGTACAAATAGTCTAGGTGTCAGTCACGTCCCTTCACCTACCAATCGTATATATGTTATTCTGACTGACCATCTGGTGCGACAGTATGAACTACAACCCGATCGACGGGCCCACTAGCACGTCTAGGTCACGAATATTACATATATTACGCACGGGTACGACATAATACTACCACTATATAGTACAAGTATAATCTGTGGTTAGGGTACAATGCTCTCGGCCAAGTTTCAAAGTACAAATAGTTTGTGTGTCCGTCACGTCCCTTTACCTGCCAAATACCGGCAGGTTTTTCTATCTGGTCACGTGGCACTACAGTGTGAGTTGCAATTTGATCGACGTGTGTACACCAACACGTATAGGCCACACACGTTACATGCTGGTATGACATGTTGTTGACTTTTTTTTTGCATGGTAATACGTGTCTCATTTATATCATAAGGATCATAGTACAAGCCACGTACATACTGATCTGACAAAACTGAAAAGACAGCAGAACGCTAGCCTTTGCACACAGGAACACCAGCCAAGAAGTAAAATTACAAACAAGACTGAAGAATCCTCTGAGCTTGGCATCAACGTCCGTCACCTGCCTCTGGCACCACCATAGCAGCCACCAAAGGAGAAAATGGCAGATCACCTTCACACTCGAGCTCGACGCGGCTCCATCGCTGATATGCAGCTTTGCGGACCTCCAAGGTGGCTCGCCAATAAAGGCGAAGCCATTGCCGTTGAACGAATCAGACCGGGGCAACACCCCGGACACGCCATCGAATTTCAGATCTGGCACCTCCGCCCAACTAAGACGTTGGAGGAGAAAACCATACCTGCATGCCACGAACCACGAACCCAGATCCACCATCTTCCAGATGCCGTCGATGCAAACCACAATCTGCATCCGCTCCTGAATTACCTCCCAAGCTCCACGTCGGCGCTGGAGCAAACGTCGTCGCAACAGCGAAGCCCGAGGACACAGGTCCACAACGAGGATGCCGCCGCCGCCGCACCATCCTTGCTTGAACAGTCTGGTTTCCAAATCCACCCCAAAAACGGATCGTCTCGTTGGGGAAGGATCTGAAGATTTATTAGTCGGCGCCGCCATTGCAATCGCCGAAGCCATGACAATGAACAACCCAAAATTCTAAAAAACTAAGGCCTAAAACAATCCACACGCGTGAATCCGGCGACCCCTCTCACCACCGACGACCGAGGTCGTCAGCGGAGGGAAGCCGCCGGAGGACAGCGGCGGAGGAAGTCGCCCTGGCGGCAGGAGGCGATCGCCTTTCTTTTCTTCTCCTGGAAGGACATGCTGTTGACTAGCGAGGCCTTGTTGGTAGTGGTATAGCGTAATACTGTCACTATAGTAGTATAACATGTGGTCAGGGTGAAGCGCTCTATGTTGAACTTCAAAGTATCGTACACGTACGTTCCTTTACCTGCGCAAACGTGGAGAGGCTTTTCTGGCTAGTCACCTACCTGGTGCGATAGTGTGAGCTACAGCCGTATCGACGGGCACACCAACACAAGTATATTACACACGGGTACGGCGTGCTGGTGACTGGTGAGGACTTCACTGTTATTAGTAGCCATTGACACTTGACACTACCACTCGCTGTCGTCAGACTGTTCGACGAAATGCAGGAATCTGAAACGCACAAGTTCCGTGGTATCGAGACCCATCTCCACACGCACCCAATGCCGCGATCGGCCGTGTTTATTTCGCGCACCCATGCGTGCATGCATTCCGTGGTATGGGCAGGCTAGCTGCACCATGGATGTGTCCACACGCGTACCATGCATGCAGTACGTGCGCACTGTGGAGGAGGAACTGCGCGCGCGTTGATTGCACCGGACCTGTCCTACGCACTACGTACGGGACAATGATTAACGTGGCCGGACGTGATGCATAGCTAGGCGAAATAACGCGACCTGAAGGTTTCAAGGATAACAGAGTACTGTAGTGACAAGGGCGTCAGGTACAGGTTAGGGTACTGTAATGGATATGTTCAATGCGGGCTGAAATGCCAAATATGTGGATCAGTATTCCCGGTCAAAAGCGAACATATTTGAATGCCAAATATGTGGATCAGTATCAGATATATCTTTTTTTATTCATTTTGATGACAAGTATTTTCGGACGGAGGGAGTATTGTTCGAGGGCGATCGTGATCGACCTGCCATATGGTTCACATGATGGGAGGGCATTTTTCCCATGTCACACGCAGAGGGGTGGTCCAAAATGGAGAAACTGTGAGGTTACTTTCAATGGCAATTTGATTGTCGTTGAATTGTGTGACTGAGTGATAAAGGACGCGCTTCACTAAAATATTCCAAAAATGAACCGGAGCTACACTTTTGAAGGACGATTTCAGGAAAATCTTGGCTAGATATGCACAGACGGAAAGCTTAGGCTTTTAGTACTATTTTTAGAAATCGGAAAGCTGATAAAACAGTACGTACTAGCAAGTGGTAAGACCTTATTCTTAGTTAATTATCAATGACTTCAAAATTACTACACATGGCAATTCCATTGAAAACTTGGTTGTGTGTAACCTAAGTTGATTACATTTGTCATGGGTTTGCTATAGCTAAACTGGTGATTGTGGCGGATATCCCCTCACTTGTCCCTTTAACCCTATTAACACTGTTGTGTGGCTATTGATTCGTTGATCAATGAAGTACCCCACCATATAGTTGGTGATATGTTCCTTTCTCTAATCACTATGCCATATACTAATATAGTAAATGCTACATTGGCATGGCTTGAGCCTTTCTTACTGAAGTCCATGCAAAGCAAAACCACTGCTTTCGCAAATTAATACCAGTTGGTGTGCATGCTCACATAGTTAACTTTGTACTGATAGTTCTGTATAGGCTTCTAGAGAATGCAATGCCGTCTTTATTAAACTTTATGAAGCTGCATTACTGTTTTATTTATTCTAGACCATTTTGCATTGTGCAATCATGTTGTACCAACCTTGAAAACTCAAAACTATTAAAACCCAATATCGTGTCATAATCCTGCAAATCTAAATTAGTTCAACACATGAAAGAGAGAAAAAATGACCAGAAGAAACAAATAGATATATGCAGAGGGTCGACATGAACACATACTTGTAATTTCTGGTAAAATGAGAAAATCATTTTCAATGGGTACTTACTGTAACTTAAAGAATAGTCCACATTACACGGTTATGGACTTAGGATCAAATTACCGGGGGTTCGAAACATCAATACATAGGTAAAAGTTTTAGAGAAAATACACAAAAAGTAGTAGTTTGTTTGTGCCTAAATGTCATAGTAAATCCAACGATAGTGCAAATTAAGGTTAAATATATTATATAAACTATTTTTTGTTTTTATAGGGGGTGGCATGGCACCCGTGACGCTTCCTAGATCCGCCCTTGGGTTTACACCACATTATTGCAAGTTACTATAGCTCAGTATGCATTTACTTAATTAGTACTTCATCCATTTTTATTTACTCAGCATATTAGCTTTGACCAAAATCAAACTTTATTAAGTTTGACCAAGTCTATCAATATGGCTTTAAGAATAACAAGTATATGTGATGTGAAAATATATTCAATAATGGCATTGATTTGATATTGTGAATGTTAATATTTTTTATAAATTTGTTCAAATATTACAAAGTTTCACTTGACACAACTAACATGCTGGGTAAATACAAACGGAGAGAGAGTATTGTTTTTCTGCCTAGCTTTACTACATTCTACATGCATATGTGTCTAGGCATCTTTTACATGCATGATTTTCTTTTACCATTTTTCCAAACTTTTAACTATGACTTTTCATTAAGTTACTATGCCACGATCGTCATACATCCTATAAACCAATTAAACGTGCATACGCGTCAACATAAACTTTGACTCCATGATTAGCCGTTACAAGCTGCGCTAGGCTAGGCACCATTTGCAAAATGCAAACCCAATAATTTATGCATGATTGCGGCACCTAACGTACAATCTGTCCTCATCCAGAGCGGCAGCTCTGTTTTTTTTTGGGGGGGGGGGGGGGGGGGGGGGGGGGGGAGGGGGGGGGGGAAGAGGATTTCATTCATCAAGTAATATGATTACACTCAGCGGCAATGATGCTCGCGATCTCGTCGGGAGGGTTACGCAGCCAAACAGCAGTCCGCTGTTGAGTACGTCCCAAATGGGCGAGAGTGTGGCTAGCAAGATTTACACTACGCTTAATCTTCTGTAACTGGATCCTTCTTTCTTGAGCTAGCAGGGATCTAATCTCCATGACTCTATGAGTGTGAGCTGACCGATCTTTCCCCACAGCAGAGATCAAATGTAGCGCATCCGCACAATCGCTCTCTACCACAAGGTCCAATTCTGTCCAACTGAGCGCCAATGTTATGCCTTCGTGAATTACAGCTAGTTCAGCCTCCAGTGCATCCACACAATTCACAAGGTTTTGATCAAGATAACCCCCAACTAGCATTCCATAATTGGGGCGTAATCACATTAATTAGCTCGATTGCGAGCAGAACAAGGGCTAGCTAGTGAACGGGAAACAATCGACGTTGTGTTGTGCAAATTGATGTCGGAGAACAGCACATGCAAGAATCGTTCTTAAGCATAGTATACTAGCCATTGCTTGGTACGGTTGCTCCCGGATCGAGTATTTTGGCGGTTCATGGTTTTCAATCATATTCGCTTGATCCATATACATATGCACGATGGTCTGCATATTCTTTCCGGTACGGGGAGTACACGTTAATGGCCCATACACATTCCAAGACAGGAATTTACTCCGGTTTGCATATTCTTTCTGGTATGGAAGTACAAAGATAACTATAAATGGACCAATGAAATGTCATCTTGTATTTTTTTTCATGTTTTCATGCATCATTATGGTGGCATTCAAGTCCTGAAATCACCACTCGGGGCCCCATTTCAATCCTTATGTGCTTGATGCCATATCCGTGCTTGATCATGGTTCAAAGTGAGTCCCTCTTGTCCATGCTAAGTTCTCCATTTCTGAATAATACAAACTAGTCCAATTTAGGCATCATCGCATTCTCATGAGCTACTAGAAAAGATCCTAAAACTGACAGTACATGATATTTGAGTTGACATGTGCAAACTCTAGTGGTCGGTCCTTGTATGTTCGGAACTTGAGTAGGTGTAGCCGCGAGGCTGTGGGTGTTACCGTAGTAGAGATGTGTCCACGTCAATTCTAGAGAGCACTAGAGCGATAGAGACACGGAGATGATGGTGAGAGCAACCTTCCATCGAGCCAATGACATGGTCGACCGCAGCCTTAACGGTCCAAGTTAGACGCCACCGACCCAAAGCCAATGATGATGAAGTCGGCCACGACGATGATGACACACGCGACACGAGGATGGGATCAACATCCGATGAGATAAGCTCATAGTCTGACTTAGGGTTAGGGTTTGGTGGAGGAGGACGCATTGGGCATCGGCTGTAGAGAAGATATGACACCTCTTTCCCCGCTATGTCCATCCCCTCCGTCCCAAGGCCACACCAGAGGGATGGTCCGGGGCGGTAATGAAGTGAACTGGTAATGGAGGCGAGCGGCTCAACAATGACTCTAGCCACAAACATTTAAGATGATAACTGGGCAAGTGCTTGCTAGCGAGTTGTCCACGAGTTAATCTAGCTGCAATGGAGGTAGATCGACAAATATGGAGGCAAATCCAGTGACAATGAAACCACCAAAGGTAGAGAGGCCACCGAACATGGCCATTTTTGACAGTGATGTGCATGCTCTCACAATCCACATTGTGGGAGTTGTGAGAGTAAAGGTTATGTTATGATTACTACTAAACTATCCTACCAGTATTTCATTTTGGTCGTGGCCAAAACGTTGGTCCTTATTTGGATGATTGTCAACTTTTTGACATGCCAAAACTCCTTTTGGCAACTCTAGTACATTCTTTTAAATAATGTCGACATCATGGGCAAATAAAATCTCGAACAAAATTTTGATAGGTTAAATTTGGGTACAAACCAAACACAATCACACCCTAAAAACACCCACACGGGCAATGTCAAAACATCAAAGCTCCTATACCATATAGTGTTCCATTTTTTTTATGATAGTATAATCATAAATGCTTAGGTACACGCACATATATTTACCCCTATGAACACACACACACATTCTATTCCCATGAGCATCTCTGAGATACTGAACCTTCACAACATCTTGAGATTGACGAAGTCAACACAGGAGGAGTTCCGTAGAAACGTCTCCTCCGAGAAATTTATGCCTTGAATCTTGATAGGCTGGTTCCACCACAAGACCATGGTAAGCTAGTTGATGGAACAAACCACTGTTTCATTTCGTAGCCAGCTGATCGAACTTCCGGGAATACAGTACGTAAAGTTATCTGATGGAACGAACTCACTGTTCCTGTTCACTTACTTTTGGAGACACGGACAGCACACAATTCCGTCCGGGCGTGGCAAGCCTCCCGACCTATTTATCTGAAATTATCATGTCTCAACTTTATATATTATGTGTATCAAGTACCAACACGTGGATGGTATCTCGGATATATATTTTCATACACACAAGAAGATAATGATATATCAAAGCTATTGTCTTTGAGTCGCGGCGTACAGTATGGCTGGTACTCTTGTGCAGTGGGTGCGTACTACGTCGAGGGCGACCTGTGTACGCGCGGTTTAATGCATGCACACGTAGCTGCAGGATTTCAAGCTACCGGTCCCCGGGGATTTCTATACAGTCGACTCATCAATCGATCGTGCTGCGGTTTCGAACGTGGAATAGTAATTTGGTTTGCACACACATGCATAATGACCAAGGGAATAATCAATTATGCATTTCAGAACGGTCTTTTTTTTTTTGAGAATGTGCGGGAGCAGTGGAGGATAATTTATCCTCCCTTGTGGGTTTTAGTACTTCGGCTAGGTGCGACGTAGGACATCGGCTAGAGTTGCCCTTAGTTTAACGAGCGCTTCTTCGAAAGCCTCGCAATGATCAGCGCCATTTGATGTATTTGTTGGGTTGGCGTATTTCGTGATTATGATTTGTCACTCCGATTGTCGGAGAGGTATCTCTGGGCCCACTCGACAATGCACATCACTATAAGCTGAAAGTGCGTTATATCGACTAGAGGGGGGGTGAATAGGCAATTTTTATGAATTCTTCACTGAGGAATTTGCTGGTGAGGAAATTCCTAAATGAAAAACTACTTGCAGCGGAATAAGTACTCAAAAGTAAACATAGCATAACACACGCATAGTCATCATGATGAAATGAAGACAAGCACAACGTACAAAAAGCGTAAACATAGGATAACACAAGATGAAGACGGACAGACTGAAGAAATTGAACTGAGGAAATTGAGAAAGTCTTCAGTCAAAGTCTTCAAGCAGATAAGAACGAGCACACAACAACATAGATGAGGAAATTAAAGAGTTGAGGAAATAGAACCAGTAAACTCGGTGAAGATAATGATTTGGTAGACCAGTTCCAACTGCTGTCTCAATTGTACATCTGGTTGGAGCGGCTGAGTATTTAAACTCGAGGACACCCACACTAGTAGAAAACGGAGCTTTAATACCGGTTCATAAGGGCCTTTAATACCGGTTCTGCAACCGGCACTAAAGAGTGGAGACTAAAGGCCCCCCTGATGAAGTCATGTACCTAGGGTAGGGTTACGGACCTGTCCAAGGTACCCTCCCCAAGGACATCTCTTAGAAGAATCCGTCTTTCAATCGACCAAGAGGGATTCCACTCGACCGGCTAGAAGACACTCGACGAACCTGAAGACACTCGACCATGAAGACTCACTCGACCACCAGGAGTTCAAGATCTACTCTGTATCCAAACGGTCTGTAATTAAGTAGTCTTAATGGTCATGATGACACTTTATGTAGGGCGTTACCAGTAACGCCAGACCTTAATGTACTTTAACCCTCTGCTACGTGGGCTGGCTGGGGTCCTGGCGTCCTCTATATAAGCCACCCCCTCCACTGGTAGAAGGGTTCGCACCCCTGTACCTTTCACACATGTAATCCAGTCGACCGCCTCCGGGCTCTGAGACGTAGGGCTGTTACTTCTTCCGAGAAGGGCCTGAACTCGTAAAACACTCGTGTGTATAACTGCTCCATAGCTAGGATCTTGCCTCTCCATACCTACCCCCTATTCTACTGTCAGACTTAGAACCACGACAGTTGGCGCCCACCTTGGGGCGGGTGTCTTAGCGACTTGTTGGAGAAGTTGCAATCTTTTCAGTTCCCATCATCATGGTTTCAGGTGGAGTTTTGGTTGAGGGCCGCGAGATCCGTCTCGACGCGCTCACATTCATCGCCGACGACTCTGCCTGGCTGCAGGAGGCCCCGCTCGACGTGGATGCGCTCCCGGTCCGCGGAGCTACGCATTTTCGAGCGTGCGTCCGCGGTGTCCTTCTACGGCAACCGTCGACTCAGTATCGGCCGGTTTTCGTGTCATCCTCCCTCCCAGCTTCCCGCTGGCGTAAGCGCTCCGGTCGGTCGAGGCTTCAGCGGTGGGTGAGGCACGCAGTGGCTCGCCAGTCGACCACTGCCCAAGTCGCGGCAATCGAGCCCGACGAATCTCTCTACGGCCTGTTCGACCCGTCGACTGGCTCCGCAGAGACTGCATCCGTATGCGACAGCAGTGATCCGGCCGTGGAGGTCCTGATGGTCAATGGACCGCACGTTCCCCCCGGCTTTCCTGGCACCGAGGGAGGCAATGACGGAGGCGACCCGTCGCACGACCATGAGGAGTACCGCCTCGAGCCCCTCGACTCACAGCAAAGAGAAGAGCTTCGCCGCTGGAACATGGATGCGCTTCATACTCCGATCGTTGGAGAAACCCCTGAGGTTCGCGCCTTAGAGGACGCGCGCTTGGCCAACCTGGCTGAGCGCACTCGACTGGAGAACCTTCAGCGGACACTCGACAAGCGCGCGCGGCAACGGATTCCAGACTCCAGTCGACGCCAACTCTTTAAACCTCCGACTCGGGTATACCGCACTCCAATCCAGAATTTGGCAGCTGCAACACGTATAGCAGAGTCGATTCAGCCTTCCCAGTCAGAGGCTGACAGAGGCTTGATGCAGATCAGGGATTTGCTCCGGGCAGCTGGGGATCAGAATTCGGCTGTGTCGCAGTCGCGGAACATGATTCATAGCAGGTCCGTGGGGGCGAATACTGTCCAGTCTGCTCATAGCCCTAGATCGCCCCCGAGGCGTGAAGGGCATGGCGACCGACATGATCAGTACAGGAACTATGAGCAGGATGATCACCGAGTCGATCGCAACGATCGACGTCGAGTGCCCATCCCTCCCCGGAGAGGTGGATCATATATGCCTCGACAGCAAGATGACAGACGCCAGTATAGTGGTGGACGAAGAATCCCAGTCGACCCTAGAGAACCAGGCTTTGACGCGAGATCCATCATCGTTCAAGGTCTACTCGACCGGAACAGATCCCACAGAGAGGGTAATGACAGAGACATACCCACCAGCAGCTGAGTGCACGTCTCCGGACCAGAGTGTTTCAGCAGAGCCATCAGAGCCACGGTGATTCCTCCCAACTTCAGGTTGGCGACTGGAGTCAGCAAATTCAACGGTGAGTCCAAGCCCGACACTTGGCTTGAGGACTACCGAGTGGTTGTTCAGATCGGCGGTGGAAATGATGAGGTGGCCATGAAACATTTGCCTCTCATGTTAGAAGGGTCAGCCAGGGCATGGCTGAATCAGTTGACGCCCAGCAGCATCTACGCGTGGGAGGACCTCTCCCGAGTGTTTGTCAGGACATTCGAAGGAACATGCAAGCAGCCAGCAGGGCTGACAGAGCTGCAGTCTTGTGTGCAGAAGTCGAATGAGACTCTGAGAGATTACATCCAGAGGTGGATCACACTGCATCATACAGTAGAAAATGTATCTGACCACCAGGCGGTCTGCGCCTTCAAGGAGGGCGTAAAGTACAGAGAGCTAAGCCTGAAATTCGGTCGAATCGGAGACATGTCTCTGAGTCGAATGATGGAAATAGCCACCAAATATGCCAATGGTGAGGAAGAGGATCGGCTCCGGAGCGGCAAACACAAGTCCGTCGCCCAAGACACCGGAGGTGGAAATTCCAGTCGGAAGCAAAAGCGTAAAGCTGAGCCAGCCGCACCTGGAGAAGCCTTGGCCCTGAACCAAGGAAAATTCAAAGGGAAACCCAAGGGACCTTGGAACCCCAAGAAGGTAAAAGATAAGGACGGAAATGACGTGTTGGATTTGCCATGTCACATCCACACCAAGAAGGACGAAGAGGGTAATTTCATATACCCGAAGCATACCACCCGACAATGTTGACTCCTGATATAGCAGTTCCAAGGGAAGTAGTCCAAGGACAAAGAAAATGAGTCGGACAAAGTTGAGGACAAGGAGGATAGTGACGGAGAATATCCGCAGGTCAATTCCACCTTGATGATTTTTGCCGATGTTGAAAGCAAAAACCGATTGAAAGTTATAAACTGAGAGGTGAACATGGCTACTCCGTCAACACCCAATTACTTGAAGTGGTCTCAGACTGCCATTATGTTCGACCAATCTGATCACCCCACGTACATAGCCACCCCTGGGAGGCAAGCGTTGGTGGTCGACCCGGTTGTTGAGGGCACTCGACTGACCAAAGTGTTGATGGATGGCGGCAACAGTTTGAATATACTATATGCTGAGACACTGAAAGGGATGGGCATTTCGATGTCCAGACTGAGCACGAGCAATATGAGTTTTTATGGAGTCATTCCTGGCAAGAAGGCCGCGTCACTCGGTCAGATTGCTCTTGATGTAGTTTTTGGCGATTCAAAGAATTTCCGCAAAGAGAAGCTGACATTTGAGATTGTGGACTTCCAGAGTGCCTATCATGCAATTTTGGGCAGAGCAGCATATGCACGTTTTATGGCTCGACCTTGTTACGTGTACCTCAAACTAAAGATGCCAGGCCCTAAAGGCGTGATCACTGTCACTGGTAACCGCAAGAAGGCAGAAGAGTGCTTCCAGAAGGGCTCGAAGATTGCCGATGCTCAGATGGTGGCAGAAGAGTGGCAGGAACACCAAAGGAACGCAGACCCGAGTGATTTGTTGCGAGCCAAGAAGCCTGCCACGGAATCAGCGTTTCAGTCGTCCGATGAGACAAAACCCGTTCACATCCACCCGACCGACCCAAACGCTGCTCCGACTCATATCTCCACAACACTCGACCCCAAATAGGAAGAAACGTTCATCCAGTTCCTCCGTGAGAACTGGGACATCTTCGCATGGAAACCTTCTGACATGTCGGGTGTACCCAGGGGACTGGCTGAGCATCGTCTACGAGTCGACTCGAAGGCAAAACCTGTGAAGGAACATCTGCGACGGTCCGCCGTCCAGAAAAGAAAGGCCATTGGCAAAGAAGTGGCTCGGCTCCTAGCAGCAGAGTTTATCCGAGAGATTTACCACTCCGAGTGGCTCGCCAATGTCGTCATGGTCCCCAAAAAGGACAATTCTCTTCGCATGTGCATCGATTTCAAGCATATCAATCGGGCCTGCCCGAAAGATCATTTTCCTCTTCCCCGCATCGACCAAATAGTTGACTCAACTGCGGGATGTGAGCGACTTTCTTTCTTGGACGCTTATTCCGGGTACCATCAGATCCGTCTGTTTGGACCCGATGAGATCAAAACGGCTTTCATCACCCCATTCGGGTGCTTCTATTATGTCACCATGCCATTCGGCCTCAAGAATGCCGGAGCCACGTTCATGAGGATGATTCAGAAGTGTTTGCTCACTCAAATCAGTCGGAATGTGGAAGCGTACATGGATGACATTGTGGTCAAGTCACGGAAAGGTTCCGACCTGCTGACTGACCTAGCTGAAACATTTGCCAACCTCAGGAGGTATGATATCAAGCTTAATCCATCAAATGCACATTCGGAGTTCCTGGCGGAAAGTTACTCGGTTTTCTCATTTCCGAACGGGGAATCGATGCTAACCCAGAAAAAGTTGGCACTATACTCCGAATGAAACGCCCCGTGCGTGTGCACGATGTCCAGAAACTTACTGGATGCTTGGCCGCATTAAGTCGATTCATCTCTCGCCTCGGTGAAAAGGCATTGCCTCTTTACCGACTGATGAAGAAGTCAGACAAGTTCGAGTGGACTCCAGAAGCTGATGCAGCGTTTGCAGAGTTAAAAACCCTGCTTTCCACCCAGCCGGTGCTTGCTGCCCCAATCAGCAAAGAGCCTTTGCTGCTTTACATTGCAGCCACAGGACAAGTCGTCAGTACTGTACTTACGGTCGAGCGGGAAGAGGAAGGAAAAGCCTTCAAAGTTCAGCGCCCAGTATATTACATTTCCGAAGTCCTGACCCCGTCCAAGCAATGATACCCTCATTATCAGAAGCTTGTATATGGGATTTACATGACCACGAAGAAAGTTGCCCACTACTTCTCTGACCATGTTATCACAGTCGTCACCGACGCCCCCTTATCAGAGATTCTGCACAACAGAGACGCAACTGGTCGAGTGGCAAAATGGGCGATTGAACTTCTTCCCCTTGATATCAGATTTGAGGCAAAGAAAGCTATCAAGTCCCAAGCAATAGCAGATTTCCTCGCCGAGTGGACTGAACAGCAGTTACCGACCCAAGTTCACTCGGAGCACTGGACTATGTTCTTCGATGGCTCCAAAATGCTGAATGGTTCCGGTGCCGGAGTGGTCTTGGTTTCCCCCCGAGGAGATAAGCTCAGATATGTACTCCAGATTCACTTTGATTCCTCCAACAATGAAGCAGAATACGAAGCACTCTTGTACGGGTTGCATATGGCCATTTCACTCGGCGTCCGTCGCCTCATGGTCTACGGCGACTCGGACTTAGTGGTCAACCAAGTGATGAAGGAGTGGGACGTTAGAAGCCCGGCCATGACTGGATACTGCAATGCAGTCAGAAAGCTGGAGAAGAAATTTGAGGGATTAGAGCTCCATCATGTTCCCCGACTGAAAAATCAAGCAGCCGATGACGTGGCAAAGATAGGTTCCAAGAGGGAAGCCATTCCGAGTGGTGTGTTTTTGGAGCATGTTCACACGCCGTCGGTTCAAGAAGATCCTTTCACTGAGGAAGTCCCACAGCCAAAAAGCGCCACAGATCCGACTGAAGTCGAGGTCCCAGCTGTGGTCGACTTGGTCATGGAAGTTCTGGTCATCACTCCCGATTGGACAGTGCCCTATATCGCCTATATTCTGAGAAAAGAGCTCCCCAAGAATGAAGAAGAGGCTCGGGAGATCGTCCGCCGATCCAAAGCCTTCACTGTCATGAGGTGACAGTTATACAGGGAAAGTGCGACTGGAGTCAGCCAGAAATGCGTAACACCAGAAGAAGGTCGAATGATTCTCAACGACATCCACTCGGGGACCTGCGGCCATCATGCATCTTCTCGGACCATCGTGGCTAAAGCATATCGAGCTGGTTTCTATTGGCCTAGAGCAAATGAGATGGCGAAAGAGATAGTCGACAAGTGTGAAGGATGTCAATTTTACTCCAATATGTCACACAAACCCGCCTCAGCCTTGAAAACCATTCCACTCGTCTGGCCCTTTGCTGTGTGGGGACTGGATATGGTTGGACCTCTGAGGACAGGCAGAAACGACTACACCCATGTGTTGGTAGCAGTCGACAAGTTCACTAAGTGGATTGAGGCTAAACCCATCAAGAATCTGGATGCCGGCACCGCCGTCAGCTTCATCAGGGAGTTGGTATTCAGATATGGAGTTCCACACAACATCATCACAGACAATGGGTCGAATTTCGACTCCGAAGAATTCAGAGCTTTCTGCACATCTCAGGGTACACGAGTCGACTATGCTTCGGTCGCTCACCCCTAGTCGAATGGACAAGCAGAACGTGCAAATGGCTTAATTCTCAAAGGGTTGAAACCCCGACTGATGCGCGACCTCAAGCACGCAGCCGGTGCATGGGTCGATGAACTTCCATCGGTGCTTTGGGGGTTAAGGACCACGCCAAACCGGTCGACTGGGAGGACTCTGTTCTTCTTGGTCCACGGAGCTGAAGCAGTCTTGCCGAGTGACCTGCTTCACAATGCACCCCGAGTCAAACTGTACACCGAAGCTGAAGCAGAGCAAGCCCGACAGGACGCGGTCGACCTTCTAGAAGAAGAAAAGAGATGGCCTTGATCCGATGGACCATTTACCAGCAGGACTTGCATCGCTTCCATGCCAGAAATGTGAAGAGTCGAGCTTTCCAGGAGGGAGATTTAGTTCTTCGAGTGGATCAGCAGAAACCACACAAGCTTGCTCCTACTTGGGAAGGTCCCTTCATCGTCACCAAAGTTCTCCATAATGGGGCATACCGCCTTTACAATGTCGAGCACCAGATTGACGAGCCCAGAGCATGGAACGCGGACTTACTCCGCCCTTTCTATACTTAAGTTTTTCACTCGGATGAGTTGTAATAAAAGTACTCTTGTAGTGTATTCATCAAAGACAAGTGTTTCATAATTTTTCTTAGTGATTGTTATTGCTTTTGCTCTAATAAATCTGTCCCCCAGTGGGTGGCTTAGCTGCGAACCCGTTTCGCCTAAGCTTGTAAAAAATCCTACCAAGTGGTAAGCCAGCCTTCCACTCGGAGGCTTAGCTGCGAATCCGTTTCGCCTAAGTTAAAACAAAATCCTACCGAGTGGTGAGCCAGCCTCCCACTCGGAGGCTTAGCTGCAGTCCAAGTACTCGCCTAAGTAAACAAAATCCTACCGAGTGATGAGCCAGCCTCCCACTCGGAGGCTTAGCTGCAGTCCAAGTACTCGCCTAAGTAAACAAAATCCTACCGAGTGGTGAGCCAGCCTTCCACTCAGGGGGCTTAGCTGCAACCCAGTGCTCGCCTAAGTTTTTTGAAAATCCTACCGAGTGGTAAGCCTGTCTTCCACTCGGAGGCTTAGCTGCAACCTTGTGTTCGCCTAAGAATAAAAGACATTGTACGCTTCACAAGAAGGACGAGGCGCAGGTCGACCCCCGCTTCCTCCTTCCGAGCTACATCACAAACACAACGTGCGTCCAGCAAGGAGGACGAAGCGCATGTCGACTGCTACCTTCTCCTCCAAAACCGTGTCACAAAAATCCTGCCGAGTGGAGAGCAAACCTCCCACTCGGGGGCTTAGCTGCAGCCTAGTGCTCGCCTAAGTTTCTAAAATCCTGCCGAGTGGAGAGCAAACCCCCCACTCAGGGGCTTAGCTGCAGCCCAGTGCTCGCCTAAGTTTCTAAATTCCTGCCGAGTGGAGAGCAAACCTCCCACTCGGGGGCTTAGCTGCAGCTCAGTGCTCGCCTAAGTTTCTAAATTCCTACCGAGTGGAGAGCAAACCTCCCACTCGGGGGCTTAGCTGCAGCCCAGTGCTCGCCTAAGTTTCTAAATTCCCGCCGAGTGGAGAGCAAACCTCCCACTTGGGGGCTTAGCTGCAGCTCAGTGCTCGCCTAAGTTTCTAAATTCCTACCGAGTGGAGAGCAAACCTCCCACTCGGAGGCTTAGCTGCAGCACAGTGCTCGCCTAAGTTTCTAAAATCCTTCCGAGTGGAGAACAAGTTTCTCACTCGGAGGCTTGGTTGCAACGAAGCACTCACCCAAACATGACGAGCACAAGTCGACTGCAATTTGTGCTTCACTCCTACCTGCAAAAAGCATTTCAGATGCTAGCATATATTCCAACCCAAAGAAGATGGTTGTCCGAAAGAAGCAAATGTATTTCAACGGCAAATCAAGTTCGGATAACGTCCTACGGACCCAGAAGTGCTCAGGCATCAAGCCTGTTAAAGTTTGACGGTTACAAAAATCACTCGGCATTCCGAGGCAAATTCAAATCATCGAGCATAGAAGTTTTTTATCCCTCCCGCGGAGGGCTGGAAGGCGCAACGAACTCGTCCAGGTCGATCCCATCTGCGATCCGAGTGGCAGCCGCGATGAAGGTCTCCATGAAAGAACGGAAGTCATGCTTCCTAGTGTTGGCCACCTTGAGAGACACCAGCTTGTCTTCTCTCGCTTCTTTGTAGTGGACGCGAACCAAGGACAGAGCGACGTCAGCACCGCACCTGGCAAAAGACTTCTTCCACTCTTGCACTCGACTAGGAATCTCGTTCAGTCGAGTCATCAGCGACTCAAGGTCGTTCTGAAGTGTTTCTTCTGGCCAGAGCGATGTGTCGATGCGCGATACACCTTCAGTCTTGCAAGGTAATCAACCACTGCAGCAATGCGGGACTCGAGGCGGAGCACGTTCATAGCAGTTTCATCCTTCACCGGAGAATTGATGGGATCCAAGCCAGTCTCCACTCGACTAATCTCCTCTTCAAAGTTTTGGCAGAATTCTGTGGACATGATTCAAGAATAAGCTAACGCCCCTACAGCAAGTCAGTAACTACCAATCGGAGATAAGAGGTTACCTTCGAGCATGAGGAATAGCTTTTTGGCGAGTCCTCCCAGATAAAGCTCCAAGTCATTCTTCTTTCCTGCCAGTTCACCAGCTTTGTCGTCCAGGACCATATTGGCATTCCTCAGTCGAGTGACTTCTTGGTTGGCCACGTCAAGAGCAACTTTCAGATTAGTGTTTTCTTCTTCAAGTTTGTTGACGGAAGCCAACTTCTCTTCTGCAAGCCTAGTCTTGTCTGCAGCCGTTTTCTGCGCCTCGGCAAGGTCAAGGTCCTTCTTCTTAAAAGCATCCCTCAGTTTTTCTGCGAAAATCACAATAAGATCAGATTCGGAGACAGGCAAGAAGCGAGGACAGTCGTCAAGATTCTCACCAAACATACCTTTTGCCTCCTCCTTCGCCTTCGTGAAGTTCTCTTGGACAAGCTTTTGGTCAAGCTCAAGCTGGATATACTTGTTCTCCAATTCGGTATAACGAGAAACAAGGTCACAAGATTTCTGCGAAAGTTCAGTCGACAAACATCAACGGCAGATCACTTCCGAGTGACTAAAGGAAAAATCGTACTATTTATAAGACTACAGATGAATCTAAACATTCAACTGTAGTCTCGGGGACTACACCCAGTGGGTGCACTCAGCGTGCCCCCACTAGTTCTATCAGCTAGACTCAGAGTCGATCAGTGGACCGAAAGCAGTTAATTGTCAAAAAAAATAAAAAAAATACAGACCATAGCCGATTGCCAGCAATCGACCACGGTCTCGGGGACTACACCCAGTGGGTGCACTCAGCGTGCCCCCACCAGTTTCATTGTTCCACTCGACCATGGTCGAGTGGAACAAGTAAAGTGAGAAATCTCAAGACACAAAAACTATAGTCGACTGCCAGCAGTCCACTGTAGAATTGACACACCCAGTGGGTGCATGACAAATATCAAGATTTCCAGTCGGTGTTCAACTAACCTGGACATTGCTCTAGAGAGCTGAGCTCGCGTCATAAGCTGCTTGGCTAGCGGTTCGGATCGCCTTCACCTGCTCCATCATAATCCCGGCCTGACATATGGCTTCCTTGGCAGCGCTTTCTTGGTCCTCCGGGACGTGGTAGGTGGAGAAGAGAGAAGGCGGGTCAGCACTCGACGACGAAGGGCGGGCAACCGTCAACGGCTCCGCAAAGGACACGGTAGCCCGAGCAACATTGCTCCCCTCGGGAATTTGTGGTCTAGGTGCCGATGTAACCTGCGCAGCCTTGCCAACAGTCGCCTTCCTGCTCCTCCTCTGCCTCAGCGGTGCTTCGTCGTCATCGTCAGGAAGATTGATGACAACGTTAGGCGGAGCTGCAGAAGAAGTTCAAAATCAAAAATAAAGATTCAATCGACCGGAAGCGAAACCGCGCAGATCATACCAGGCTGAGAAGTCGCAGCATCTTCCATTTCTTGATCTTGATGCCTGGCCGAAGTCTCAGAAGTAGCAGCACTGTGATTTGCAAATATCAGTCGGTCAGCGATTGAATCGACCAAGAATGGAAAACATGAGTTATGACCGTTACCCAGAGACAGTCGGAATCTCCATCCTCATCTTCGGTAGGGCTTTCGCCGGTTTTGACGGGGCCGCTCGGGGTTGCTTCGATGCCTTTTCAGTCGGCGCCGGTGAAGTTGTCCGAGGACGTTTCGTCGACTGCCCAGCAGGCGTGACTCCCTTGCCATGATCAGCCGCAGGGTCGTGGGCGAGCTTGGACCTCCTTTCGGAACAAGGAGGCGCAACTTCCTCCTCCTCTTCCTCCTCCTCTTCCTCTTCGTCAGAACCTGCATCTTCCTCACCCTCATCGGCATCCGACTCCCACTCCTCTTGACTTTCGCCTCCGCTTCCTTCCTCCTCTTCGGCCTGTGCCTGCACCCCGTTGGGCATCGAGTACAACTCAGTGGTTTCCTGAAAGACAACAAGCAAGACAAAGGTCAATCAACTGATTTACGACGAAACAGAATAGACGGAGCAGTCAGAGGAAAATAGTCGTACCTTATCCACCTCATAAGATTGGTCGAGTGGAACGATCCTCCTAGCTCCACGAGGGTTGTCCTTGTTCCCCGTGATGGCAGTCATCCACCTCTCCAATGTAGCATCGTCGACGTCCTCTGGGTGGACCCGACTGGTGTCTTCAGTACTAGAATACAGCCACATCGGGTGGCCCCGGTACTGGAGTGGTTGGATGCGCCGCCGAAGGAAAACCTCCAGAAGGTCCATGCTGGTCACACCGTCACGAATCAACTGAACTACTCGCTCCATCAACATTTTCACCTGAGCCTTCTCCTCCGGAACTACTTTCAGAGAGGAGGGCTTGTTCACTCGACTCATAGAGAAGGGAGGGAGCCCGGTCGACTGCCCTGGCGTCGACCGGTCTTGGCAGTATAACCAGGTCGACTGCCACCCTCTGACCGACTCGGGAAGGGTCATAGCAGGGAAAGCGCTCTTACTCCTCATCTGGACCCCAAGACCCCCACACATCTGGATCACCTGGGTTCTCTCATCATTGGGGCTGGCCTTTTTCACCGTCTGGGAACGGCAAGTGAATATATGTTTGAAGAGGCACCAATGCGGCCGACAACCCAAGAAATTCTCACACAAAGATACAAAGGCGGAGAGATAGGCGATGGAATTTGGAGTAAAATGGTGGAGCTGAGCTCTGAAGAAATTCAGAAATCCTCGGAAGAAAAGATGCAGCGGTAGAGAAAATCCTCGATCTACATGAGTCGCCAAGAGGACGCACTCACCCTCCTGAGGTTGCGGTTGACACTCTGCTCCCGGAAGCCTCGCTGCTCCGTGCTCGATCAGCCCCTCATTGGCTAGGTCATCGAGGTCCTTCTGGGTGATGGTCGAGCGGATCCAATCCCCTTGGATCCAACCCTGCGGCAGGCGAGACCGCGACGAGGATCCACCCCGACTGGGCGCTCTCCCCTTCACTTGCGCCATCGCCTTCTTCGCCCGCTCCAAAGCCACCGTCTTCTCCTTCACCATTGTCGCCGACGAAGCCCGAACGGAGCAGCGGTGTTGGGCAGTTGGCGAGCGCAGCAGATGAATCTGGAGACGAGGGAGGAGAAAATGAGGAGGCACTGTTCGGAAAACCTCCGCCTGGTTCCTTATATAGGGTCACTTCCGAGTGGCTGACGGGTAGGCCCAGGCAATCCTGTCAAATCCCGAAACAGTCGCACACGCGATACATGGCGAAAAAGGCGGCACGGAGATCGAGGCATCCCTGCCTTATCCCGTCCGAGTACCATGGCCTTCTCCGCTTCGCGCGCTTCCCAAAATTCGGATCCCACTAAATCTGCTAACCATAGGGCAACTTGTCAGACGGAAGATCTCCTGCGATCCGTCGCTCGGAAATCTCCAAGTTCATAAAGTTCACTCGACAGATATAAAGAATGGATCAAGGCGACTGAAGAAAGTTGACACCCTCACTTAAAAGTCATTGATCCAGAGCAAAAACGCCTTTACAGTACCAGAAAGCAGGTCGGAAAGATTGCCAACTCCGTCCTCACTCAAACCTCGATCCATTCGGGGGCTACTGATGAAGTCATGTACCTAGGGTAGGGTTACGGACCTGTCCAAGGTACCCTCCCCAAGGACATCTCTTAGAAGAAGCCGTCTTCCAGTCGACCAAGAGGGGTTCCACTCGACCGGCTAGAAGACACTCGACCACGAAGACTCACTCGACCACCAGGAGTTCAAGATCTACTCTGTATCCAAACTGTCTGTAATTAAGTAGTCTTAATGGTCATGATGACACTTTATGTAGGGCGTTACCAGTAACGCCAGACCTTAATGTACTTTAACCCTCTACTACGTGGGTTGGCTGGGGTCCTGGCGTCCTCTATATAAGCCACCCCCCTCCACTGGTAGAAGGGTTCGCACCCCTGTACCTTTCACACACGTAATCCAGTCGACCGCCTCCGGGCTCCGAGATGTAGGGCTGTTACTTCTTCCCAGAAGGGCCTGAACTCGTAAAACCCTCGTGTGTACAACTGCTCCATAGCTAGGATCTTGCCTCTCCATACCTACCCCCCATTCTACTGTCAGACTTAGAACCACGACACCCCCCCTTTAGTACCGGTTCGGCACGAACCACCACTAAAGGCCCACCACGCGGCATGAGCTTGCGCCGTGGTATGGGGGACCTTTAATACCGGTTGGTGTTACCAACCGGTACTAAAGGTATTTTTTTGAATTTTTTATGGAAATGTTGAAAAAAAATGATTTTTTTCGATTTTCATTTTTCTGAATTATTTGATGATTTAGTCTCTAATCGCCCCTCTTAATTACTCAAGTGTGGACCACTCATTCCAAATCGTCTAACTTCCCGACCGGTCACCCATCCTCTCACTCCCCCAACCTAAGCACGCTTAACTTCGGAGTTCTATTCCCCCTACTTTCCAAGTCTGCACTTGTTGTTTTCCTGACAAATGTAAGCTGTAAATCCTATTAACTCTCAGCAGTTTAGCTTGAGCATTAGGTCACACATTTCACCGTTTGAGTTTGAAACTATTATTCTAAAAAACAGTAATTATTTAGTAAAACTAATATTTCTTAAATAAGTTTGACCATAGTTTGACCAGATTTGACCAAAATTCAAAAAATTGAAATAATTATTTAGTAACACTAATATTCTTGAATAAGTATGTAGTAACATTAATACCTCTTGAATAAGTAGTTTGACCATAGTTTGACCAGATTTAACCAAAATTTAAAAAAAAACTTAAATTTGAGCATATCTTTTTCTCCTTTTGGAATTTGAGGATTCTAAAAAATTGCAAACAGGCCATGGGCTATCAAAATTGGATGCGGATTTTCGTGCTGAATTTTTTGATATATTATACGTTTTTTTCCGACATCGTATGCAAAAGTTATAGCCGTTTTACATTTTCCCTACACTTTTTGCAAAACATGTCCAAATTTAAGTTTTTTAATTTTCCTAACTAGTAGATGTAGTAATATAACTACATCTCGAAGAATTTTATTTTTTGAATTTTTTATCATTTTCTTTTGTATTTTTCAAAACTAAAATGGTGACATAAGGGGGGGGGGGTAGAGATTGAAAATTGCCCTTTAGTACCGGTTTGTGCCACGAACGGGTACTATAGGTCAAACCCCTTTAGTACCGATTCGTGGCACGAAACGGTACTAAAGGTTAGCCCTTTAGTACCGGTTTGTGCCATGAACCGGTACTAAAGGTGATCGTGGGGCCCCGACCTGACGCCAGCCTGCCACCACCCCTTTAGTACCGGTTCGTGGCACGAACCGGTACTAAAGGTTCAAAACGAACTGGCATTAATGCATAGCCGTTCGAATCGGCACTAAAGGTACCATTAGTACCGGGCCAAAATCGAACCGGCACTGATGTGTCTCACATTAGGTCTTTTTTCTACTAGTGCCAGTCCCGGACACATAGTCCTCACCGTATCCTACTTGAGCTAAGGTCACACAGACCTCGCCCAATCACTCGTGGTAAGTCTTCAGGTGACTTCCAGACCTTCACAAACTCGGTCACTCGGCGATCCACAATTCCTCTTGGATGCTCTAGACCTTGACGCCTAACCGTCTGGAAGAAGCACGGTCTTCAAAGGAAACAAGCGTCGGATCCACACATGATCAATCTCTTCAGTGATGCTCAATCACTTTGGGGTTTGTAGGTTTGGGGTTTGGGTTTTCCTCACTTGATGATTTTCGCTCAAAGTCCTCGGAGGATGGGTTGCTCTCAAATGACAAGTGTCAGTTTCTCTCGGAGCAGCCAACTAGCTAGTGGTTGTAGGGGGCGGCTATTTATAGCCTAGGGAGCAGCCCGGCATGATAAGACATAAATGTCCTTGTCTGATATAACCGTTAGGTGGGTAGATATTTTGGGACAGCTCGCGCGTAGCACAGCAACGGTCGGAATATTTGACTCTCAAATACCTCAGGGCTATCATGTTCCTCACTTTATAGGCAATCCGCACTGGTGAATTCCTAACTCCTCAGTCAGAACAAATTCCTCAAAGACCAGAAGAACTTCGTCTCTCTCACTGAAGAATATGACTGAACTGTGCGAGATTTCCAATGGCTTCACTCGAAAGGATTGGTAAGGTGTAGGATTTTGAGTTGAGCATCACATGGAAATTTTTCCTTAGTATTTCCTCGACCCCCTTTAACAGTACAATGTTTCTTATGACTCAAGAAAGAGAAAATGAAACTATAAAAACAAAAGTCTTCACGCTTCATGTTCCTCGAATGAATACCAAGTCTTCAAGGTCACACCAATTTCTTCACTTTCAAAGTCTTCAGAAAGTCTTCAGAAATCCAAAGTCTTCAGTTGAAGAACTTCATTTTTAGGGTTCGACTTTCTCTGTAAATATCAAACTCCTCATAGACTTATAGACCTATGTACACTCACAAACGCATCAGTCCCTTAACCTATAAGTGTTCAATACACCAAAATCACTAAGGGGCACTAGATGCACTTACATGAGCCTTGCAAGCATTGTAACTAATGAGTTAGTTGCGGGATGATGTATTATGGAATGAGTGAAGAGACTTGCCGGTAACGAGATTGAACTAGGTATTGAGATACGATGATCGAATCTCGAGCAAGTAACATACCGATGACAAAGGGAACAACGTATGTTGTTATGCGCTTTGACCGATAAAGATCTTCATAGAATATGTAGGAGCCAATATGAGCATCCAAGTTCCGCTATTGGTTATTGACGGGAGATGCGTCTCGGTCATGTCTACATAGTTCTCGAACCCGTAGGGTCCGCACGCTTAAAGTTTGATGACGGTTATATTATGAGTTTATGTGATTTGATGTACCTAAGGTAGTTCGGAGTCCCGGATGAGATCGGGGACAT
This sequence comes from Triticum aestivum, assembly GCF_018294505.1. NCBI lineage: Eukaryota > Viridiplantae > Streptophyta > Magnoliopsida > Poales > Poaceae > Triticum > Triticum aestivum. The sequence continues at coordinate 161,149,086 of NC_057798.1, read as the reverse complement.
GACGAGGAGTCTCGAAATGGCCGAGATGTAAAGATTGATATATTGGACGACTATATTCGGACATCGGAAGGGTTCCGAGTGATTTGGGTATTTTTCGGAGTACCGAAGAGTTACGGGAATTCGTATTGGGCCTTAATGGCCCATACGGGAAAGGAGAGAAAGGCCTCAAAAGGTGGCCGCACCCTTCCCCATGGTATGGTCCGAATTGGACTAGGGAGGAGGGGCGCCCCCTTCCTTCCTTCTCCTTTTCCCTTCCCTTTTTCCTATTCCATGCGGGAGGAGGAATCCTACTAGGACTAGGGAGTCCTAGTAGGACTCCACACTTCTGGCGCGCCCTAGGGGCTGGCCGGCCTCCCCTCCTCCATCCTTTATATACGGGGGCAGGGGGGCACCTCTAGACACAACAATTGATCCTTGATATCTCTTAGCCATGTGCGGTGCCCCCCTCCACCATAATCCACCTCAATAATATCGTAGCGGTGCTTAGGCAAAGCCCTGCGTCGGTAGAACATCATCATCATCACCACGCCGTCGTGCTGATGGAACTCTCCCTCAAAGCTCGGCTAGATCAGAGTTCGAGGGACGTCATCAAGCTGAACGTGTGCTGAACTCGGAGGTGCCGTGCGTTCGGTACTTGATCGGTCAGATCGTGAAGACATACGACTACATCAACCGCGTTGTGCTAACGCTTCCGCTTTCGGTCTACGAGGGTACGTGGACACACTCTCCCCTCTCGTTGCTATGCATCACCATGATCTTGCGTGTGTGTAGGATAATTTTTGAAATTACTACGTTCCCCAACAGTGGCATCTGAGCCAGGTTCTATGCGTAGATGTTATATGCACGAGTAGAACACAAGTGAGTTGTGGGCGATACTAGTCATACTGGATACCAGCATGTCATACTTTGGTTAGGCGGTATTGTTGGTTCTACCGACGTGCTTTTCACACAGGTGGCTGGCAGGTGTCAGTTTCTCCAACTTTAGTTGAACCGAGTGTGGCTACGCCCGGTCCTTGAGAAGGTTAAAACAACACTAACTTGACGAAATATCATTGTGGTTTTGATGCGTAGGTAAGAACGGTTCTTGCTCAGCCCATAGCAGCCACGTAAAACTTGCAACAACAAAGTAGAGGACATCTAACTTGTTTTTGCAGGGCATGTTGTGATGTGATATGGTCAAGACATGATGCTAAATTTTATTGTATGAGATGATCATGTTTTGTAACAGAGTTATCGGCAACTGGCAGGAGCCATATGGTTGTTGCTTTATTATATGCAATGCAATCGCCCAGTAATTGCTTTACTTTATCACTAAGCGGTAGCGATAGTTGTAGAAGCAACACGTGGCGAGACGACAACGATGCTACATGCAGATCAAGGTGTCGCACCGGTGACGATGGTGATCATGACGGTGCTTCGGAGATGGAGATCACAAGCACAAGATGATGATGGTCATATCATATCACTTATATTGATTGCATGTGATGTTTATCTTTTATGCATATTATTTTGCTTTGATTGACGGTAGCATTATAAGATGATCTCTCACTAAATTTCAAGATAAAAGTGTTCTCCTTGAGTATGCACCGTTGCCAAAGTTCATGGTGCCCAGACAGCACGTGATGATCGGGTGTGATAAGCTCTACGTCCATCTACAACGGGTGCAAGCCAGTTTTGCACACGCAGAATACTCAGGTTAAACTTGAGAGCCTAGCATATGCAGATATGGCCTCGGAACACCGAGACCGAAAGGTCGAGCGTGAATCATATAGTAGATATGATCAACATAGTGATGTTCACCATTGATAACTACTCCATTTCACGTGATGATCGGTTATGGTTTAGTTGATTTGGATCACATGATCACTTAGATGATTAGAGGGATGTCTATCTAAGTGGGAGTTCTTAACTAAAATGATTAATTGAACTTTAATTTATCATGAACTTAGTCCTGGTAGTATTAGCATATCTATGTTGTAGATCAATAGCTCGCGTTGTTGCTTCCCTATGTTTTTATATGTGTTCCTAGAGAAAACTGATGTTAGTAGCAAAGATGCGGACTAGGTCCATGATCTGAGGTTTATCCTCATTGCTGCACAGAAGAATTATGTACTTGATGCACCGCTAGGTGACAGACCTATTGCAAGAGCAGATACGGACGTTATGAACGTTTGGCTAGCTCAATATGATGACTACTTGATAGTTTAGTGCATCATGCTTAACGGCTTAGAATCGGGACTTCAAAGATGTTTTGAACGTCATGGACCATATGAGATGTTCTAGGAGTTGAAGTTGATATTTCTAGCAAATACCCAAGTTGAGAGATATGAAGTCTCTAACAAGTTCTATAGCTAAAAGATGGAGGAGAATAGCTCAAGCAGTGAGCATGTGCTCAGATTGTCTGGGTACTATAATCGCTTGAATCATGTGGGAGTTAATCTTCCAGATAAGATAGTGATTGACAGAGTTCTCTAGTCACCATCACCAAATTACTGGAACTTCATGATGAACTATAGTATGCAAGGGATGACGAAAATGATTCCCAAGCTCTTCGTGATGTTGAAATCGACAAAGGTAGAAATCAAGAAAGAGCATCAAAGTGTTGATGATCGACAAGACCACTAGTTTCAAGTAAAGGGAAAGAAAGGGAACTTCAAGTAGAATGACAAGCAACTTGTCACTCCCGTGAAGAAGCCCAAAGCTGGAACAAAGCCTGAAACTGAGTGCTTCTACTGCAAAGGAAATGGTCACTGAAAGCGGAAATGCCTTGAATATTTGGCGAATAAGAAGGATGGCAAAGTGAACAAGGGTATATTTGATATACAGGTTATTGATGTGTACCTTACTAGTGTTTATAGTAACCCCTGGGTATTTGATACTTGTTCGGTTGCTAAGATTAGTAACTCGAAACAGGAGTTACAGAATAAACAGAGACTAGTTGAGGGTGAAGTGACGATGTGTGTTGGAAGTGGTTCCAAGATTGATATGATCATCATCGCACACTCCCTATATTTTCGAGATTAGTGTTGAACCTAAATAAATGTTATTTGGTGTTTGCGTTGAGCATAAATATGATTAGATCATGTTTATTGCGATACGATTATTCATGTAAGACAGAGAATAAATTGTTATTCTGTTTACATGAATAAAACCTTCTATGGTCATACACCCAATGTTGATGGTTTATTGAATCTTGATCATAGTGATACACATATTCATAATATTGATGCCAAAAGATGCAAAGTTGATAATGATAGTGCAACATATTTGTGGCACTACCGTTTGGGTCATACCGGTGTAAAGCGCATGAAGAAAATCCATAAAGATGGACTTTTGGAATCAATTGATTATGAATCATTTGATGCTTGCGAACCGTGCTTTATGGGCAAGATGACTAAAACTCCATTCTCCGGAACAAGCTACTGACTTATTGGAAATAATACATACCAATGTATGCGATCCAATGAGTGTTGATGCTCATGGCGAGTATCGTTATTTTCTGACCCTCACAGATGATTTGAGCAGATATGGGTATATGTACTTAATGAAACATAAGTCTGAAACATTTGAAAAGTTCAAAGCTTTTCAGAGTGAAGTGGAGAATCATTGTAACAAGAAAATAAAGTTTCTACAATCTAATCATGGAGGAGAATATTTGAGTTACGAGTTTGGCCTTCATATAAAACAATGTGGAATAGTTTCATAGCTCACGCCACCTGGAACACCACATCGTTATGGTGTGTCCGAACGTCGTAACCGCACTTTATTGGATATGGTGCGATCTATGATGTATCTTACTGATTTACCACTATCGTTTTGGGGTTATGCATTAGAGACAACTGCATTTACTTTAAATAGGGAACCATCAAAATCCGTTGAGACGACGCCTTGTGAACTGTGGTTTGGCAAGAAACCAAAGTTGTCATTTCTTAAAGTTTGGGGCTGCGATGCTTATGTGAAAAAGTTTCAACCTGATAAGCTCGAACCCAAATCGGAGAAGTGCGTCTTCATAGAATACCCAAAGGAAACTATTGGGTACACCTTCCATCACAGATCCGAAGGCAAGATATTCGTTGCTAAGATGGATCCTTTCTAGAGAAGAAGTTTCTCTCGAAAGAAGTGAGTGGGAGGAAAGTAGAACTTGATGATGTAACTGTACCTACTCCCTTATTGGAAAGTAGTTCATCACAGAAATCTATTCCTGTGATTCCTACACAAATTAGTGAGGAAGCTAATGATGATGATCATGTAACTTCAGATCAAGTTACTACCGAACCTCGTAGGTCAACCAGAGTAAGATCCGCACCAGAGTGATACGGTAATCCTGTTCTGGAGGTCATGTTACTTGACCGTGATGAACCTATGAACTATGAGGAAGCGATGATGAGCCCAGATTCCGTGAAATGGCTTGAAGGCCATGAAATCTGAGATAGGATCCATGTATGAGAACAAAGTGTGGACTTTGGTGGACTTGCCCGATGATCGGCAAGCCATAGAAAATAAATGGATCTTCAAGAGGAAGACAGAAGCTGATAGTAGTGTTACTATCTATAAAGCTAGACCTGTTGAAAAAGGTTTTTGAGAAAAGTTGAAGGTGTTGAATACAATGAGATTTTCTCACTCGTATCGATGCTTAATAGTCTATCCGAATCATGTTAACAATTGCTACATTTTATGAAATCTGACAAATGGATGTCCAAACTACATTCCTTAATGGATTTATTAAAGAAGAGTTGTATATGATGCAACCAAAAGGTTTTGTTAATCCTAAAGGTGCTAACAAAATGTGCAAGCTCCAGCGATCCATCTATGGACTGGTGCAAGCATCTCAGAGTTGGAATATACGCTTTGATGAGTTGATCAAAGCATATGGTTTTATATAGACTTTTGGAGAAGACCTGTATTTACAAGAAAGTGAGTGGGAGCTCTGTAACATTTCTAATACTATATGTAGATGACATATTGTTGATTGGAAATAGAAATTATGGATAGCATAAAAGGATACTTGAAAAGGAGTTTTTCAAATAAAGACCTCAGTAAAGCTACTTAAATATTGAGCATCAAGATCTATTGAGATAGATCAAGATGCTTGATAAGATTTTCAATGAGTACATACATTGACAATATTTTGAAGTAGTTCAAAATGGAACAGTCAAAGAAAGAGTTCTTGCCTGTGTTGCAAAGGTATGAAATTGAGTAAGACTCAAATCCTGACCACGACAGAAAATAGAAAGAGAATGAAAGTCATTCCCTATGCCTCAGTCATAGGTTCTATAAAAGTATGTCATGCTATGGACCAGACCTATTGTATACTATGTCCTGGTTTGGCAAGGGAGTACAATGGTGATCTAGGAGTAGATCACTGGACATTGGTCAAAATTATCCTTAGTGGAATAAGGATATGTTTCTCGATTATGGAGGTGACAAGAGGTTCGTCGTAAAGGGTTACGTCGATGCAAGATTTGACACTGATCCAGATGACTCTAAGTCTCAATCTGAATACATATTGAAAGTGGGAGCAATTAGCTAGAGTAGCTCCGTACAGAGCATTGTAGACACAGAATATTTTTGCAAAATACATACGGCTCTGAATGTGACAGACCCGTTGACTAAACTTCTCTCACGAGCAAAACATGATCACACCTTAGTACTCTTTGGGTGTTAATCACATAGCAATGTGAACTAGATTATTGACTCTAGTAAACCCTTTGGATGTTGGTCACATGACGATGTGAACTATGGGTGTTAATCATATACCCAGATATGAATATTGGTGTTAAATCACATGGTGATGTGAACTAGATTATTAACTCTAGTGCAAGTGGGAGACTGAAGGAAATATGCCCTAGGCAATAATAAATTCATTATTTATTTCCTTATTTCATGATAAATGTTTATTATTCATGCTAGAATTGTATTAACCGGAAACATAATACATATGTGAATACATAGACAAACATAGTGTCACTAGTATGCCTCTACTTGACTAGCTCGTTAATCAAAGATGGTTAAGTTTCCTAACCATAGACATGAGTTGTCATTTGATTAATGGGATCACATCATTAGGAGAATGATGTGATTGACTTGACCCATTCCGTTAGCTTAGCACTTGATCGTTTACTATGTTGCTATTGCTTTCTTCATGACTTATACATGTTCCCATGACTATGAGATTATGCAACTCCCGTTTACCGGAGGAACACTTTGTGTGCTACCAAACGTCATAACATAACTAGGTGATTATAAAGGTGCTCTACAGGTGTCTCCGAAGGTACTTGTTGGGTTGGCGTATTTCAAGATTAGGATTTGTCACTCCGATTGTCGGAGAGGTATCTCTAGGCCCACTCGGCAATGCACATCACTATAAGCCTTGCAAGCATTGTAACTAATGAGTTAGTTGCGGGATGATGTATTACGGAACGAGTAAAAAGACTTGCCGGTAACGAGATTGAACTAGGCATTGAGATACCGACGATCGAATCTCGGGCAAGTAACATACCGATGACAAAGGGAACAACGTATGTTGTTATGCGGTTTGACTGACAAAGATCCATGTTCTGCTATTGGTTATTGACCGGAGATGTGTCTCGGTCATGTCTACATAGTTCTCGAACCCGTAGGGTCCGCACGCTTAAAGTTCGATGACAGTTATATTATGAGTTTATGTGATTTGATGTACCTAAGGTAGTTCGGAGTCCCGGCTGAGATCAACGACATGACGAGGAGTCTCGAAATGGTCAATACGTAAAGATCGATATATTGAACGACTATATTCGGACATCGGAAGGGTTCCGAGTGATTCGGGTATTTTTCGGAGTACCGGAGAGTTACGGGAATTCGTATTGGGCCTTAATGGGCCATACGGAAAAGGAGAGAAAGGCCTCAAAAGGTGGTCGCGCCCCTCCCCATGGTCTGGTCCGAATTGGACTAGGGAGGGGGGGCGCCCCCTTCCTTCCTTCTCCTTTTCCCTTCCCTTTTTCCTATTCTATGTGGGAGGAGGAATCCTACTAGGACTAGGGAGTCCTAGTAGGACTCCACACTTCTAGCGCGCTGGCCGGCCTCCCCTCCTTCATCCTTTATATGCGGGGACAGGGGGGCACCTCTAGACACAACAATTGATCCTTGATATCTCTTAGCCGTGTGCGGTGCCCCCCTCCACCATAATTCACCTCGATAATATCTTAGCGGTGCTTAGGCGAAGCCCTGCGTCGGTAGAACATCATCATTGTCACCACGCCGTTGTGCTGACGGAACTCTCCCTCAAAGCTCGGCTGGATCGGAGTTCGAGGGACGTCATCGAGCTGAACGTGTGCTGAACTCAGAGGTGCCGTGTGTTCGGTACTTGATCGGTCGGATCGTGAAGACGTACGACTACATCAACTGTGTTGTGTGCTAACGCTTCCGCTTTCGGTCTATGAGGGTACGTGGACACACTCTCCCCGCTCGTTGCTATGCATCACCATGATCTTGCGTGTGCGTAGGATAATTTTTGAAATTACTACGTTCCCCAACATTAACATGGGATCTAGTATTGAATATCTCGACGCGAAGAATCCAACGACGAAAGTGGTTCGAGATTTGGACACACTGTTTAAGAGATAAATCATTTTGAATAAACGGATCTACGAAAAAAAGGAAAACTCCCAGGTTGCGACAAGTGGCGCATATGCAGCGCGTCACTTGTCGCGACCTGGGGGAGTTAAAGTGATCTTCGCAACGAGTACTCCTTAACTAGTGACTTCGGTTAATCGACGCTGTCTCTCGTGCCTCGTACATAAAACAAGCGGTCGTGTCAACGTCACTGCTCGGCTCCTCCGTGCCAGCGACGGCCCTGCAGATTTATGAAAATTCTAGATCAACGGACTAATACAAGGTTTTACGGGATCCTTCTTGTTAACTAATCTTGACCCCCCTGATTTTCAGGGGGTGTGGTCCCCTCACCCCCTTTTTTTCCAATCATTTCATTCCAACTAGGCATCCCACGTAGAGTCAGTAAATACCTATCCGTGCGTGTAGCGTCGCTCGTAGATTTACTCCGTTCCCGTTTGCCAGCCCGTTGTTCGGCGCTACCCAGCTCCCTGCCAATCTCCCTCTGGATCCATGGACCACGAAAAATATGACCCCCAGGTCCGGTCCGCGGCACATGCTGTGACATCACCCCCTCCCTCCTCCCCTCAACCCTAACTCCAAAGCGCGACCTCTCCGGCAAGCTTAGTTGTCGACCGGCTCATCTCATCTCCGCCGTCCATTCTGCTCTAGTATGTGGACTCCGCTTCACATCTCATTCCAACGAAGAAGAAGAAGAAGAAGAAGAAGAAGAAGAAGAAGAAGAAGAAGAAGAAGAAGAAGAAGAAGAAGAAGAAGAAGAAGAAGAAGAAGAAGAAGAAGTCACGGACGGGAGAGCGTGACAAGTCGACGGCGGCTGGTGCAGATGGTGCCGGGCCGTTTGTACGTAGCGTGAATCCAACATTTCATGCAGGCAGGCGCAAGCACCACAGTGAATGTTGGGGATATAACTTTTAGGTATGACCCGCCCAGGAAGGGCCGAGTTATACCTATGAGTATTCATGAAGCCCAAGACAAAACTTGAAGATGGCGGTTCAATTAAGGGCCCAAAGCCCAAAGGCGACTCAAGGCCCGTAGAGATAAACCACCATATGTATGTAACTTGTATTGTAAGGCAGGAATAGACAGAGACCGAGCCGGACACTGTTTATGAGCCGACCGGGACTCTGTGAGCCGCTGGGCATCGACCTCTGTATATAAAGGGACGACCCAGCGGCGGTTCAGGGCAAGTAACATCAGATCGAGAACTAGGTTAAGCGGATTCGCTCCCTGGTAATCGAGACATAAGCAATCCCACTTAAAACTGGATCGTAGGCTTTTACCTTCACCGTAAGGGGCCGAACCAGTATAAACCCCGTGTCCTTTGTCCCGATTAACCCCTTTAAGCTTCCTAGTTGCGATGGCTCCACGACTAAGTCCTTTCACTAGGACATTTGACGTGACAATTCCATGATAGTTGGCACCCACCGTGGGGCCAGCGCACGGTGGATTTGAGTTCTTGAAGGGCAGCTTCGAAGGGCTCAAAGGATACGCTATGGGCCGGATGACCAAAAGTCGTCGCGACAAGCTCTACATCGACGACACAGGCTGGGGCCCCGACGCCGGCTCAATTGAGTATGGGTATCGGGTCCCCATCGGCGGAATCCACGTCTTCATCGGCAAGATCGGCGAGCCGGGCCCTGAGCCGGACATCTGCACCGACATCATCGAGACGGCTCAGCGTGCGAGACCCGCCCGGGCTCAGCCTGCTGTGAAGCGTGCCTTCGTGGGATGCATCCACGGAGGGGAACTTTCTGAAGGATCTGTATCTGGCGGTGAGATGGCCATCTACTCTGATGGTGAATCGTCCACGGGTGAGACGGATTCGTTGTATCAGCTGCAAGACTGCGGGCTTGGGGGCTGTTCCGATGGCAACAGTATTCCGAACCCCTTTAAGCCGCCGAGCAGAGTTGGGATCCTCATGGCTGTCACGCAACCCGTTCAAAACTCTACGACTGCGGCAGCGATAACGTTTAGGTCAGCGGCAGCCGGGGCAGGAGGCCCTGTGCGCCCACCGGCTCAGGTTCTGATGGCTTTGATGGATAAGATGACAGCTCTATTAACCACCGTGGTCAACCTGGCGGATCAAGCTCAACACGATGCGAAAGTGGCGCAGTTAAAGCAGGATATAGTACAGGCTAAGGAAGACCTGGCGGCCGAAGACATCAGGATGACCGCAGAGCGGGCGGCTCTGGACGCTCAAGCTCAGCGGATTCAGTCGCAGGCTTTCGAGCTCACGATGGATCAGAACGCGTCAACCGAGGTCATGAGGAGAAGGTACCAGAAGACTCAATCCCGTCTGCCTCCGGTTTATGATCCTCGAAACCTTTTCCGTACACCCGGTGCAGGGCCCAGTAACCCGCCGGAGGTAAACCGGGTTGCAATGCCCGGGGCAGGGACGTCGGTTCAACCACGGGTGATGGAACCTCCTCATCTGAATACTACCCCGCCTCATTATGTACCAACACAACCGGGTTATTATTCTAACCCTTTGTAGAACATGATCGCCGCGCGGCGCGATTGGATGCTCTCCCGGTGGATGGCGAATCTCCGACGGCGGTTGAAACACGAAGGGTCAGAGAGCTTCTTCAGACGGCTTTGGCGCAACAGGAGGCGTACTCTTACAACCGAACCGGTATAAACCCCGTGTCCTTTGTCCCGATTAACCCCTTTAAGCTTCTTAATTGCGATGGCTCCGCGACTAAGTCATTTCACTAGGACATCTGACGTGACAATTCCACGACAGTGAACCCTGTCGGTGCGTAGGGGCACGTGTGCTATAAACGCTCTTTGTCACGCGGTCACTATTCGCTGGCGACCGGCTCTCTGCCACGGAAAATGATCTACCCGATGATCTGTTCCATATAGAAACCCTGGATCGCTGTGGCCAAAGCAGGGATCGCACACACATTATAGGCTTAGTTTGATTGCTTCGTGATATAGGTAGCTAGGAAAAGCGAACGTGTTTTAACTAATGGTTATGTGGGCATCGTTGCAGCGCCCCGTTGTCCACACATGCTTTGCTGTAGTGTCGATCCCCAGATTAATTCTCTTGTGTCACCTGGGGCATTTGGCCTTTTCTCTCAGCTCCTACTTTCGTTGAAGCCAATCTTCACCCCAATAATAGGATCACTTGCCTCCGTACGCATCAGTGGCATGATAAGATTCTTCTACTGTGGCATTCGGCTACTAACCAGTACTACCTGCGTGTTGAGATACCTGTCGTTTTCAGTATATATTGACACCATTTCCAACAAAACATTTGGATTACTGATTCTCTGAAACATTTAATTTTAAAATTATATATATTAAAAGACCTACCAATGGATGTTAATTGATTTCTTTTTACATCTATTGACAAACTCAAAAAGTATTTATTGATTGAGACATATTCTAGAGTAGCGCGTATACCGACAGGAGGTGAAGGGGTTATGTACGTAAATGTTGCATGACCGACAGAAATATTTTGACTCTGTCAATAATTGTTTGTGATTCTTTCTACGTACATGGACAGGAGCAGCTAAATGTTTGCCATGCTAACTTGAAAATGTTTACTTTGATTGAGACATTATTCTAAAGTGACACGTATGCAGAACATACCGGCAAGTTGATTACAAGCTTCATCTTTCCCCTCTGGTAACGCGACTAGGAAAAGCATTCTTCCCTTCGATCTTCGCCGGGAGCCTGTGGATTTGCCTTCCCTCCGCCAGCCGCTTCGGCGGTCGGTGGCGGGGAGGGTATTCCTCATGCCTCGGCTTAGATAGATAGAGTTTTAGTTCTTGTAAGGGCGGCGCTCGGATATATGGCGGCACTTCTTCTTCGAGTCAGTCTTTCGGCCTCCGATCATCCTCAAGCTTGTTCGTTGGGACAGATTAGACGGAGCTCCGTCGTAGATTCCTGCCAGCTCCTCGGAGCGGCGAGATTAGGATTTCTTGTCATGCATATGAAACGCGACTAGGGAAAGCATTCTTCCCTTCGATCTTTGCCGGCGAGCCCATGGATTTGGCTTTCCTCCGCCTACCGCTCCGGCAGCTGGTGTGGGGAGGGTATTCCTCGTGCCTTGGCTTAGATAGGTAGGGTTTTGGTTCACGCAAGGGCCGTGCTCGAACAGATGGCGGCACTTCTTCTTCGAGTCAGTCTTTCGTGCTCCGATCCTCCTCAAGCTCGTTCGTCGGGATGGATTAGACGGAGCTCCGGCGTAGATTCCTGCCAGCTCCTCGGAGCAGCGAGATTAGGGTTTCTCGTCGTGCATACGCAAGGGTGAGATTTGGTGCCAGGTTCTTCACATCGATCCAAGGATTCAATGCCAACAACTGTGGCTCCCAAACGCTGATCCTTAGGGGCACGTGCACGATGACTTTCCGGCTGTCATCGACAAGGTCAGGCCGGCTCCAGTTTGGATGCGGCGACAGCGGCGCGTCAGCGGCTCGTTCTAGCGGCGGCAATGGTTGTTCGATTGTTCATCGACCTTGATGTAATTTTTATTATGTTTGGGGTGTTTTGTACTCCACTGAATCTTTATAATAGATCTCGCAAACCAAAAGCGACCCATACGCATATTGACATGAATTGAATGGGCTACGTACGTTACTGTTGTGGTTCATATGCGTGGTGGAGAATAGTTGCATTACATGAGCGACGATGGACATGACATGTTTGTTGCCGTGCTAGCTGCTCAATTGCCTGCGTTCCAGATAACTTGTTGCAGCATCAAGAAGTGATGTTAACGCAAAGTGAGCGTCATCCAAAGCCCCACAGGGCCGGCTAGGGTGCATGCAACGCATGCAGCATCTGTGTGGTGGTAGTGGAGGATGCAAAGGTGTCAAGGTGAAAAATGATTAAGCAAGGGAAAGGCGCGGAAAAGCAGGGGGGCAGAAAAGAGTCAACCAGCCCTACCAGCACAGCTGGGTGGACAGTTACGAGACCTAATCTCTTTGTCTAATCAGCAGCGCACACACACGGGCCATAGATTTAGCAGTACGTACGTACCACATGGCATGATTCACGACCAGCAGCCTTGCTCGGATGAGCAAAAGGCAGACTTACTAGAAGCGATCCATAGCTGAAAAGACGAGAGAGTACACATCACTGACACTAGCTGTGTGTACTCTCTACGACTAGCTAGCAGTAGCAAGCGCTACGTTGGCACCTACTCCTGAGAGGGACCTCGCGCCTTCCGCCTTGAGGCCCCTTTTATACTCTGGCCTCGCTTTGTCTTCCCCTCCATCGCTCCGTCGGTCGTTTCTTCCTCTGTCATTGCCGCAATCGACGGCCGGCTAGCAAAGCTGCACGGCCGGCAACGCCATTGAGCTTGAGTCTGCGTCATCTCAGTTGGCGGCATGTCGAAGTGGCCGGGAGCGACGAAGAAGAGGCTGAAGCGCGGCCTCTGGTCGCCGGAGGAGGACGAGAAGCTCATGAACCACGTTGCCCAGTACGGCTACGGCTGCTGGAGCTCTGTCGCCAAGATTGCAGGTACCGTACCAACCTATAGCCGCATCCCTAGTTCACTACGGCCACACTAGCTATCCTGCCCCCTCCTTGATCCGCCAATGCAGCAGTAGCTTTCTCGTCAGTTATGCTAGTGCCACTATAACATTTTCTATCTGAATTAGAGATGGTTTCCTTTTATGTGATGCAACTGATTGACAATGTTTTTTGTGTGGAGAACTGGTTAACAGTTTTTATCTGCCAATTCGATGGAACTAATCGGGTTTTATTTATTTTGTTGCTGCATTATTAGGCCTTGAGAGGTGCGGGAAGAGCTGCAGGCTGAGGTGGATGAACTACCTGACGACGGGCCGAGGGGGCGCCTTCTCGCAGGAGGAGGAGGACTTCATCATCCACCTCCACTCCATCCGCGGCAACAAGTGGTCTCAGATCGCCGCGCACCTGCCCGGGCGCACGGACAATGAGGTCAAGAACTTCTGGAATTCCTTCATCAAGAAGAAGCTCCGCCAGCGCGGCATCGACCCGGCCACACACGAACACAAGCCTCTCGACCCCGCCGCCCCTGCCGCCCCCGCCACGCCCGTCAGCCGCAACGCCGTGTTCAGCGAGAATGAGCTGATACTGTCGTCGCCCGTGGGGGGACCGCACATGCCGCCGCTGGTGTCGGCGGAGAGCTACGTGTACAGTCGGGGGCAGCACGGACGGCGCCGGCGGTGCGCACGCCGCGGTCGGCGGGTGCAGCGATGATGGGTCCCTGTCGTCGCTGTCGGGGTACAACAACAACCAGACGGCGGACTTCGCCGGCTACCTGGACGCGGACGCGCTGCACGGTGGTGTTATCCCGTCGGCAGTGGCGGAGCTTGAGCATAAGCATAATCCAAGAGGGGACCATTGGTTGAAGGGGAGCAAATTAATGGGAGGAAGGGGCTAATCTTTAGTTTATGTTAAGGATTAATTATAATCCTAATAATCCATGCTTAACAACCGCCTTAGGTAAGTAGCCGTCATTGGTTACCGCCTTTATGGTGTCCTTTGTAAAGGTCGCGTCCGTTCAACGCGTCCCCTCACTTTGTATATATAGCCTTGTTTGTCATCAATAAAGTGATACTGTTTATTCCCATTATTCGCTCCTCTCTCTCTCTTCATCTTTACACGTTATCACGCACGCCTCTTCCAGAGAGCAATTAGGCCGAGAACTCGACGGCACCACCGTCCCTGACCATCGGCCTGATACACGGCTGTGGCGGCGACTCCCTCCGGCCCCAAGGACACAAGGACCCTCGGCCTCGACAGCGCTCCAGCGGCGCAGCACCAGCGCGCGATGCAGGCGGCTGAGGCACCCCATGGTTGACGACGCCCTCCTCTGTAGGCGCGTCGAAGCGGCGCCCTCCGGCGCTTCAATCCGCCACATGACTGCCGACGACAGCGGCGGCAAACGGCAAGGCCTCTCTATGGCCAGAGGAGGCCACTCCGGCGATCTGCAATTGCCGCAGACGATGACTGGACAAGTCTGGAGAAGTTGGCTACTAGAGTTTCGGCCACCACGCGATTCACGGCGGAGACGAGATGTTCCTCGTACAAAAAGGAAAGAAACTAATCAGGAGATTGATTGATTGATCTTGTCTTCTTGCAATCATCAATTAATAATCTAACAATGAATTGTTTTTCTCCTGTATGTATATGCGCTCACACGAATCTCACGAAGAATTGATCAATCGTGAACTACAAAGAAAGAAGAACCGATGGAAGAACGCAGCGCCAGCCTCCATCGATTCAACAATTGGAAGCCTCGAACACACTCTGCCAAAGGACAGAAAATCAATCAATTGAGCGGATTTATCATACTCCAAGCAGGAACATCAGAACTTGAAATTGGGCACAATTTTCAATTACACAAGGAAGACGCACAGAAAAGGATATGGGCGTTGGCATCCAGGATCACTCGATCGAAAATCCATACCAATAACTGTAAGCATCCATGTGATTTCTTCAATTTGTGATGTTCTTGCCTCTTAAATGAGATCGGCCGCGGATTCAGCGGACTCGATTCCGGACGGAGGAAGGTCTAAGCGGCGGCCGCTCGTCCACTCTCCTCCTCCCTTTTCCCCCTGGATGCGGATGGTTGAGGCTGCACCCGCGGCCTCCATCGGCACGGCCGTCTACAGCGGCGACGACCACATCCCGGCAGCAACGCTCCTCCCTCCGGAGGAGCACCACGGCCCGCCACGCAGCCCGGCAACAGAGACGGCCAACGCGCATGCGGAGCGCGGTTCTCTCCGCCACACCTTGGCACGGCGGCGGCCTTCGGCTCCGACGCCGCTTCTCCTGATGCGGCGCGATGGCGCGGCGGCCGGCGGTGGCGGCGGCCAACATCCGTCCCACGGCGTGGAGATGCTTCCCAGGCGCAGACGACCTTCGATTGGCGACGCCATCTTCCCTCCTAATTCCTCACGAGGAGATGTGCTATGACTCTGTACAGCCAAAGCTAACTCAATCGATGGATTCTTGGCCGTAGCGAGAATCACCGGAGAACCTTATCTCTTCGGCCATTTAACAATTTGCATTTTTTTTCTATTGCCAAATAAGGACATCAGCTTTAGTACTACTTGCATAGAAGCCCTCAGGCTAATTGTGATCGTATCACTCAGACCCTCTGGTCTTGTCATATTGTGCATCATATTTTAAAAAATGAATTCCACATGTATTATGAGCATAGTAGTATTGTTCAAGTGTTCATACCTTGAATTTCCATTATATATTAGAGACGACATTGTGCCATATTATACATGTTTGCCTCAACATTCATTGTAAATATTAATTTTAGAACAACATTTTTCTGTCTTTTGCAATTGGAATTAATTTTTCTTGCAAATCTTAACAAAATCCAAAATAAGGATTTTGAAGTGTCATACTTAATATGACCACATCATATTTTATTTGTGAATCACAAGGTATTGATGGCATCTACTGCATAATTTGCAGATTATCTATCACTACTGTGAGGTCTACATCTTGTTATTTTGATAAGATGACTACCTTCAAGTGTTCTTCCAAATATTAATGTGACTATTCCAAATTTAATTTGTGAATCACAAGGTATTGGTGGTATCTACTGCACCATTTGCAGATTATCAACCACTATTGTGAGGTCTACATCTTGTCATTTTAACAAGATTATTACCTTCAAAGTGTTGTTCCAAATATTAATATTATATGTGACTACCTCAAGATATCATAAGGTAATACTGGCATCTACTGCAAATTTTGCAGACTATCCATTATTACTGCAAGGTCTACATCATGTCACTTTGACAGATGATTACCTTCAAAGTGATTTCACACATTTTACATAACATAAGGTAATAGAATTATGAACATCTACTGACAAAAGTCAGACTATGTTTCCTATTACTGCGAGATCTACACCGCATCCGGTGATTATCTTCAAAGTGTTATCCTATATAAATTGAGGTCTACACATATGAGTGTAGAGCATCAGCTATCATAAAATTTGCTCCTCTGAAGCAATTATTGTTGTTCACTAAAATTATTTACTCTCCTAATAAAAAAATTATATTGATCTTACATGATTAAAATGGCATTTTTTTTCTTCTAGTACCAATTATTTAAGCATCATTTTGCTTGAATAAGTCGTGGAAAATTACACAAATATTACTTTTTGTGATGATATTGTCGTCCATACATAAAGGTGGAGACCATAATTTATAGCAAAGATCGAGTGTCTCAAACACTATTACAAGATCTACATCACATTTTTGGTTGGTATTTTATACTGACTAACCCCATGTTCAAAAAAATGTCATGGCTATTCTCTTGATAGCTAAATATGTACATATTTCATTTTACATCTCGCAAACTTCACTCAGTTCTCAAACTAAGTACATAATGGATGGATATTTATTCATCTCGAATATTTCCCTTAAGAGAAACATGTTGTCATGAGTACATCACGAATGATCACCCATTCGTTTTTCAAGACCTCAAGTCTATCGCATCTCACAATTATGTCATGTAATCAACTTCAAGTTGAGATCCCATGATCATATATTTTCATATGTAATCCGGTTGAAAATCCCTTAATACCCTTTACATCCTCATATGATGGTATTATCATTTTTCCACGATGGAGAAACATGGAATTTCTTAAAATCATCAGATTTACCCAACGGGTGCTATACCATTATTTGAAATTCTTGCTTGTACCGAGAATACTATGCAACTTAGTGGTCACAAAATAGAACAATGAGGAATACGAAGTAAAGTGGAGGCTAATAGACAACCAAAGACAAAATTACCTCTTAATAGGGAATATATCGTCTTCAAAGGATCACAAAGACAACTTTCAAGTTTGTCAAATGTGTGGTTATACAAAGATTATACCTATGATTACCAAACCCTCAAATACATAGTCAAACCACACCACATATTTGGGATAAATTTTAAAATTTGCAAACTTACAACCAGAAAATATTTTGGTAATTGATCGTTCTCAAATCTTCATCAGAAGGTGAGAACCAAAAATCTAGTGCAATAAAAGGATGGTGAATTCCATTGCGACGATGATATGTTTGCGTAATAAATTTTTCAATAATATTGGAGACCTCATGTAATCTTTTAATTATCCCAAAATATTATTAACCTATACTTGTTGTACTACAAGTAGTGCGATGTTCAATATCTTATTTCTTGGACATCATATTCGATAAATTTTGAATGTATGAATCAAGTCATACTCAATATTGTTGCGTACACAATAATTTTCTAGATCTTAATAAATTAAATATTTGGCTTGGTAGCCTTAACCATCCTGGTTTGGGATGATTAGAAAATTATTGACAATCTTGTTGGTCACAACTTATCAAGTAACAAATTTTCCCAAATCATCAGATTTTATGTGCACCGCATGTGTCATTGGGGAAATAAGTTTTAAGGCACTCTCACCTTAAAATTCTAAGCAGGACACTTATTCTTCCTTGAACACATTCAAAAGATATGTCTGGATTGCTTAACCATTATCTGGGATAATTTAGATACTTCATGGTACTCATATACACATTCATAAAATGTTTTTAAGTGTGTCTCTTATCACACACAACCATGCATGATCTTACTAAATAAATTGCTCAACTTATCAAAGTAAGAGCAAATTCTCCTGAAACAGGATCTATAAACCCATTCAAATGAACAATGTTGTTGAACTCATTCAATGAGCATTTTTTGCATTAAGTACTTTCTGTGCATACCCAGGATGGTTTAGCTAAATTTCTTATCAAAGAGAGTTAAATGAATTACATGACCACTTTTAAAGAATTGTAAATTTACCAGCCTCTTGTTGGACACATACGGCCTTACACACCGTAAGTATGATCTAAATCATAACAACTGCATATCATACTACTTTCCCCTTGTAGTTACTACGTGGAAATCAACAAAGTATTTCCCATCTGCAATAATTCGGTTACATACCGATATCACCACTCCAGCGTACATCAATGGGCACTCACAGAAAATTAGGGATCTATGTGAGGAATAAAATTTATCCGTCAATCAAAATTATTCATAGCCCGTATGCTGATTGCATCAGCAATAAGGATATTTTCCGGCATTAGGGGGAGATAAGTACCACAAAGAATGCCGAGAAATAAATTAGAAATGTTATTGACATTCAATCCTTATATCCACGTACTCAAAGAATCTGAACTAGAAGTTTAGAGAATCATATATTTGCAACACATTGCAAATTTGCCACATACATTTACTGATGACAAGGTGTCACTAAATTCTATATTCCTGCAGTAAAGTGTCAGAAAGAGTGGAGGTACCTGATAAACCACTCTTCTCCCCAAATGAGAGCAAGAGGGGGAGAAAATCTGACAACACGAGATATAACTTCTCATATGCTTCCGCGGAAACAGAGGAAATCAAATCGTCAACCAGTAAATGTAATTCAACATCAAGTTGAAAGACACCTGACTGGATGCTCATCATCCAAAGCCCGGCATAAATGTGCATAAATGTTTTGGTGCCGGGACATCGAAACACCTTGACTCCATTTGTTCTAGGAAATCACAAGGAGTTAAAAGGAATAAATATATTATCCACAAACTTCAATGATTCCATCAGAATCATATAAACTAAAGACTACATTTGTCGACATATATTTCTTCTCAAAATTGCTAAAACCTTTTGGGCCCTGAACCAAAATCCATGGTAGAGTGCCTCTTGCATTCATATTGGTTCCATAAAAGGAAGCAAGTAACGAAGAATAGTACTCGCTTTGAAAATGAGTAGTATTTACCGCAGTAATACCTACTCCTGATAAGTATCTTCCGTATGGAATACTAAACACTTCTCATTCATAGACTAAGTCAATGAGGTGGTGAGAAAGCGAGGCTTGTAGCAAAAGGGTTCACGTAGAGACCCGACATCGATTACGATGTCATACCCGCTTGGTATGAGTGGAATTATGTTTCGATACTAAATATCATTGGCAATAATAATAATAATAATAATGTCCATGCAGTTGATGGATGAAGTGGCTACATACTCATATGAGTCACTCATTTCGGAAATCTCTATTGAAGTCCCTGAAGGGCTTATACTTCCGAATCCAAAAGCAAATCGCAACAAGTTTTGTGTAAAACTTCATAAGTCACTCTATGACTTGAAATAGTCGAAAATCATATGGTACTACCGACTAAATGAGTTCCTTCTTCAAAAGGATTACTCGAATAATGATGATTATTTACATGTTTAATAAAGGAATCCCAAATTTGATTTCCTTTCATCACCTCAGTGTATATTGATGACCTCATCATCAATGTCTATACAAGACCTAAACATACACATAATCATCTCAAGACGGGAAATTTGGATTCAACCAAATTTAGCTTAAGCTTACAACTTGAGCATTCTATCAAGAATACATATCAGTCTACATATATCCAAGACATATACGAGAAGTTCAATGTGGATATATCAAACCAATAAAAGACATGTAATATGGTCATAGTACCCCTGATAGGGTACAAATCCATTCATACCTAGGGGTGATAATGAAGTGATATCAGGACCTGAAGTTCTATCTCACTAATGTCAAAGCACTCATATAATTGCAAAACTACGTCAGGCCTGACACTAAATTTGCTATCTTTGTTCAGAGTGCAACCCACAACAAAAGGTATATGGACGATATAAGAAATATTAGCTTATATATCAAGCTCACAATAAAGCTTGGATATTTCCATCAGGAAATACAAGATATGACCATGATATGATATAATGATATTGGCTCTTTCTTTGATCCCAACAATGCCATATCAATGACTGAATTTGCGGGAATAGCCTTCATATGGAAGTGATCTAAATGAGCATTAATGGCTATTTCTAGTTATCATTTTGACATAATTGCTTTATCTAAAAGAATTGCAAAATATGCTTGGCTTAGCAAAATGATTAACCACATTCAAAATCATGTGGTTGAGATTCATTAGAATCACATAACTTGATTTATCAAGACGCCACCACTTGTGTTACTCAATACCTAAAGGTTATATGAAGAGCAATATCATAAAGCACATTGCTCGAAAATTACTTATCCTCAGAAATTATAGAAAGTGAGGAAACAATTTGCAAACAACATACTTTGAAAATCCTACAGATTATTAATAATGTCATGATCATATCAATGGAATTTGTTTTACACATTCTCCAGGTTTGCAAAGTTCAGGGGGAGTAATTTACCAAATCTATAACCTGCTAACAATCATGAGACTGCATATATTGTACTCTTTTTCCCTTCATGAGTTTTCCCTAATGGTTTATCATAAAAGGTTTTTAATGAGACAATATAAACACAAGTGTCTATATATGCCATATCATTTTCTCCTTATATTTTTCCTACCGGGTTTTAAAGGAGTTTTCAATGGCATATTAGATCGCACTCTTTTCCATTATGAGTTTTCTCTCAATGTTTCTCATAATGGTTTTTAACGAGGCAATATCTTCTCAAAGATCATATATCATACTTTCCATTTTCCCTACCGGGGTTTTTAAAGGAAGTACTCAAGATATATTAATTGTTCTCTAAACTTATCGATGAGTTTTCTCCTTCTTCAAAGGCTTTTCTCATATGAGTTATGTGACGCCCCCGATTCAATCGTACACTAATCATGCACGCAAACGTGTACGATCAAGATCAGGGACTCACGGGAAGATATCACAACACAACTCTACAAATAAAATAAGTCATACAAGCATCATAATACAAGCCAGGGGCCTCGAGGGCTCGAATACAAGTGCTCGATCATAGACGAGTCAGCGGAAGCAACAATATTTGAGTACAGACATAAGTTAAACAAGTTTGCCTTAAGAAGGCTAGCACAAACTGGGATACAGATCGAAAGAGGCGCAGGCCTCCTGCCTGGGATCCTCCTAACTACTCCTGGTCGTCGTCAGCGGGCTGCACGTAGTAGTAGGCACCTCCAATGTAGTAGTTGTCGTCGACGCTGGCTCCTGACTCCTGGACTCCAGCATCTGGTTGCGACAACCAGAAAGAAAGGAAAGGGGAAAAAAGGGGGAAGAAAGCAACCGTGAGTACTCATCCAAAGTACTCGCAAGCAAGGAACTACACTACATATGCATGGGTATATGTGTAAGGAGGCCATATCAGTGGACTGGACTGCAGAATGCCAGAATAAGAGGGGGATAGCTAATCCTGTCGAAGACTACGCTTCTAGCAGCCTCCGTCTTGCAGCATGTAGGAGGGAGTAGATTGAAGTCCTCCAAGTAGCATCTTCAAGTAGCATCTCCAAGCAGCATCGCATAGCATAACCCTACCCGGCGATCCTCTCCTCGTCGCCCTGTAGAAAAGCGATCACCGGGTTGTCTGTGGAACTTGGAAGGGTGTGTTTTATTAAGTATCCAGTTCTAGTTGTCATAAGGTCAAGGTACAACTCCAAGTCGTCCTGTTACCGAAGATCACGGCTATTCGAATAGATTAACTTCCCTGCAGGGGTGCACCACATAGCCCAACACGCTCGATCCCATTTGGCCGGACACACTTTCCTGGGTCATGCCTGGCCGCGGAAGATCAACACGTCGCAGCCCCACCTAGGCTCAACAGAGAGGCCAGCACGCCGGTCTAAACCTAAGCGCACAGGGGTCTGGGCCCATCGCCCATAGCACACCTACACGTTGCGTACGGGGCCGAAAGCAGAACTAGCCCCCTTAATACAAGAGCAGGCTTACGTTCCAATCCGGCGCGCGCCGCTCCGTCGCTGACGTCTGAAGGGCTTCGGCTGATACCACGACGTCGGGATACCCATAACTACTCCCACGTAGATGGTTAGTGCGTATAGGCTCGTAGCCAGACTCAGATCAAATACCAAGATCTCGTTAAGTGTGTTAAGTATCCGCGAATGCTGAACAAGGCCAGGCCCACCTGTCTCCTAGGTGGTCTTAACCTGCCATGTCGCTCCGCCACAAAGTAACAGTCGGGGGCCGTCGGGAACTCAGGCCCACCACTACCTGGATGGAGCCACCTGCCCCTTCAGCCCCCATCTCCAAACAGTATCACCAGTAATGTAACAGTGTAAGTATATAGTATATGCCCGTGATCACCTCCCGAAGTGATCACAGCCCAGTAGTATAGCATGGCAGACGGACAAGAGTGTAGGGCCACTGATGGAACACTAGCATCCTATACTAAGCATTTAGGATTGCGGGTAAGGTATCAATGATTGTAGCAGCAATGACAGGCTATGCATCAGAATAGGATTAACGAAAAGCGGTAACATGCTACACTACTCTAATGCAAGCAGTATAGAGAAGAGTAGGCGATATCTGGTGATCAAAGGGGGGGCTTGCCTGGTTGCTCTGGCAAGAGAGAGAGGTCGTCAACTCCGTAGTCGTACTGGGTAGCAGCGGCATCGGTCTCGGTGTCTAGCGAGAGAAGAGGGGGAAGAAACAATAAATATAATGCAAACAAATGCAAGACGATGCATGACATGACAAAGCGTGGTGCTAGGTGTGCCCTAACGCGGTATGAGGTGGTACCGGTGAAGGGGGAAAACATCCGAGAAATTATCCCGGTGTTTCGTGTTTTCGGGCAGAGGAGCCGGAGGGGGGAAAGTTGCGGGTTCGATAGGTTAGGGGTGTGTGGCGGACGAACGAACCGCGTATCCGGATTCGTCTCGTCGTTCTGAGCAACTTTCATGTAGAAAGTATTTTCATCAGAGCTACGGTTTATTTTATATTAATTTTAAAAGATTTAATTCATTTTTAGGATTTACTTAATTATTTAAATTCAACATTATCCAGAACAGTGCACGCTGACGTCAGCAGTCAACAGAGGCGTTGACTGGACAACTGACATGTGGGTCCCGCATGTCATTGACTCACAATAATTAAACAAGGTTAATTAGCTTTAACTAAATGATTAGGTTAATCTAATCTGATTTAATTAAGTTAATTAATTAATTAATATTTTTATTATTATATTTATTATTTATTTTTCTTCTCTTTTTTTTTCTACGTTCTGGGGGCTGGTCCCCACGTGTCAGAGAGTATTTCGGTTAGTTAATTAGCCAGTTTACCTAAGTTGTGATTTATTAGAAGGCGGGTCCCAGTAGTCAGTGGTACTGGCGTCATAAGCGGCTGGGTTAAGAGGACACGTCAGCAGCGCCGACGTCTAGTCGCCGGCGACCAAAACATAGCGATGACGCACGGGATGTCACCGAAAATCGGTTACAGGCCACCAAAATGGGCGTCGCTTGTCGCATTCGAACGCGCGTGAAGTCCTGCGTCCAATGGTGCTAGGGGTGGGAGTGAGGGAGGTCCCAAGCGACGCCGACGACGAGCAATGGTGATGGCCGGATCTAGGCGAGCTCGGTTTCAAGGTTGCAGCATATGGCGAGGCGACCAAAGGGTATCAGATGGTTCCTGGGGAGTCCAGGAACACGAGGCAAAGCTCGGTCGCGAGTCCTGCGGGCTGTGGCCACGATGGAGAGTCAAGCGGCGGCGACGAGTTCTCGGACGCGGTAGCGGGGCTAGCTAGTGGGGGAGCCAGAGCTCAAGGGAAGAGGAAAGGATGTGGGGGGCTCACAGAGGGCCGGCAGGGGGCTCAGGGGAGCCAGGGGGTGCCGGAGTCGAGAGGATCGACGGCGAGGTAGCGGCGTCGTCCGACGAAGAGGATCGAGGCAGACGGTGGCGATGATGCGTACGTCGATGTGGTGGCCTCCCGGCCTTGGTCCAGCGGCGTAGACAAAGCAGGGGTCGACGACGGTCCTCCCAGCGAGATCCCAGGCGGCAGGGTGAGTGCGCGGGTGGGCGAGGTCGACGGCGGCCATGGCGATGTGCGGCGGTGGAGTCGGGGCAGATCCCCTCGATCCAGATCGAGAGGAGGCAGAGGAAGTCCGGCGGGGAGGGCGGCGGGGTGGTTCCGACGAGGGGGGGCTCCTGGCAGCAGCGGTCGGTGGGTAGCGCGAGGGGCAAGCGCCTCCTGTACGGCGCACGTCGTGCGTTAGTGGGAGTGTGGCGGCGCCAGGAGGGGAGCGAGGGAAGAGATGGGTGGAGTGGGGATCGTGGGGGTGTGGGCTAGGGTTCGGTGTCCCCTGGGTGGGTTAGTAGGTGGGGTGGGGTGGGCCGGTCCGGCCGAGCCGGCCTGTAGCTAGCTGGGCCATTCGGCCCAGAGAGAGGGGTTCTTTTCTTTTGTCTTTTTTTTGCTTTGTAGTTTCTTTTCTTTTTTTTTATTTTCTTTTCTGTTTTAAATCATTTTAAATTATCTAGGTATTTTATAAAAATGTGTTTGCTTTATTATAATTACCCAGGCATTTAACTGTACACCCCGAACATTTTAGTTTAATATTTTGAAAACTTTGTCCTTTGACATTATTTGAATTTGAATTTGAAACGTTTTCGAATGAACCCGAGATTAACTACAGTGACCGAGGTGACATGGCATCATTAACGTGAGATTACTGTAGCATGATTATCCGAGCGTCACAATTCTCCTCCACTACAAGAAATCTCGTCCCGAGATTTAAGAGGGGAGTAGGGGGGGGGTTCTGGTTATTCTAATGGATCTTCTTGAAGAAGTTAATCCCTTTCGTTGATGTCTTCAATTCTTTATTCCAAAGCATCATGATGAAGTTGTCGTCCTTCCTTCGGGGAACTCCATCGTACTTACGAATAGGTAAGGGGCAGCTCTACAATGATAGGAGGTTATAAGGGAAATTCATCTGGGGTATCCCAAGAATGAACATATGAGTATCTCTCGAGTTGAACAAATTACACCTATCGAGAGCAAAGTAAGACGGTGCAATAAGAAGTTTCAAGCGGATAGGCAATCGTTCATTGCCTGAAGCAGAGTGCGAAAGGGGTTCTGAGCAACGGGAATAAGTATTGTGTCCGATACCAGAATAGATCAACAGGCAAGTGGCCCGTGAATTACATACAAAGTCAAGCACGAGGATTAACTTTAGTAACAGGGGGTGCAGGAGAGTCAGGTTTCGATCCTGTGGAACTGTGGGTTATGGGCCCACCATGTGGTTGAAAGTAGGAAGGGGGCCGACATTTTGCACGGTCATGATAGTAAGGTGTGTCAAAGGGTAGCCTGTCAGATATGTCGGCAACAACATCGATACCAAGGGCGAGGGACGAAGAGAACCATTTTCCTGCTCGTTGAACGAGGCGGGCCAATAGGCAAAGTTCTCGTCCATCGGTGGTTACCGGAATGTTTTCAACAATAGTAACAGGGTCTTGCTGACAGAGTTGTACACCGAGGTGTTTACATAAGCAGGAGAACATTACTGCTTAGATCATATAGATCACAAGAAAGGTTAAACAAACAATGGAAAGGAAAAGGTGATCATCAGATCAAAAAGAACAATGGAATGGAAAATATGTTTATACACCTATTTCAGGGGTATATCCTTCCCAAGGACAAGCAGAACATGATAACCATGACATGATATTAAGTAGAAAAGCCTCTTAGGTGAGGGGAGAGAAATTTTCATGACATTATCCATACAGTGGTGTTTGGATAATTGAGCAAGAAACGTTTAGCATTGGGCTTCAAATGTTCTTGTTGAAACATCAGAGTACCATAGACATGCTTCGAGATAGAATTGACATGGTCTTCAGGTGAAGATCAAACTTTGGAAACATGAAGGATCCATCAGGAATAACTTGTAGAATAAGTCTTACAATTTCCCCATGGATGAACGGATAACCTTGCTGAAAAGGAATCTATAGTGATAGGTCCTCCAGCCGAGGGGGGGGGGGTGCTAGGCATGACATCATGTTACCGGGTCATCAAAGGATCAACATCATAACTCTTGGAAAGTTGTCCTAACCATCATATCTGACGGAGATTCAGGTATGATTGGTGTCAGGATACCTCAGGCTCAGGATGCCTGAGAAGAAAAGGTGCAACACAAATGACGAGATGACATTGTAAGATTCTCGGAAAATTTACTACGGAAGCGAGTTCCGAAACAAAAGCTCATCATTAAACCAATGAAGGGATAAGGAGGTAGCTGATGAACTCAGCGACAATCCATTGAGATTTTCAAAAGATGGATTTCCACAATTATGTGAACAAGGAAATAACATTTGTCAGATCAGATAATATAATGAGGTATAGTCAAGGAGAACATACCCAAGTAAACATTGGTTGAAAGGTGCACCCGAAATATGGGTTGGGTTGCACGACCAATGTCAGAATGGTGATTCAATAGTCAATAGCCTAAGAATGAACTTTCGACCATTAACTTAAAAAAATAGGGTTGCTAGAAGGAAAGAATCCAAACAACACCATTCACTTGTTGGAATTAACACGGGGACCAAGAAATGAACGAAGATGGCAAGAAGTATTATGATATCAAGAATTCTTAAGAGGTGGTGAAATTCTCACCACATCCTTGACAAAAGGAGATGGTAATACTTCCAAGGTAAGGAAGATCAACTGCTGGGTAGCAGGGATCCCAAGGTTTACACAAAACACGAACAACTTGTGTTGAACGGAAGGCAATAAAGTGGTCGATGATAATACAATTCATCAAGGGCAAGGATGGTATTTCTCATCATGGATCCAATTGGTATCCTGGATGAGCTCAGAATGTTGATGATCACGACACCTTTGTCGCGAGAGTTCATGAAGACGTAATCGATCGGCGACAACAACAAGTCAAAGTAATGATGAAGTGAAAGGTTATTGGAACCAAGGGTACGACACAAACTCGAAACCAAGCTTGTTGTTCAAGGCGAAATGATATGACGATGCGGATCGACGTAAGGTTAGTTCATCGTCGAAAATTGCGCTCCGAGGAGAAGGACCGGGTAGCACAGTTAAAATAATCACGACAATGATATAGCCAAACAGGCTAGGAATGGCGTGATCGGGTACAAACTCATACTTATAGAAGCTTACTGAAGAGTTGTTGAACCGTAGTGCGGACTCGGTTCAGTTATCGGTGTCTTTGAGTGTTTAATAACTCATAGCCCGTGAAAAATTGGAATCAGTGGGAAGGTAGCACTTGATGAAGAACTCATAAGAAGTTATGCAGTTCCATGATAATCTCGAGATACCAGGGGGTAATACTCGATGACATATCAAAGTAGAGGTTGGACGGGGGTATTTCTCTACAGAAGATAAGTGCTAAAACTTGCACGAGAAATGGTATTTAAAAGAGAACATGGTCGGATCCCCGATTGCAAAAGGCCGGATCCCTGATATAAGATGAACTTATACCGAAGGAATAACTAATTTTAAGAGAAGCTTTAATGATAAGATCTACATCGTGTCCATGGGCATGAACACAAGTTCAAGGTCGACTCCCACTTCTCCAATGCATAACCTTTCATTCACTTCTCACGTTCGATGAAGTTGCAGTGTTGAAAATTTTATCTGGCGAAGCACCAGAAGAGTATGATTCGTGAAAACTTTCGGGTTCACACGGTTTAGTGAAGGCATATGTTCAACCCATAGGGGCTTCTTGGAATCATATACCAGAATCTTTAGAAATAATTAACTCAAGCTCGAAGGCAGAGCATGGTTGAGAAAGCAGAGGATACAATTTACCAAAGGAATTATGTATCAGAGGAAAGGCTCACAAGGTTATTGAATATGAAGGGCGTTGTCAGATAAAATCTAACAAAGGACCTGGTGGTCCACAAGGGATCTGACGTGAGCATCGGTACTCAACCAGAGGAAGAAGAATGCAAGGAGATCAGATTATAGAAACAACTGACTAACTCAATTGTCAAATGCAAAGGAATTATGATTTCCAAATCAAGGGATCAGAAGCAATGCTCTGATTAGGGATGGATAAGTTGAATAGCCGTAGGGTACAATCCAAGACAATTGGATTGGTCGAGAACCAATTCCAGTTAAAAGAATGGCAGCTCAGCCGGAAAAGTAATTTATAAGGATCAATGATGATTGCGTGTATTCGCAAACATATTGAGTCAACAGACTCAAAATGGTAATGACAAGGAATGTCAATATGACTACGAGACTTATGGGATTATCCATAATGCAAGCAAGCAAGAATTTCAAGAGCCAAAGGCCCCAAAGGATTTTCGGAAGATCGAATATTATTTCGAAGACTTTTGTGAAACACATGAACAACTGGGGATGAGCGGATACTCGACAAGTGCGAGGATTTATTCGAAGGGGTATTCATGTGGCAAAGAACTGCCTGGCAGTAGGCACAAAGTATTCTCGGAACAATAGAGAAAACTTCGGGGTATCTTGTAATAACAAGATCAATGGGGAATGATCATAAGAATGGCAAGTGTAAGTAGTTATCCATAAGGATTTTTCGGTGGTCGGGAATAGCAAAAGTGATGGGCACAAAGTCTCGAGAGAATATCAAAGAGTATCTCCGAAATCTTCTGGTGCAGTCGGTGACCATCTGGACTGAAGGGGCTCTCCGGGAGAAAGTATTTTCGATAACCTAAAGTTAGTTTTTAGTAAAAATCGTTTAACCCGAATAGAAGAGGGTTCAGAATCCCAGAGTAAAGGTCGAGGAATAAAAGATCCTAATACCACCCGATGGCGACGTGGGCCCATGGGCCACACAGCCATGTTAGTAAAAGTTTTTCAACGACTAGACTCGACTTCGGCCAAGGAGTTGGAAAGGGGATTCCTACAGGCAGTCGGCTCTGATACCAACTTGTGACGCCCCCGATTCAATCGTACACTAATCATGCACGCAAACGTGTACGATCAAGATCAGGGACTCACGGGAAGATATCACAACACAACTCTACAAATAAAATAAGTCATACAAGCATCATAATACAAGCCAGGGGCCTCGAGGGCTCGAATACAAGTGCTCGATCATAGACGAGTCAGCGGAAGCAACAATATCTGAGTACAGACATAAGTTAAACAAGTTTGCCTTAAGAAGGCTAGCACAAACTGGGATACAGATCGAAAGAGGCGCAGGCCTCCTGCCTGGGATCCTCCTAACTACTCCTGGTCGTCGTCAGCGGGCCTGCACGTAGTAGTAGGCACCTCCAGTGTAGTAGGATCATCGTCGACGGTGGCGTCTGGCTCCAGGGCTCCAGCATCTGGTTGCGACAACCAGGAAGAAAGGAAAGGGGAAAAAGGGGGAGAAAGCAACCGTGAGTACTCATCCAAAGTACTCGCAAGCAAGGAGCTACACTACATATGCATGGGTATATGTGTAAGGAGGCCATATCAGTGGACTGAACTGCAGAATGCCAGAATAAAAGGGGGATAGCTAATCCTGTCGAAGACTACGCTTCTGGCAGCCTCCGTCTTGCAGCATGTAGAAGAGAGTAGATTGAAGTCCTCCAAGTAGTATCTCCAAGTAGCATCTCCAAGTAGCATCTCCAGTAGCATAATCCTACCCGGCGATCCTCCCCTCGTCGCCCTGTGGAAAAGCGATCACCGGGTTGTCTGTGGAACTTGGAAGGGTGTGTTTTATTAAGTATCCGGTTCTAGTTGTCATAAGGTCAAGGTACAACTCCAAGTCGTCCTGTTACCGAAGATCACGGCTATTCGAATAGATTAACTTCCCTGCAGGGGTGCACCAACTTACCCAACACGCTTGATCCCATTTGGCCGGACACACTTTCCTGGGTCATGCCCGGCCTCGGAAGATCAACACGTCGCAGCCCCACCTAGGCACAACAGAGAGGTCAGCACGCCGGTCTAAACCTAAGCGCACAGGGGTCTGGGCCCATCGCCCTTAGCACACCTGCACGTTGCGTACGCGGCCGGTGAGCAGACCTAGCAACCTCCATTACAAAGGAAGTTGCGTTAACGCAGTCCAACCCGGCGCGCGCCACTCAGTCGCTGACGTCAAGAAGGCTTCGGCTGATACCACGACGCCGGGATACCCATAACTACTCCCGCGTAGATGGTTAGTGCGTATAGGCTCGTAGCCAACTCAGATCAAATACCAAGATCTCGTTAAGCGTGTTAAATATCCGCGAACGCCGAACAGGGCCAGGCCCACCTCTCTCCTAGGCGGTCTCAACCTGCCCTGCCGCTCCGCCACAAAGTAACAGTCGGGGGCCGTCGGGAACCCAGGCCCACCTCTACCGGGATGGAGCCACCTGCCCCTTCAGCCCCCATCTCCGAACAGTATCACAGGTAATGTAACTGTGCAAAGTATATCGTATATGCCCGTGATCACCTCCCGAAGTGATCACGGCCCAGTAGTATAGCATGGCAGACGGACAAGAGTGTAGGGCCACTGATGGAACACTAGCATCCTATACTAAGCAGTAGGATAGCAGGTAAAGGTAACAACAGTAGTAGCAAGGACAGGCTATGCATCAGAATAGGATTAACGAAAAGCGGTAACATGCTACACTACTCTAATGCAAGCAGTATAGAGAAGAGTAGGCGATATCTGGTGATCAAAGGGGGGGCTTGCCTGGTTGCTCTAGCAAGAGAGAGAGGTCGTCAACTCCGTAGTCGTACTGGTAGCAGCGGCATCGGTCTCGTGTCTAGCGAGAGAAGAGGGGGAAGAAACAATAAATATAATGCAAACAAATGCAAGACGATGCATGACATGACAAAGCGTGGTGCTAGGTGTGCCCTAACGCGGTATGAGGTGGTACCGGTGAAGGGGGAAAACATCCGAGAAATTATCCCGGTTTCGTGTTTTCGGCAGAGGAGCCGGAGGGGGAAAGTTGCGGGTTCGATAGGTTAGGGGTGTGTGGCGGACGAACGAACCGCGTATCCGGATTCGTCTCGTCGTTCTGAGCAACTTTCATGTAGAAAGTATTTTCATCAGAGCTACGGTTTATTTTATATTAATTTTAAAAGATTTAATTCATTTTTAGGATTTATTTAATTATTTAAATTCAACATTATCCAGAACAGTGCACGCTGACGTCAGCAGTCAACAGAGGCGTTGACTGGACAACTGACGTGTGGGTCCCGCATGTCATTGACTCACAATAATTAAACAAGGTTAATTAGCTTTAACTAAATGATTAGGTTAATCTAATCTGATTTAATTAAGTTAATTAATTAATTAATATTTTTATTATTATATTTATTATTTATTTTTCTTCTCTTTTTTTACGTTCTGGGGGCTGGTCCCCACGTGTCAGGGAGTATTTCGGTTAGTTAATTAGCCAGTTTACTTAAGTTGTGATTAATTAGAAGGCGGGTCCCAGCAGTCAGTGGTACTGGCGTCATAAGCGGCTGGGTTAAGAGGACACGTCAGCAGCGCCGACGTCTAGTCGCCGGCGACCAAAACATAGCGATGACGCACGGGATGTCACCGAAAATCGGTTACAGGCCACCAAAACGGGCGTCGCTTGTCGCATTCGAACGCGCGTGAAGTCCTGCGTCCAATGGTGCTAGGGGTGGGAGTGAGGGAGGTCCCAAGCGACGCCGACGACGAGCAATGGTGATGGCCGGATCTAGGCGAGCTCGGTTTCAAGGTTGCAGCATATGGCGAGGCGACCAAAGGGTATCAGATGGTTCCTGGGGAGTCCAGGAACACGAGGCAAAGCTCGGTCGCGAGTCCTGCGGGCTGTGGCCACGATGGAGAGTCAAGCGGCGGCGACGAGTTCTCGGACGCGGTAGCGGGGCTAGCTAGTGGGGGAGCCAGAGCTCAAGGGAAGAGGAAAGGATGTGGGGGGCTCACAGAGGGCCGGCAGGGGGCTCAGGGGAGCCAGGGGGTGCCGGAGTCGAGAGGATCGACGGCGAGGTAGCGGCGTCGTCCGACGAAGAGGATCGAGGCAGACGGTGGCGATGATGCGTACGTCGATGTGGTGGCCTCCCGGCCTTGGTCCAGCGGCGTAGACAAAGCAGGGGTCGACGACGGTCCTCCCAGCGAGATCCCAGGCGGCAGGGTGAGTGCGCGGGTGGGCGAGGTCGACGGCGGCCATGGCGATGTGCGGCGGTGGAGTCGGGGCGGATCCCCTCGATCCAGATCGAGAGGAGGCAGAGGGAGTCCGGCGGGGAGGGCGGCGGGGTGGTTCCGACGAGGGGGGCTCCTGGCAGCAGCGGTCGGCGGGTAGCGCGAGGGGCAAGCGCCTCCTGTACGGCGCACGTCGTGCGTTAGTGGGAGTGTGGCGGCGCCAGGAGGGGAGCGAGGGAAGAGATGGGTGGAGTGGGGATCGTGGGGGTGTGGGCTAGGGTTCGGTGTCCCCTGGGTGGGTTAGTAGGTGAGGTGGGGTGGGCCGGTCCGGCCGAGCCGGCCTGTAGCTAGCTGGGCCATTCGGCCCAGAGAGAGGGGTTCTTTTCTTTTGTCTTTTTTTTGTTTTGTAGTTTCTTTTCTTTTTTATTTATTTTCTTTTCTGTTTTAAATCATTTTAAATTATCTAGGTATTTTATAAAAATGTGTTTGCTTTATTATAATTACCCAGGCATTTAACTGTACACCCCGAACATTTTAGTTTAATATTTTGAAAACTTCGTCCTTTGACATTATTTGAATTTGAATTTGAAACGTTTTCGAATGAACCCGAGATTAACTACAGTGACCGAGGTGACATGGCATCATTAACGTGAGATTACTGTAGCATGATTATCCGAGCGTCACAAGTTATCAAGAGACAATAATCATTATAGGTTGCATCACTTTCTCCTTATTTTTCCCATTGGGTTTAAAGGAGTTTCAGCAACGTATCTACACTATTTTCCTCATATTTTTACCACAGGGTTTTTGGAGGAGTATTTCTCAATATGAAGATGATGAACAATCTCAAGGCAAACATACTAAAGGAGTCTTTATCAAGATGGTGCATATAACCGAAGACAAGCATAGATTAGGGGGAGTGTTAAGGATTAATTATAATCCTAATAATCCATGCTTAACAACCGCCTTAGATAAGTAACCGTCATTGGTTACCGCCTTTATGGTGTCCTTCGTAAAGGTCGCGTCCGTTCAACGCGTCCCCTCACTTTGTATATATAGCCTTGTTTGTCATCAATAAAGTGATACTGTTTATTCCCATTATTCCTCCTCTCTCTCTCTCTTCATCTTTACAGTTTAAACACTGATTAGGCCTAAATAAGAGGAATGGCTAGAAGTAAGTCGTTTGAAAAACGAATTTGGATCAGTCGATGCTTTAGAGCGGTTGGATGGAAAATAAACGTTGCAGATTGTTTCTGTTGGAATCAACCACTGCTAGGTGGACCAGTCATCCGAGTAGGACTAGTCTAGTTGTCTTCTTTAAATATATCTCTACCCCACCGTGTAAACAGATCAGATCAAAAAGCAAGAAATAAACAACAGGACCGTAGCAATCAATCTCGCGTGTGTCTCCTTGTGTACTGGTGCGCGTACCTACTCACTGGATTAGCAATCGTCACGAGGAAGCTAGCTAGCTTACTGCTAGTTCGTACCTATTGCATCGTAATTGAGCAGCTTGGTGCCTACTGCCGGAAGTAGTCGGCATCGAGGTCGGAACTTGAGTCAATAATTGATATCTAGAGCCTTGGTTTTTGGTTGTGATTCTTATAAAAAATTTGAAGGATCATGTCGAAGGAAGCGAGCAAGAAGATCGTGGCAGCGTTCGGTGCGGCTAAAGTACTTGCCGTGCGCAGTTCATTGTATCCATAATTTGATTGAAGAACTTTGAAGTTGAATGGCCCTCATGGTATGTGGTCTCCGCACCAACAAGCTATGGGATGTAGTCTATTAAGGAGGTGACCCGTTCAAGGAGGGAGCCGAGCACTAGAAAGATCGACAGACGGTGTCGGCGGTTTATTCGATGATGCCAATGGATGTCCTCCAACACCCAGTCGCCAAAGAAACGGTGTCACGCCCCAAAACATGGCTCGGACGTAACAGCCGCCACACGTTTATAAATTAAAGCTTATAAACGTGTGAGACCTAACTAATCATTTCACAATAATACACATACATAGCATCTATTCTTTATTCCCGGGATACATAGTTCTTGCTGAAAATAAACTCCTAAAGTACTTAATTTATTCCCTCCCGGGCGTGTGCTACTCCTAGTGCTCAAAGTCATGCTCGGGGTCATTACCGCTTTGGGCTGCAAAAATAGAAATTAAGTAAGGGTGAGTACGATGTTTCCTAGCCAGCAAGTAGCATTTTATCAAGGGTACACAAGGAGAAAGTGTTATGAATATCAGAACGGTGTAATTCAATTTCAAGGAAATGACAAGGCAACAATGGACAACTTTAGTAACGAAAATAGTATTACCAAAGGCTGAATTTAAAGATAATATCCAACGGAGTTCAATGAAAATATTGGAAATACATTTTACGGCAGTATATAAGGAAAAATATTGGTATCACACATGACCAACAAGCTTCCCAACCCGGGAGTACCAGGGGTGAATTTCACACTTTTACACTCTTAAAAGGGGTACTCCGACATCGACTGTCGTGGTTCTAAGTCTGACAGTAATGTAGGGGGGTAGGTATGGAGAGGCAAGATCCTAGCTATGGAGTAGTTGTATACGCAAGAGATTTACGAGTTCAGGCCCTTCTCGGAGGAAGTAACAGCCCGACATCTCGGAACCCGGAGGCGGTTGACTGGATTATGTGTGTATGAGTTACAGGGGTGCGAACCCTTTACACTTAGGAGAGGGGTGGCTTATATAGAGTTCGCCAGACCCCTCTGGCCCTCAGTTATGTAGGGTTTAAGGTACATTAAGGTCGGGCGTTACTGGTAATGCCACGAATAAAGTCCTATGATGACCATTAAAGCTACTCAATGGCCGACCGTTTGCGTACAGAGTGACTTTAGATCTTCTCGCTGTCGAGTGGTTGGCTTCATGGTCGAGTGTCTTCGAGTCCGTCGAGTGGAACGCTTCTGAGTCGATTGACAGGTGGTTTCTTCTAAAGATGTCCTTGGGGAGGGTAGTTTGGACAGGTCCACGACCCTACCCTAGGTAAATAGCTTCATCATTAGCCCCCGAATGGATCGAGGTTTGAGTGGGGAAGGAGTTGAGAACTCTTCCGACCCATTTTGTGTGATATGAGTACATCTTGCTCTGGGTCCATGAACCTAAATAACGACACCAACTTCTTTTTTGGTCGCCTTGGTCCATTCTTGGTTTCAGTCGAGTGAATTTCTTTACTTGCAAAGCTCCGAGTGACGGTGTGGAGGAGATCCTCCGTCTGCCAAGTTGTTCCGCTGCTCGCGGATTTTGCGGGATTCGAATTTTGGGAAGTGCGCGGGGCGGAGGAGGCCGCAGTAATCGGGCGGGATAGGGTGGAGACGCCTTGATCTCCGCGCCACCTTTTTCGCCACGTATCACGCGTGCGACTGTTGCGGGATTTGACAGGATCGTCTGGGCCTACAGGTCAGTCACTCGGAGGCAACTCCATATAAGCCGCTGGCCCAGGGTTTTTGAACAGTGTGCCTTCATTTTCCCCTTCCTTCTTGAATTCCTCCGCCACCTCTGCTCTCGTCTCGGTGCCATCGGTCTGTTCAGGCTTTGCCTGCGGCAATGGTGAAGGAGAAGACGGCGGACCTAGAGCGCACAAAGAAGGCGACGGCGCAGGCGAAGGCGAAGAAGTCCGGTCGTGGCGGATCTTCCTCGAGGTCTGCCTTGCCGCGGGGCTGGATCCAGGGTGACTGGATGCCCTTGGCGATTCGTCAGGAAGATCTCGATGACTTGGCCGAGGGGGGATTCATCCCTCATGAATCTGCGCGCCTCCCGGGGAACGAGATCGAGCCGCAGCCTCTCGAGGGTGAGTGTGTCCTTATCACCACTCATGTCGACCGCGGATTCTCCCTGCCCCCTCATCCTTTTTTCTGGAGTTTCTTGAAATTTTTCGGAGCGCAACTTCATCACTTCACTCTGAATTCCATCATGTACCTTGCTACCTTCGTGTCTTTGTGCAAGAATTTCTTGGGTTGCCTTCCTCATTGGGGCCTCTTCAAGTACATTTTCACTTGTCGCTCTCAGTCGGTTAAGAAAGCCAAGTCAAGTGACGATAGGACGCAAGTGATTCAGATGTGCGGGGGTCTTGGGATCCAGATGAGAAGCAAAAGTTGTTTTCCAGCTATGACTCTTCCTGACTTAGTCCGCGGGTGGCAGTCGACCTGGTTCTACTGCAAAGACCAGCCGACTCCTGGACAGGCGACGGGTCTTCCCCCTTTCTCCCTGAACCGAGCAGAAAAACCTTCGTCTCTGAAAGTGACACCGGAAGAGAAGGCACAAGTCAAAGTGTTGGTTGGTCGAGTGGTTCAGCTTGTCCGCGACGGGGTGACTGGTATGGATTTGTTAGAAGTCTTCCTCAGGAGACGTATCCAACCGCTCCAAGCTCGTGACCATCCGATGTGGATGTATTCGGGTCTCGATGACACCACTCAGATTCACCCGGAGGAGGTCGACGAGGCTACGTTGGAGGGGTGGTTGTCAAGTATCACAGGGAACAAAGACAACCCCCGAGGAGCCAGGAGGATTCCTCCACTCGACCAATCGTATGAAGTGGATAAGGTCCAATTCTGCATCTCTAACTGTGGTCTTGCTTTCTTCATTCTGTTTGCTTGAAATCAATCGACTGACTTTTGTCTTGTTTGTTGTCTTCTAGGACACTACTGAGATGTACTCGATGCCCAACGGGGCGCAAGAACAGGCCAAGGAGGGAGAGGCGAGCGGAGGTGAAAGTGAGGAGGAGTGGAAATATGATGGTGAGGGGGAGGAGGAAGTCGATCCTCCTCACACGGAAAGGCGATCCAAGCTCACCCACGACCCCGCGAGCGAGCGTGGCAAAGCGACTGCGCCCGTTGGGCAGTCGTCAAAGCGCCCTCGGGCGGCTTCTCCGGCGCCGACTGAAAAAGCACCGAAGCATCCACGAGCGGTGCCATCAAAGCCGCCGAAGGCCTTGTCCAAGATGAGAATGTCCATTCCCACCATTTCCGGGTAACAACAGAACTTGTGTTTTCTCGTTTAGCATGACGGACTCTTGGTCGACTCATTGACTAACCGACTGGTTTCTGAAATCTGCAGTGCTGCTACCTTCGAGACCTCCGCCAAGAACGAAGACCAGGAAATGGAAGACGCTGCCACCTCCAACCTTGGTACGCTCTCTGTGGTTTCACTTTTGGTCGGTTGGATTTTCGATTTTAACTTTGGATTTTTCCTAAAGTTCCTCCTCATGTCATCGATCTCCCTGATGATGACGACGAGGTGCCACTGAGGTCGAGGAGGAATAGAAAGGCGCCAGCTGGCAAGACTACTCAGACAACATCAGTGCCTGAGACATTGGTTCAAGAGGGTGGCAATATCACTCGGAATTCCGTGTCCTTCGTTGTGCCGCTGACGAGTGCCCGGCCTTCGCCGTCGACTGCTGATCTGCCCTCCCTTTTCGCCACACACCACGTCCCAGAGGACCAAGCGGGTGCTGCTAAGGAGGCTATACGCCAGGCGGGGATCATGATGGAGCATGTGAAGGCGATCCGGGAAGCCAGCCAAGCGGCCTATGATGCTAGCTCATCCCTTCAGAGCAACGTCCAGGTTAGTTGGTCACCGCTTGTTCTGTTAGGATATGCTATCTGAAGACTTTCTTTCCGAAGATCTTTGTATCTGTACACCCAGTGGGTGTGTTGATTGAATTTTTGGATTGGTGGGGGCACACTGAGTGCACCCACTGGGTGTAGTCCCCGAGACTATGGTGGACTGCTGGCAGTCGACTGTAGTCTTTTTATTTTGAATTTCTTCACTCTAACTTCTTCACTCGGTCTGGTCGGACCATGTCGAATGGAATCTTGGAACCAGTGGGGGCACGCTGAGTGCACCCACTAGGTGTAGTCCCCGAGACTATGGTGGACTGCTGGCAGTTGACTGTAGTCTGAAGAACCTGTTTTTTTGGTAGATCATGATGAGACCAAGGATGACTGCTGGCAGTTAGCTATAGAGCTATAGGTTTAGGATCATAACCTCTTTGTCTCTTTCAGCCGACTGATCGGACCAAGTCGGTAGAACCAGTGGGGGCACGCTGAGTGCATCCACTGGGTGTAGTCCCCGAGACTACTGTTGAATATTTTGATTCAGCTGTAATCTTAGAAATGTTACGGTTTTTTTCTCTTAGTCA
Organism: Triticum aestivum; assembly: GCF_018294505.1. Classification (NCBI taxonomy): domain Eukaryota; kingdom Viridiplantae; phylum Streptophyta; class Magnoliopsida; order Poales; family Poaceae; genus Triticum; species Triticum aestivum. The sequence continues at coordinate 161,110,489 of NC_057798.1, read as the reverse complement.
CTCGGAAGCAACCTATCTTTGATGTCTGTCGACTAACCCTTCGCAGAAATCTTGCGAGCTTGTGGCTCGCTATACTAAGTTGGAAAACAAACATATCCAGCTCTACCTTGACTTGAAGCTTGTTCAGGAGAACTTTCAGAAGGCGAAAGACGAAGCAAAAGGTATGATTGGTGAGAACTTGACAACTATCTTTATCTTTCTGCCCACTCCTGATTCTGATCTCATTGTCATTTTGCAGATAAAATGAAGGAGGCTCTGAAGAAGAAGGACCACGACCTTGCCGAGGCGCAGAAGACGGCTTTGGACAAAACGAAGCTTGCAGAAGAAAAACTGGCTTCAGTCGGTAAACTTGAAGAGGAGAACGCCAATCTGAAAGCTGCTCTCGACACGGCCAACAAGGAAGTCAGTCGTCTGAAGAATGATAAGATTGCTCTGAATGACAAGGCTGGTGAACTGGTGGGGAAGAAGAACGATCTGTAGGCTTATCTGGGAGGGCTCGCCAAGAAGTTATTCATCATGCTTGAGGGTAATCTCTCCTACCCGACTGACTTGTAATCATCGACTTATCGTAGAACTGCTGGTTTACCTCTGAATTGTGCTTACAGAATTCTGCCAAAACTTCGAGGAGGAGACCAGTCGAGTGGAGACAAGCTTGGACCCCATTAACTCTCTTGTGAAGGATGAAGCTGCTATGAACGTGCTCCGACTGGAGTCTCATGTTGCTAGTGTGGTTGACTACCTTACTCGACTGAAGGTTGCGGCGTCGCGAATCGACACGACACTCTGGCCAGGAGCGACGCTTCAAAATGACCTAGAGTCTCTAATGACTCGACTGAGTGAAGTTCCAGGTCGAGTGCAAGAATGGAAGAAATCTTCTGCCAGGTGCGGCGCTGACGTTGCTCTGTCCCTGGTCCGTGTTCATTGCAAGGACGCGCGAGAGGAAAAGCTGGCGTCCATCAAAGTTGCCAATACCAAGAAGCACGACTTCCAATCTTTCATGGAGACCTTCATTGCTGCTGCCACTCGGATTGCTGACGGAATCAACTTGGACCAGTTTGTCGCGCCCTCCAGTCCTCCACCTGAGGAGTAAAAAAAAACTTCTATTCTTCGCCTTAAATTTGCCTGTGAATGCCGAGTGGTTTTGTAATCGATAAACTTTTACAGGCTTGACGCCTGAGCACTTTTGAACCCGTAGGATGTTATCTGAACTTGGCTTGTCGTTGAATATGATTGCATTAGCCTTCGAGCGAACTTTGTTCTTCACTCGGAATATACTTTAGTGCTTTGAGACGCGACTCTGAGGTGGAAAATCCAGTCGACATGTACCTCATCGCTCTTGCAGGTAGGGATGGGGCACATATTGTAGTCGACCTGCGTCCTTGCGGATCGGGATGGAGCACACGTTGTATTTGTGGCGTAGCTCCGAAGGAGAAGGCAGCAGTCGACCTGCACCTCGTCGTCCTTGCAGAGGGCATGTTGTATTTCTGGCGTAGCTCCGAAGGAGAAGGTAGCAGTCGACCTGCACCTCGTCGTCCTTGCAGAGCGCACGTTGTATTTGTGGCGTAGCTCCGAAGGAGAAGGTAGCAGTCGACCTGCACCTCGTCGTCTTTGCAGAGCGCACGTTGTATTTGTGGCGTAGCTCCAAAGGAGAAGGTAGAAGTCGACCTGCACCTCGTCGTCCTTGCAGAGCGCATGTTGTATTTGTGGCGTAGCTCCAAAGGAGAAGGTAGCAGTCGACCTGCACCTCGTCATCCTTGCAGAGCGCACGTTGTATTTGTGTCGTAGCTCCGAAGGAGAAGGTAGCAGTAGACCTGCACCTCGTCGTCCTTACAGAGCGCATGTTGTATTTGTGGCGTAGCTCCGAAGGAGAAGGTAGCAGTTGACCTGCACCTCATTGTCCTTGCGGATTGGACTGGATTTCATACTTAGGCGAGTACTGGACTACAGCTAAGCCCCCGAGTGGGAGGGTTGCTCTCCACTCGGTAGGATTTTCGAATACTTAGGCGAGTACTGGACTACAGCTAAGCTCCCGAGTGGGAGGTTTGCTCTCCACTCAGTAGGATTTTCAAATACTTAGGCGAGTACTGGACTGCAGCTAAGCCCCTGAGTGGGAGGGTTGCTCTCCACTCGGTAGGATTTTCAAATACTTAGGCGAGTACTGGACTGCAGCTAAGCCTGCGAGTGGGAGGGTTGCTCTCCACTCGGTAGGATTTTCAAATACTTAGGCGAGTACTGAACTGCAGCTAAGCCCCCGAGTGGGAGGGTTGCTCTCCACTCGGTAGGATTTTCAAATACTTAGGCGAGTACTGGACTGCAGCTAAGCTCCCGAGTGGGAGGCTTGCTCTCCACTCGGTAGGATTTTCAAATACTTAGGCGAGTACTAGACTGCAGCTAAGCGTCCGAGTGGGAGGTTTGCTCTCCACTCGGTAGGATTTTCAAATACTTAGGCGAAACGGATTCGCAGCTAAACCTCCGAGTGAGAGGCTTGCTCTTCACTCGGTAGGATTTTTAAATACTTAGGCGAAACGGATTCGTAGCTAAACCTCCGAGTGAGAGGCTTGCTCTTCACTCGGTAGGATTTTTAAATACTTAGGCGAAACGGATTCACAGCTAGACCTTCGAGTGAGAGGCTTGCTCGTCACTCGGTAGGATTTTTAGATACTTAGGCGAAACGGATTCGTAGCTAAGCCACCCACTGGGGGGATTTCTCACGAAAACAAAAGAAACAACAATCACTGGGAAAATTATAACACTCTTGTCTTTGATAAACAAACTACAGAGGTACTTTTTATTACATCTCATCCGAGTGAGTACTTAAGTATAAAAGGGGCGGAGCAGCTCCGCATTCCAAGCTTGTGGCTCATCAATCTAGCGATCGACATTGTAAAGACGGTACGCTCCATTGTGGAGAACTTTGGTGACGATGAAGGGGCCTTCCCAAGTAGGAGCGAGTTTGTGCGGTTTCTGTTGATCCACTGGGAGGACCAAGTCTCCTTCTTGGAAGGCTCGACTCTTCACGTTTCTGGCATGGAATCGACGCAAGTCCTGCTGATAGATAGTCGATCGGATCATAGCCATCTCTCTTTCTTCTTCTAGAAGGTCGACTGCGTCCTGCCGGGCTTGTTCTGCTTCATCTTCAGAGTAGAGCTCGACTCGGGGTGCATTGTGAAGCAGGTCACTCGGCAGAACTGCTTCAGCTCCATAGACCAGAAAGAATGGAGTTCACCCAGTCGACCGATTAGGAGTGGTCCTCAATCTTCAAAGAACTGAAGGAAGTTCGTCGACCCACGCGCCTGCTGCGTGCTTGAGATCATGCATCAACCGGGGTTTCATTCCTTTGAGAATTAGGCCGTTTGCTCTTTCTGCTTGTCCATTCGACTGGAGTGAGCGACGGAAGCGTACTTGACCCGCGTGCCTTGAGAAGCGCAAAAGGCTCTGAACTTGTCGGAATCGAAGTTTGAACCATTATGAGTGATGATGCTGTGTGGAACTCCATATCTGAATATCAACTCTCTGATGAAGCTGATAGCAGTGCAGGCATCAAGATTCTTGATAGGCTTAGCTTCAATCCACTTAGTGAACTTGTCGACTGCCACCAGTACATGGGTGAAGCCGCTCCTGCTAGTTCTCAGTGGTCCAACCATATCTAATCCCCAAACAGCGAAGGGCCAGACGAGTGGAATGGTCTTCAAGGCTGAGGCGGGTTTACATGACATATTGGAATAGAACTGACATCCTTCACACTTGTCGAGTATCTCCTTCGCCATTTCATTTGCTCTTGGCCAGTAAAACCCCGCTCGGTATGCTTTAGCCACAATGGTCCGAGAGGACACATGATGACCACAGGTCCCCGAGTGGATATCGTCAAGAATTATCTGACCTTCTTCTAGTGTTATACATTTCTGACCGACTCCAGTCGCGCTTTCCCTGTACAACTGTCCCTTTATCACAGTAAAGGCCCTGGATCGACGGATGATCTGTCGAGCCTCTTCTTCATTCTCTGGGAGCTCTTTCCTTAGGATATATGCGATGTACGGCACTGTCCAGTCGGGAGTGATGACCAAAACTTCCATGATCAGGTCGATCACAGCTGGAACTTCAACTTCAGGCGGATCCGTGGCACTTTTTGGCTACGGGGCTTCTTCAGTGAAAGGATCCTCTTGAACTGATGGTGTGTGGATGTGTTCCAAAAACACATTACTGGGAACGGCTTCTCTCTTGGAACCTATTTTTGCCAAGTCATCAGCCGCTTGATTTTTCAGTCGGGGTATATGATGAAGCTCTAACCCCTCGAATTTCTTCTCTAGCTTTCTCACTGCATTGCAGTAACCAGTCATGGACGGACTTCTGATGTCCCACTCCTTCATCACTTGGTTAACCACTAAATCTGAGTCGCCATAGACCATGAGGCGACGGACGCTGAGCGAAATGGCCATACGCAACCCATACAAAAGTGCTTCGTATTCTGCTTCGTTATTGGAGGAATCAAAGTGAATCTGGAGCACATATCTAAGCTTATCTCCTCGGGGGGACACCAACACTACCCCAGCACCGGAACCACTTAGCATCTTAGAACCATCAAAAAACATGGTCCAGTGCTCCGAGTGAACTTGAGTCGGCAGTTGCTGTTCAGTCCACTCGGCGATGAAATCTGCTATTGCTTGGGACTTGATGGCTTTCTTTGCGTCAAACTTGATATCTAGGGGAAGGAGTTCAATCGCCCATTTTGCCACTCGACCGGTTGCATCTCTGTTGTGCAGAATCTCTGACAATGGAGCGTCGCTGACGACTGTAATGGAATGGTCAGAGAAGTAATGAGCAACCTTCTTCGTGGTCATATAAATTCCATATACAAGCTTCTGATAATGAGGGTATCTTTGCTTTGATGGGGTCAAAACTTCAGAAACATAATATACTGGGCGCTGAACTTTAAAGGCTTTTCCTTCTTCTTCCCACTCGACCGTAAGTACTGTACTGACGACTTGTCTCGTGGCTGCAATGTAAAGCAGCAAAGGCTCTTCACTGATTGGGGCAGCAAGCACTGTCTGGGTGGAGAGCAGGGCTTTTAGCTCTGCAAACGCTGCATCAGCTTCAGGAGTCCACTCAAACTTGTCTGACTTCCTCACCAGTCGGTAAAGAGGCAATGCCTTCTCACCGAGATGAGAGATGAATCGACTTAAAGCGGCCAAGCAACTAGTAAGCTTCTGGACATCGTGCACACGCACAGGACGTTTCATTCGGAGTATAGTACCAACTTTTTCTGGATTGGCGTCAATTCCTTGTTCGGAAACGAGAAAACCGAGTAACTTTCCGCCAGGAACTCCGAATGTGCACTTTGATGGATTAAGCTTGATATCATACCTCCTGAGGTTGGCAAATGTTTCAGCAAGGTCAGTCAGCAGGTCGGAACCTTTCCGTGACTTGACCACAATATCATCCATGTATGCTTCCACATTCCGACTGATTTGAGTGAGCAAACACTTCTGAATCATCCTCATGAACATGGCTCCGGCATTCTTGAGGCCGAATGGTATGGTGACATAACAGAAGCACCCGAATGGAGTGATGAAAGTTGTTTTGATCTCGTCGGGTCCATACAGACGGATCTGATGGTAACCGGAATAGGCGTCTAAAAAAGATAGGTGCTCACATCCCGCGGTCGAGTCGACTATTTGGTCGATGCGGGGGAGAGGAAAATGATCTTTCGGGCAGGCCCGATTGATATGTTTGTAGTCGATGCACATGTGAAGTGACTTGTCCTTCTTGGGGACCATGACAACATTGGCAAGCCACTCGGAGTGGTAAATGTCTCGGATAAACTCCGCTGCTAAGAGCCGAGCCACCTCCTCTCCAATGGCTTTTCTTTTCTGGACGGCGGACCGTCGCGGATGTTCTTTGACAGGTTTCACTTTTGAGTCGACTCGTAGACGATGCTCAGCCAGCCCCCTGAGAACACTCGGCATGTCAGAAGGCTTCCATGCGAAGATGTCCCAGTTCTCACGGAGGAATTGGATGAGCGCTTCTTCCTATTTGGAGTCGAGTGTTGTAGAGATATGAGTCGGAGCAGCACTGGGGTCGGTCGGGTGAATGTGAATTGGTTTTGTCTCATCGGACGGCTGAAACGCTGATTCCGTAGCGGACTTCTTGGCTCGCAACAAATCACTCGGGTGTGCAGTTTTCTGGTATTCCTGCAGCTCTACCACTGCCATCTGAGCATTGGCGATCTTTGAGCCTTTCTGAAAGCACTCTTCCGCCTTCTTCCGATTGCCAGTAATAGTGATCACTCCTTTGGGACTAGGCATCTTCAATTTGAGGTACACATAACATGGTCGAGCCATGAAACGCGCATAAGCTAGCCTGCCCAAAATAGCGTGATAAGCACTCTAGAAATCTACAACTTCAAACGTCAACTTTTCTTTGCGTTAATTCTTGGAATCACCGAAAACCACATCAAGAGCAATTTGGCCGAGTGACTCGGCCTTCGTTCCAGGAATGACTCCATGGAAACTCATGTTGCTGGTACTGAGTCTGGACATTGGAATGCCCATCCCTTTCAACGTCTCTGCATATAGTATATTTAGGCCACAACCACCATCCATCAAATCTTTAGTCAGTCGAGTGCCTTCGACGACTGGGTCAACCACCAAAGCTTGCCTCCCAGGGGTGGCTATGTGTGTCGGATGATCGGACTGGTCAAATGTGATGGCAGTCTGAGACCATTTCAGATAACTGGGTGTCACCGGAGCAACCATATTCACTTCTCGGTTGATAACTTTCAGTCGACTTTTGCTTTGAACATCAGCAAAAATCATCAGGGTGGAATTGACATGGGGATATCCATCATCACTATCTTCTTTGTCCTCAACTTTGTCCGACTCCTTTTCCTTATCTTTGGGCTGTTTCCCCTGGAATTGCTGGATCAAGAGCCGACACTGTCGAGTGGTATGTTTCAGGTGAATGAACTTACCCTCCTCATCTTTCTTCGTGTGGATGTGGCACGGCAAATCCATCACGTCATTTCCTTCCTTGTCCTTCACCTTCTTAGGGTTCCAAGACCCTTTGGGCTTCCCTTTAAACTTTCCTTGAATCACGGCCAAGGCTTCTCCAGGAGCAGCTGGCTCGGCTTTCCGCTTCTGCTTCCGACTGGAGTTCCCTCCTCCGGTTTCGTGGGCAACTGACTTGTGCTTGCCACTCCGGAGCCGATCCTCTTCTTCACCATTGGCATATTTGGTGGCAATCTCCATCATTCGACTCAAAGACATGTCTCTGGTTCGACCAAATTTCAGATTTAGCTCTCTGTACTTAACGCCTTCCTTGAAGGCACAGACTGCCTAGTGATCAGATACATTCTCTACCGCGTGATGCAACGTGATCCATCTCTGGATGTAATCCCTCAAAGTTTCATTCGACTTCTGCACACAAGATTGCAGCTCTGTCAACCCTGCTGGTCGCTTGCAAGTTCCTTCAAATGTTCTGACAAACACTCGGGCAAGATCTTCCCAAGTGTAAATGCTGCTGGGTGCTAACTGATTCAACCATGCTCTGGCCGAGCCCTCCAACATAAGAGGCAGGTGTTTCATGGCCACTTCATCATTGCTGCCGCCAATCTGAACAGCCACTCGGTAGTCTTCAAGCCAAGTATCAGGCTTGGACTCACCAGTGAACTTACTGACTCCAGTAGCCAACCTGAAGTTGGGAAGAATCACCGCGACCCTGATGGCTCTGCTGAAACACTCTGGTCCTGAGATGTGTACTCTGCTGCTGGTGGGTACATCTCTGTCATGACCTTCTCGGTGAGCTCTGTTCCTGTCGACCAAACCTTGAATGATAATGGATCTTGCATCAAAGCCTGGTTCCCTGGGGTCGACTGGAATCCTTCGCCCAACACTGTGATGGCGTCTATCATCCTGTTGTCGAGGCGCGTGATAACCCACAAGTATAGGGAATCGCAACCGTTTTTGAGGGTAGAGTATTCAACCCAAATTTATTGATTCGACACAAGGGGAGCCAAAGAATATTCTCAAGTATTAGTAGCTGAGTTGTCAATTCAACCACACCTGGAAACTTAGTATCTGTAGCAAAGTGTTTAGTAGCAAAGAAATATGACAGTGGTAGTAACGGTAACAAAAGTAAAGACAACAAAAGTAATGTTTTTGGTATTTTGTAGTGATTGTAACAGTAGCAACGTAAAAGTAAATAAGCGAGAACCAGTATATGGAAAACTCGTAGGCACCGGATTAGTGATGGATAATTATGCCGGTTGCGGTTCGTCATGTAACAGTCATAACATAGGGTGACACAGAACTAGCTCCAGTTCATCAATGTAATGTAGGCATGTATTCCGTATATAGTCATACATGCTTATGGAAAAGAACTTGCATGACATCTTTTGTCCTACCCTCCCGTGGCAGCGGGGTCCTATTGGAAACTAAGGGATATTAAGGCCTCCTTTTAATAGAGAACCGGAACAAAGCATTAGCACATAGTGAATACATGAACTCCTCAAACTATGGTCATCACCGGGAGTGGTCCCGATTATTGTCACTTCGGGGTTGCCGGATCATAACACATAGTAGGTGACTATAGACTTGCAAGATAGGATCAAGAACACACATATATTCATGAAAACATAATAGGTTCAGATCTGAAATCATGGCACTCGGGCCCTAGTGACAAGCATTAAGCATAGCAAAGTCATAGCAACATCAATCTCAGAACATAATGGATACTAGGGATCAAACCCTAACAAAACTAACTCGATTACATGATAAATCTCATCCAACCCATCACCGTCCAGCAAGCCTACGATGGAATTACTCACGCACGGCGGTGAGCATCATGAAATTGGTGATGGAGGATGGTTGATGATGACGACGGCGATGAATCCCCCTCTCCGGAGCCCCGAATGGACTCCAGATCAGCCCTCCCGAGAGAGATTATGGCTTGGCGGCGGCTCCGTATCATAAAACACGATGATTTCTTCTCTCTGATTTTTTTCTCCCCAAAAGCCAATAAATAGAGTTGGAGTTGGCGTCGGAGGGCCACCAGGGGGCCCACGAGGTAGGGAGCGCGTCCAGGGAGGGGGGGGGGTGGGGCACCCCCACCCTCGTGGACAAGGTGTGGGCCCCCTGGTCTTCATCTTTGGCGAGGATTTTTTATTATTTTTTCTAAGGTGTTCCGTGGAGTTTCAGGTCATTCCGAGAACTTTTATTTTCTACACATAAAACAACACCATGGCAATTCTGCTGAAAACAACGTCAGTCCGGGTTAGTTCCATTCAAATCATACAAGTTAGAGTCCAAAACAAGGGCAAAAGTGTTTGGAAAAGTGGATACGACGGAGACGTATCAACTCCCCCAAGCTTAAACCCTTGCTTGTCCTCAAGCAATTCAGTTGACAAACTGAAAGAGAAAAAGAAAAAACATTTACAAACTCTGTTTGCTCTTGTTGTTGTAAACATGAAAAGCCAGCATTCAAGTTTCAACAATTATTATGAACTAACCATACTCACAATAACATGTAGGTCTCACAATTACTCATATCAATAGCATAATCAGCTAGCGAGCCATAATAATAAAACTCGGATGACAACACTTTCTCAAAATAATCATAACATGATATAACAAAATGGTATCTCGCTAGCCCTTTCTGAGACCGCAAAACATAAATGCAGAGCACCTTTAAAGATCAAGGACTGACTAAACATTGTAATTCATGGTAAAAGAGATCCAGTCAAGTCATACCCGATATAAACCAATAATAATGAATGCAAACGACAGTGTGCTCTCCAGCGGGTGCTTTTTAATAAGAAGGATGATGACTCAACATAAAAGTAAATAGATAGGCCCTTCGCAGAGGGAAGCAGGGATTTGTAGAGGTGCCAGAGCTCGATTTTAAAATAGAGATTGAATAATATTTTGAGCGGCATACTTTTGCTGTCAACGCAACAACTATGAGATGACGATATCTTCCATGCTACACAAATTATAGGCGGTTCCCAAACAGAATGGTAAAGTTTATACTCCCCCTCCTCCACAAGCATCAATCCATGGCTTTCTCGAAACAACGAGTGCCTCCAACATTCAATGGGTCCCAGGGGGAGTTTTGTTTGCAGTTATTTTGATTAAGTTTGCATAAAGCATGGGACTGGGCATCCCGAAGACCAGCCATTTTCTCGTGAATGAGGAGCGGAGTCCACTCCTCTTGAGAATAACCGCCTAACATGGAAGATAAGGGCAGCCCTAGTTGAAACATGAGCTGCTCGAGCATACAAAACAGAATTTCATTTGAAGGTTTGGAGTTTGGCACATACAATTTTACTTGGAACGGCATGTAGATACCGCATATAGGTAGGTATAGTGGACTCATATGGAACAACTTTGGGGTTTAAGGAGTTTTGATGCACAAGCAGTATTCCCGCTTAGTACAGGTGAAGGCTAGCAAAAGACTGGGAAGTGACCAACTGAGAGAGCGACAACAGTCGTAAACATGCATTAAAATTAATTTACACCGAATACAAGCATGAGTAGGATATAATCCACCATGAACATAAATATCATGAAGGCTATGTTGATTTGATTCAACTACATGCGTGAACATGTGCCAAGTCTAGTCACTCAATTCATTTAAAGGAGGATACCATCCCATCATACCACATCATAATCATTCTAATAGCATGTTGGCACGCAAGGTAAACCATTATAACTCATAGCTAATCAAGCATGGCACAAGCAACTATAATCTCTAAATGTCACTGCAAATATGTTTACTTCATAATAGCTGAATCAGGAACGATGAATCATCATATTTACAAAAACAAGAGAGGTCGAGTTCATACCAGCTTTTCTCATCCCAATAAGTCCATCATATATCATCATTATTGCCTTTCACTTGCACGACCGAATGATATGTATAATAATAAGAGTGCACGTGCATTGGACTAAGCTGGAATCTGCAAGCATTCAACTCAAGAGAGAAGACAAGTAATATGGGCTCTAAGTTAAAATAAACAATCATGTATATAAGAGCCACTAAGCATTTTCAATATGGTCTTCTCGACCCCTAAAGAAAGGAAAAGAAATAAAAACTATTTACACGGGAAAGCTCCCAACAAGCAAAAGAAGAACGGGAAATATTTTTGGGTTTTCTTTTTAATTACTACAGCAAGGAAATAAACTACTACTATTTTTTTGTTTTTTCTTAAGGTTTATCAAACACACAAGAAGAAAGCAGGAAAAAGAAAATAAACTAGCATGGATATTACAGTGAAAGAGTATGAGCACCGACATCTAGCAATGAGTGTGTGTGAACATGAATGTAATGTCGGTGGGAAATACGTACTCCCCCAAGCTTAGGCTTTTGGCCTAAGTTGGTCTATTGCCAGGGATAGCCTGGCGGATATCCGTAGGTGAAGCCGGGGTCATACAGTGATGCAGCTGCTATCGCCGCCTGAGCTGTAGCGTGGCGTCGAGCAGCCTCCGCTCTCCTCTCGTACTCATCTGCCTCCTCTCTGGTAATAATATATCTTCCTTTTGTCTGAAAATCAAAGAAGGCAGGAGCAGGAAGAGCAATATGGACTACATGATGTTTGTTAAAGATTAGTCGATACTGGAGAGGTGGTTCAGTCCTCTCAACAAACTGGTGGGAAACCATAGAATCAAAATCTAAATAAGAAGGGGGTAACTCCATATCACCCTCACGAATGTCTATCTCAAGAAAATTAGCTAAGCGGGTTGCATAAATTCCTCCAAAGAAATCTCCGTTATGTCTATTCTGATGCAACCTGCGAGCTACAATGGCTCCCATATGATAAGATTGGTCTCCTAACACAGCACTCCTGAGAATGCTGAGATCAGGGACACACATGTGACATGCTTCATCCTTAGCATTTATGCATCTACCTATGAAGAGAGCAAAATAATGTATAGCAGGAAAGTGAACGCTCCCTATAGTGGCTTGTGTTATATCTCTAGATTCCCCCACAGTTATTCTAGCAAGAAAGTCTCTATATTGAGATTTAGGGGGATCCCTAACATTACCCCATGATGGAAGTTTGCAAGCAAAAGTGAAATCCTCTAAGTCCACAGTATAAGATTTGTCATAAAGGTCAAACATGACTGAAGGAGAATTACGCGAAGATGAAAACTCAAACCTCCTCACAAATGAACTTGTGAGATCATGATACTGGGGGCATTTGTCAGCTTCAAAGTCCTCAAGACCGGCGTTGCGCAAATATGTGCTAAATTCTTCTTTGATTCCCACTTGATTCATAAAATTTTCTGAAGGCCATTCACAGGGCCTCACAGGAGCATCTCTTGGTGGTTCCTGGTTAGCATCTCGTATTGCAAGTCTGGGACCTTGCTTCCTTGAAGAACCACCTTGGAACATCCTCATAAACATATTGTTTGCTCTGAAAAATTTCTGAATTTTTTTAGTAACTTCAAATAAAAGTGAACCAACTTCAATAAAATTGATAGCAACAACTCCTACAAGTGCCTAGAGCCCATATAAAGCATTGGAACTACTTGGAACCATATAAATTTGACATGCAAGCTCAAGAACATGGTCACCTATGCAGCAAAAATTTGCAATGAATAAAGCACTAGAACAAAAACTAATTGGACCAATGGAGGAGTGACATACCAAGGAACAATCTCCCCAAGCAGTTTTGCGAGAGGTGCTTTGAGCAAGGAGATCGAAAATCACATCAACGGGGGCTGGAAGTCGTGCTTGAGTTGGTTTTTCGTGTTTGTGTGAGACAAAGGAAGAAGATGGGTGCATGAATAAGTGGAGGAGGGCCACCGTGGGCCCACGAGGCAGGGGGGCGCGTCCAGGGGGTAGGGTGCGCCCTCCACCCTTGTGACCAGGTGGAAGCTCCCCCCGCAGTGATTTTTGCACAGTAAATCCTCAAATATTCCCGAAAAAATCATATTAAATTGGCATGGCATTCTGAGGACTTTTATTTTTGGGATATTTTTATATTGCACGGATAAGTCGGGAGACAGACAAAAAATAATACTATTTTACTTTATTTCTACTAAATAACAGAAAATATAAAGAGGGTGCAGAAGGTTGTGCTTCTAGTTTCATCCATCTCATGCTTATCAAAAAGAATCCACTAACAAGGTTGATCAAGTCTTGTTAACAAACTCATTCCGATAATCATGGAACCGGAGAAATTTCGAATAACACTAAGTTACCTCAACGGGGATATGAAAATCCCCAACAATAAGAATATCATACTTTTTCTTGACAGTAGGGAGAGGAAATTCAAAACCTCCAAATATAATCGATGGAATTTTTCCAATAGAGTTGATACTATAAACTTGAGGTTGTTTCCTCGGAAAGTGTACCGTGTGCTCATTGCCATTAACATGAAAAGTGACATTGCCTTTGTTGCAATCAATAACAGCCCCTGCAGTATTAAGGAATGGTCTTCCAAGAATAATAGACATACTATCATCCTCGGGAATATCAAGAATAACAAAGTCCGTTAAAATAGTAACGTTTGCAACCACAACAGGCACATCCTCACAAATACCGACAGGTATAGCAGTTGATTTATCAGCCATTTGCAAAGATATTTCAGTAGGTGTCAACTTATTCAAGTCAAGTCTACGATATAAAGAGAGAGGCATAACACTGACACCGGCTCCAAGATCACATAAAGCAGTTTTAACATAATTTCTCTTAATGGAGCATGGTATAGTAGGTACTCCTAGATCTCCAAGTTTCTTTGGTATTCCACCCTTAAAAGTATAATTAGCAAGCATGGTGGAAATTTCAGCTTCAGGTATCTTTCTTTTATTAGTAATGATATCCTTCATATACTTAGCATAAGGATTTATTTTGAGCACATCAGTTAATCGCATACACAAAAAGATGGGTCTAATCATTTCAGCAAAGCGCTCAAAATCCTCATCATCCTTTTTCTTGGATGGTTTCGGAGGAAAACGCATGGGTTTCTGAACCCATGGTTCCCTTTCTTTACCATGTTTCCTAGCAACGAAGTCTCTTTTATCATAACGTTGATTCTTTGATTGTGGGTTATCAAGATCAACATCAGGTTTGATCTCTACATCATTATCATTACTAGGTTGAGCATCAACATGAACATCATCATTAACATTATCACTAGGTTCATGTTCATCACCTGATTGTGTTGCAGCATCAGAAATAGAGGTATCATTCGGATTCTCAGGTGGTTCAGCAATAGGTTGACTAGAAGTTTGCAAAGTCCTATCATTTTTCTTTTTCTTCCTCTTAGAAGAACTAGGTACATCAATATTATTTCTCTGAGAATCTTGCTCGATTCTCTTAGGGTGGCCTTCAGGATACAAAGGTTCCTGAGTCATTCTACCAGTTCTAGTAGCCACTCTAACAACATAATCATTTTTCTTACTATTCATTTCATCAAGCACTTCTTTCTGAGCTTTAAGTACTTGTTCTACTTGAGTGGTAACCATAGAAGCATGTTTGCTAACAAGTTTAAGTTCACCTCTAATATCAGCCATATAATCACCCAAGCGTTTAATCATAAAGGTATTCTGTTTTAATTGTCTACCAAAATAAGCATTAAAGTCATCTTGCTTAAACATAAAGTCATCAAACTCATCCAAGCACTGACTAGCAATTTTAGTAGGAGGGACTTCAGCTTTATCATATCTATAGAGAGAATTTACCTTTACTACCTGTGTCGGGATATCGGGAGGTTCTTCAGTAAATAAGTAGTTGAGATCATATACTTCTTCAACAGGCGGTAAATTAAGACCATGTATTTCTTCAATAGGAGGTAAATTCTTAACATCTTCAGCTTTAATACCTTTTTCTTTCATAGATTTCTTTGCCTCTTGCATATCTTCGGGACTGAGAAATAGAACACCTCTCTTCTTCGGAGTTGGTTTAGGAATAGGCTCAGTAATTGGCTCTGGAGCTGGCTCAGGAGGTGGCTCGGAGGTGCCCAATTATTTTCATTTGTCAACATATTATTCAATAGAATTTCAGCTTCATCCGGTGTTCTTTCCCTGAAAAGAGAACCAGCACAACTATCCAGGTAATCTCTGGAAGCATCAGTTAGTCCATTATAAAAGATATCAAGTATTTCAGGTTTCTTAAGAGAATGATCAGGCAAAGCATTAAGTAACTTGAGAAGCCTCCCCCAAGCTTGTGGGAGACTCTCTTCTTCAATTTGCACAAAGTTGTATATTTCTCTCAAAGCAACTTGTTTCTTATGAGCAGGGAAATATTTAGCAGAGAAGTAATAAATCATATCCTGGGGACTTTGCACACAACCAGGATCAAGAGAATTAAACCATATCTTAGCATCACCCTTTAATGAGAACGAAAATATTTTTAGTATATAAAGGTAGCACGATCTCTCATTATTAGTAAATAGGGTAGCTATATCATTTAACTTAGTAAGATGTGCCACAACAGTTTCAGATTCATAACCATAGAAAGGATCAGATTCAACCAAAGTAATTATATCTGGATCAACAGAAAAATCATAATAATCCTTATCAGGAACAAAAATAGGTGAAGTAGCAAAAGCAGGGCCGGGTCTCATTCTAACTCTAAGAGATTCTTTACTCCATTTAACTAGTAACCTCTTAAGTTCATATCTATCCTGGCAAGCAAAAATAGTTGCAGAAGATTCCGCATCAAAAAGGTAACCCTCAGGAATAGCAGGCATATTCTCATCATCACTATCATCATCGTATTCAGATTCAATAATTTCTCTTTCTCTAGACCTAGCAATTTGCTCATCAAGAAATTTACCAAGAGGCACAGTATTATCAGGCATAGAAGTAGTTTCATCATAAGTATCATGCATAGCAGAAGTGGCATCATCAATAACATGCGACATATCAGAATTCATAGTAGTAGCAGGTTTAGGTGTCGCAAGCTTACTTATAACAGAAGGAGAATCTAGTGCAGAGCTAGATGGCAGTTCCTTACCTCCCCTCATAGTTGAGGGAAAAATAGTAGTTCGATCGTCTTTCAAGTTCTTCATAGTGTCCAGCAGATATAAATCCCAAGTGACTCAAAGAATAGAGCTATGCTCCCCGGCAACGGCGCCAGAAAAAGGTCTTGATAACCCACAAGTATAGGGGATCGCAACAGTTTTCGAGGGTAGAGTATTCAACCCAAATTTATTGATTCGACACAAGGGGAGCCAAAGAATATTCTCAAGTATTAGCAGCTGACTTGTCAATTCAACCACACCTGGAAACTTAGTATCTGCAGCAAAGTGTTTAGTAGCAAAGTAATATGATAGTGGTGGTAACGGTAACAAAAGTAAAGACAGCAAAAGTAATGTTTTTGGTATTTTGTAGTGATTGTAACAGTAGCAACGGAAAAGTAAATAAGCGAGAACCAGTATATGGAAAACTCGTAGGCACCGGATTAGTGATGGATAATTATGCCGGATGCGGTTCGTCATGTAACACTCATAACAAAGGGTGACACAGAACTAGCTCCAGTTCATCAATGTAATGTAGGCATGTATTCCGTATATAGTCATACGTGCTTATGGAAAAGAACTTGCATGACATCTTTTGTCCTACCCTCCCGTGGCAGCGGGGTCCTATTGGAAACTAAGGGATATTAAGGCCTCCTTTTAATAGAGAACCGGAACAAAGCATTAGCACATAGTGAATACATGAACTCCTCAAACTATGGCCATCACCGGAAGTGGTCCCGATTATTGTCACTTCGGGGTTGCCGGATCATAACGCATAGTAGGTGACTATAGACTTGCAAGATAGGATCAAGAACACACATATATTCATGAAAACATAATAGGTTCAGATCTGAAATCATGGCACTTGGGCCCTAGTGACAAGCATTAAGCATCGCAAAGTCATAGCAACATCAATCTCAGAACATAATGGATACTAGGGATCAAACCCTAACAAAACTAACTCGATTACATGATAAATCTCATCCAACCCATCACCGTCCAGCAAGCCTATGATGGAATTACTCACGCACGGCGGTGAGCATCATGAAATTGGTGATGGAGGATGATTGATGATGACGACGGCGACAAATCCCCCTCTCCGGAGCCCCGAACGGACTCCAGATGAGCCCTCTCGAGAGAGATTAGGGCTTGGCAGCGGCTCCGTATCGTAAAACGCGATGATTTCTTCTCTATGATTTTTTTCTCCCCGAAAGCCAATAAATAGAGTTGGAGTTGGCGCCGGAGGGCCACCAGGGGGCCCACGAGGTAGGGGGGCGCCCCCCACCCTTGTGGACAAGGTGTGGCCCCCCTGGTCTTTATCTTTGGCGAGGATTTATTATTATTTTTTCTAAGGTGTTCCGTGGAGTATCAGGTAATTCCGAGAACTTTTATTTTCTGCACATAAAACAACATCATGGCAATTCTGCAGAAAACAGCGTCAGTCCGGGTTAGTTCCATTCAAATCATACAAGTTAGAGTCCAAAACAAGGGCAAAAGTGTTTGGAAAAGTAGATACGACGGAGACGTATCAGCGCGTACGATCCACCCCTTGGGGGAGGGGTGGGCACTCAACGTCGATCATCGCGATCGATTCGGTGATCATACTGCTCACGGTTCTTGTACTGATCACGCCGGTCTCCACGGTCCTCAAGCCTCGGGGGCGATCTGGGGCTATGGGTCGACTGGACTGTATTTGCAGCGACGAATCTGCTATGAATCCTATTCTGCGACTGCGATACAGCTGAATTTTGATCTCGTGTTGCCCGGAGTAAATCTCTGATCTGTAACAAGCCTCTGCCGGCCTCTGACTGGGAAGGCTGAATCGACTCTGATATACGGGCTGCAGCTGCTAAATTCCGAATCAGAGTTTGATATACCTGAGTCGGTGGTGGAAAGACTTGACGTCGACTAGATTCTGGAACCTGTTGCCGTGCACGCTCGTCGAGTGCTCGCTGAAGGTTCTCCAGTCGAGTGTGCTCAGCCAAGTTAGCCAAGCGTGCGTCCTCTAAGGCACGAGCCTCGGGGGTTTCTCCAACGATAGGAGTGTGCAGCGCATCCATGTTCCGGCGGCGAAGATCTTCCCTCTGCAGCGAAGTGAGGGGCTCGGGGAGATATTCTTCATGGGCATGCGACGGATCGCCTCCGCCGTCGCCTCCGTTGGTGCGAGGAAAATCGGGAGGACTACGTGGTCCATCGACCATCAGAACCTCCGCCGCTAGATCACTACTGTCGCACTCGGATGCAGTCTCTGCGGAGCCAGTCGACAGGTCGAACATGCCGTAGAGAGATTCGTCGGGCTCGATTGCCGTGACTTGGGGGGTGGCAGACTAGTGAGCCAACATGTGCCTCATCCACTACTGAAGCCTCGACCGACCGGAGCGCTTGCGCCAGCGGGAAACAGGGAGGGAGGATGACACAGGGGCCGACCGATACTGGGTCGACGGTTGCCACAGGAGGACGCCGCGGACACACGCGCGAAGGTGCGTCGCTCCGTGGACTGGGAGCGCGTCAATATCGAGCGGAGCCTCCTGAAGCCAAGCGGAGTCGTAGGCGATGAACGTGAGTGCGCCCAGACGGATCTCGCGGCCCTCAACCGAAACTCCGCCTAAAACCATGATGAAGGAGATCGAAAAAATCGCAACTTCTCGAATAAGTCGCTAAGACACCTGCCCCACGATGGGCGCCAACTGTCGGGGTTCTAAGTCTGACAGTAATGTAGGGGGGTAGGTATGGAGAGGCAAGATCCTAGCTATGGAGTAGTTGTATACGCAAGAGATTTACGAGTTCAGGCCCTTCTCGGAGGAAGTAACAGCCCTACGTCTCGGAGCCCGGAGGCGGTTGACTGGATTATGTGTGTATGAGTTACAGGGGTGCGAACCCTTTACACTGAGGAGGGGGGTGGCTTATATAGAGTTCGCCAGACCCCTCCGGACCTCAGTTATGTAGGGTTTAAGGTACATTAAGGTCGGGCTTTACTGGTAAGGCCACGAATAAAGTGCTATGATGACCATTGAAGCTACTCAATGGCCGACCGTTTGCGTACAGAGTGACTTTAGATCTTCTCGCTGTCGAGTGGTTGGCTTCATGGTCGGTGTCTTTGAGTCCGTTGAGTGGAACGCTTCTGAGTCGATTGACAGGTGGTTTCTTCTAAAGATGTCCTTGGGGAGGGTAGTTTGGACAGGTCCATGACCCTACCCTAGGTACATAGCTTCATCATCGACAGTCTCGACCAAAACCACGTGGGTTCTAAAAGAGCACAACCCTTTGGTCCCCTGAGGCACAACAATTTGACTTACTAGTATGGGTCGTTCCCAAGGATCCATCACCGATACCCTGTCCGGAACAAGTGTCGCCCCAAGCGGAGAACTCAGACCGTCCCATACCAGAACTATGACCGGTACAATACATTTGCGATCGTGACACCAATATAGACAACATGTGAATATGGAAATAAGGAGGTCAGTGATATGATGAAGCTCCTGTAGTAATTCTCATGCCTCCGCGTAAGCCCAAATAATCATAACAATTACTTGCTTACTGGAACATATTTCTTCTCAGCAGTACCGTGGCCGGTGAGCAGAGAACAATTGCAGAAGAACACATATATCACGGTACAATGGCTAGCAAAGAGATACCGGCTAGTAGCAGAATATCTCTAGATCAGTAAGACAGAGTGCAAGTCATAGGAGTAAGCACAACAACGGAACAAGAACAAAGGAATGGCTACTTGCATGACCAGCAGCTTCGGCCTACCGAACGGCTGCTACCAGCACGAACGACCCACCGTGAGTCTGCTTTTTCTCTGGTAGGTGATCTTGTTTGGGGTCCTACACTACATCACCTGGTCGCTTATATACTGGCTAAAAGTAACCAACTCTTGTGAATGTATTTATTGCCTTGCTAGCCACAATGCTACAACCGTAACTCTTGAATGCTCCAAAAGGTAGATAGATATGAGAGGCTAAATTTCGTGTTTTGACCCTTTTCGTATAGTTTAACTGGATCTAACCCCGGTTCAAAAAAATTCAGGATTTGACCCTTTTGGCTACCCCCACTCACCATGGTAGTAGCTTTTGACAGCCTACTGCAGCCCTCCCTGGCGGTAGGTGGCATGGACAGCCGTTAGGCCATTAACGACCACTGACGTGGTAAATACCCTACCGCCATACACCACGGCAGTAGGATAACAAAAACTACCTTCGGGGTCCATGGCATAGGGTCCTGGATAAGGTTATGAGGAGTGGGGGCTGTGCTCCCCCACCCACTCATTCACCCCCATTCCCATTCTCAATCTTTCAAGCTCAAGTCCTCGTCTCCCCTCTTCTCCTCACACAAGGCCCTCTCAAATCTCACTCATTTCCTTAGATTTGTCTGGTGGATCCGAAGCAATTTCATCACCCAAGTTACCTCCTTCATTCTCCCTAATTTTGGTTGGTTGGAATCATGTTTTTTGCTCACTTTGTTGCAAACCTAGTTCATGATTTTGTTGTGGTGAAATCAATTAATGTATATGATGCATTTAGGGTAATGTTTGTGCTTTGACAATGCATTGTGTGACTAGCATTGTTTGGGGTACTAAGAACTAGCATTTAGGGTTTTGTTAGGGTTAGGTTGAATGTTATGGTTAGGGTTAAGGTTATGGTTAGGGTTATGCTTAAGTATATGCCTATGATGGCCGTTATAGTAGTTACCCCTTGAATTGTAGCTTGATCCAGTCCTAAGGTTAGAGTTTTTGTCAAGAAACGGTTAGGATTTTTTCCTTGGATGACCGTTATAGTAATCCCTCGACTTGTAGGATGGGATCAATCGTCTTCTTTGAGACTTTTGCGGAAGAGGCGGCGAAGCGTGAACGTGCAATCATCAAGGAAAAGATGGAGCAGTGGGTCGAAGCCGTCGATGCATTGAATGCGGCTTGTAGAGACTTTTCAAAGTACTATGTGTCCAAGTGCGACGATGACAATGTTAAGTTCTACCAAGCTAAAGAGAAAAACATAAGCAAGCTCAAGAAGGAAGAGAAATTTCATAGACGTGCTCTTGCAAGTCAAATTGCATTGTGCGGAGCAAGGGATGAAGTGCATGAGATGGACTTGAAAAACCCTGGCCAGATCATTGATTGGCTAGTTAGGCAACCATCATCACCGATAGCTAGTCGGGCTTCTCGTTGGGCTTGGGTCCGTGAAAGAAATGATGTCATTTGTTGCAACCCGAGACCATATGACAAAGATGTCGTGTTGATGAACAAATAAAGGGGGTTGAACTACATGATGTTGTAGTGTCATTTGGACTATAATGGCATTTGCCCTTACCATTTACTTTCTTATGTAACCTATGTCATTTGAACTTCTACTTATGTTATGTAAGCTATGTCATTTGAACTCGTTCTTATGTTATGTACCTTATGTCGTTTGAACCTGTGAGAACTTTGTGTCTTAGGTCATTCTAAATAAGCTATGTTTTGTGTTTGTCTTATATCATTTGATTTAAGTTTTGGTTTGTTCCATTCATGTAGCATGGAAAACAAGACCCCGACGGTGCAAATAGCATATGAGAAGTGTGAAGGAGAACAACACCGTAGGATGATGAGGGAGCTTCAAAAATGGATTAAGAGTTGTGAAGAGGCAAATGTAGCTATGGGTGATTTCAACAAGTATGTGTTATGTGACTTCCCTGAAGAGCTCGAGAAAGAAAAATGGAAGATAGTTCACGAGTTGCAGGAGAAGGAAGATGAGTGTAGATGGACTTTGGCAATGGAGATAGTGTTCTCCGTAAGCATTGATGAATTCAAGGATGTGGACATGGCAATGCCCGGGCAGATCATTGGATGGGAAATCGGTCAAGGAGTGTCAGAAAATCTAACCCGACGTGCTCGATGGGCCTGGTTCCGTGAGGAAAAGGGTTCGAGGATGCATTGGGCGGGTTCTGCAGAGTATCGACCGAAGCCTAATCCAGAGTGTGATGCACAACTTGAACGTATTAAGGTGATTATGGCCTACTTTCCGGCTTATTAGGGGCTCCTTTCCGGGTAGAACATTTATGTTACGATATATGGAACTCGATGTAATGAACTTTATGTTATGATGTGATGTTATTTATGAATGTTGTTGGTATTTGAACATGTCGATTGAATGTTTATCTAAACGGACCAATGCTCTAAGTCATTTACATTGTAATGATGTGATGTTATTTTTGCATGTACTTGTGGCTCAAAAAGAATGCCAAAGTGGACTTGGCTACCCTACTGCCGGGACCCTTGGCGGTAGGGTAGTCAACCCCACCGCAAAACAGGACGCATTTTCAGTCACATGTCACTTGGCTACCCTACCACCATGGCCCTTGGCGGTAGGGTAGCCAACCCTACCACAAAACAAGGCGCCATTTTCGTCACAAGGCACTTGGCACCCTACTGCCGTGGACCTTGGCGGTAGGGTAGCCAACCCCACCGCAAAACAGGACGCCATTTTCGTCATAGGGCGGGCTCCCACCTTACCGCCAAGGGTCCCGATGGTAGGTTGCGCCACCCTACCTCCGAGAAGCCTGGCGGTTGAAGGAAATATGCCCTAGAGGCAATAATAAAGTTATTATTTATTTCCTTAATTCATGATAAATGTTTATTATTCACGCTAGAATTGTATTAACCGGAAACTTAGTACATGTGTGAATACATAGACAAAACATATAGTCCCTAGTATGCCTCTACTTGACTACCTCATTAATCAAAGATGGTTATGTTTCCTAACCATAGACATGTGTTTTCATTTGATGAATGGGATCACATCATTAGGAGAATGATGTGATGGACATGACCCATCCGTTAGCTTAGCATTATGATCGTGTTAGTTTCATTGCTACTGCTTTCTTCATGACTTATACAAGTTCCTCAGACTGTGAGATTGTGCAACTCCCGAATACTGGAGGAACACTTTGTGTCCTACCAAACGTCACAACGTAAAAGGGTGATTATAAAGGTGCTCTACAGGTGTCTCTGAAGGTGTTTGTTGGGTTGGCATAGACGATCGAGATTAGGATTTGTCACTCCATGTTTCGGAGAGGTATCTCTGGGCCCTCTCGGTAATACTCATCACTATAAGCCTTGCAAGCATTGTGACTAATGAGTTAGTTGCGGGATGAAGTATTACAAAACGAGTAAAGAGACTTTTCGGTAATGAGATTGAACTTGGTATTGAGATACCAACGATTGAATCTCGGGCAAGTAACATACCGATGTCAAAGGGAACAATGTATGTAGTTATGTGGTTTGACCGATAAAGATCTTCGTAGAATATGTAGGAACCAATATGAGCATCCAGGTTCTGTTGTTGGTTATTGACCAGAGATGTGTCTCGGTCATGTCTACATAGTTCTCAAACCCGTAGGGTCCGCACGCTTAATGTTCGATGACGATTGGTATTATGAGTTTATGTGTTTTGATGTACCAAAGGGAGTTTGGATTTCCGAATGTGATCACAGACACGATCAAGAGTCTCAAAATGGTCGAGACATAAAGATTGATATATTGGCCAACTATGTTTGGACATCAGAATGGTTCCAGATGGGTTCGGGCATTTAGCGGAGTACTGGGGGGGGGGTTACCGGAACCCCCCGGGGAGTGTATGGGCCTTATTGGGCTTTAGTGGGAGAGAGGATGAGGCAGCCAGGTGGAGGGCACGCCCCCCAAGCCTAATCCAAATTGGGTGGGGGGCCAGCCACCCCTTTCCTTCCCTCTCTCTCCCTCTTCCTTCCTCTGCTACTCCAACTTGGGAAGGGGGAATCCTACTCCTGCTGGGAGTAGGACTCCCCCCTTGGGCGCGCCATAGAATGCCGACCCTCCCCCTCATCCACTCCTTTATATACGGGGGAAGGGGGCACCCCTTAGACACACAAGTTGGCAATTGTTTTAGCCGTGTGCGGTGCCCCCCTCCATAGTTACACACCTCGGTCATATCGTCATAGTGCTTAGGCGAATCCCTGTGCCGGTAACTTCATCATCACCATCACCACGCCGTCGTGCTGAAGAAACTCTCCCTCGGCCTCAATTGGATCAAGAGTACGAGGGACGTCTCCGAGCTAAACGTGTGCTGAACGCGGAGGTGCTGTATGTTTGGTGCTTGGATCTGTTGGATCGTGAAGATGTTCGACTACATAAACCGCGTTAACTAAACGCTTCCGCTTTCGGTCTACGAGGGTACATGGACACACTCTCCCCTCTCATTGCTATGCATCACATAGATAGATCTTGCGTGATCATAGGATTTTTTTTGAAATTACTGCGTTCCCCAACAGTGGCATCCGAGCCAGGTCTATGCGTAGATGTTATATGCACGAGTAGAACACAAAGAGTTGTGGGCGATAATAGTCATACTTCTTACCAGCATGTCATACTTTGATTCGTCGGTATTGTTGGATGAAGCGGCTCAGACCGACATTATGCGTACGCTTACACAAGACTGGTTCTACCGACGTGCTTTGCACATAGGTGGCTGGTGAGTGTCTGTTTCTCCAACTTTAGTTGAATCGAGTGTGCCTACTCCCGGTCCTTGTTGAAGTTTAAAACATCACACTTGATGAAAAATCGTTGTGGTGTTGATGCGTAGGTAAGAACGGTTCTTGCTAGAAGCCCATAGCAGCCACGTAAAACTTGCAACAACAAAGTAGAGGACATCTAACTTGTTTTTGCAGGGCTTGCTGTGATGTGATATGGTCAAGGCATGATGTGATATAAATTGTTGTATGAGATGATCATGTTTTGTAACAAAGTTATCGGCAACTGGCAAGAGCCATATGGTTGTCACTTTATTGTATGCAATGCAATCTACATGTAATAGTTTTACTTTATCACTAAGTGGTTGCCATAGTCGTAGTAACAATAGTTGGCGAGACGACAATGATGCTACGATGGAGATCAAGGTGTCCCTCCGGTGACGTTGGAGATCATGACGATGCTTCGATGATGGAGATCATGAGCATAAGATGATGATGCCCATATCGTGTCACATATTTTGATTGCATGTGATGTTTATCCTTTATGCATCTTATTTTGCTTAGAACGTCGGTAGCATTATAAGATGATCCCTTACTAAATTTCAAGGTACAAGTGTACTCCCTGAGTATGCACCGTTGCTACAGTTCATCATGCCGAGACACCACGTGATGATCGGGTGTGATAAGCTCTATGTTCACATACAATGGGTGCAAGCCAGTTTTGCACACGCAGAATACTCAGGCCAAACTTGACGAGCCTAGCATATGCAGATATGGCCTCGGAACACTGCGACCGAAAGGTCGAGCGTGAATCATATAGTAGATATGATCAACATAGTGATGTTCACCATTGAAAACTACTCCATCTCATGTGATGATCGGACATGGTTTAGTTGATTTGGGTCACGTGGTCACTTAGATGATTAGAGGGATGTCTATCTAAGTGGGAGTTCTTAAGTAATATGACTAATTGAACTTTAATTTATCATGAACTTAGTACTAGATAGTATTTTTGCATGTCTATGTTGTTGTAGATCAATGGCCCGTGATACCGTTCCTTTGAATTTTAATGCGTTCCTAGAGAAAGCTAAGTTGAAAGATGATGGAAGCAACTACACGGACTGGGTTTGTGACTTGAGGATTATCCTCATTGCTGCACAGAAGAATTATGTCCTAGAAGCACCGTTGGGTGCCAGGCTTGATGCAGATGCTACTGATGACGTTAAGAACGTCTGGTAGAGCAAAGCTGATGACTACTCGATAGTTCAATGTGCCATGCTTTACGACATAGAATCGGGACTTCAAAGATATTTTGATCGTCTTGGAGCATATGCGATGTTCCAAGAGTTGAAGTTAATATTTCAAGCAAATGCCAGAGTTGAGAGATATGAAGTCTCCAACAAGTTCTACAGCTGCAAAATGGAGGAGAATAGTTCTGTCAGTGAACATATACTCAAAATGTCTGGGTATCATAATCACTTGACTTAGCAAGGAGTTGATCTTCCAGTTGATTGTGTTATTGACAGAGTTTTTTAATCACTGCCACTGATGTCTACTAGACTACCTTCTTCTTGTAGACGTTGTTGGGCCTGCAAGTGCACAGGTTAGTAGGACAGTAGCAAATTTCCCTCAAGTGGATTACCTAAGGTTTATCAATCCGTGGGAGGCGTAGGATGAAGATGGTCTCTCTCAAGCAACCCTGCAACCAAATAACAAAGAGTCTCTTGTGTCCCCAACACACCCAATACAATGGTAAATTGTACAGGCGCACTAGTTCGGCGAAGAGATGGTGATACAACTGCAATATGGATAGTAGATAAAGGTTTTTGTAATCTAAAATTATAAAAACAGCAAGGTAGCAAGTGATAAAAGTGAGCGTAAACGGTATTGCAATGATAGGAAATAAGGCATAGGGCTCATACTTTCACTAGTGCAAGTTCTCTCAACAATAATAACATAGATAGATCATATAACAATCCCTCAACATGCAACAGAGAGTCACTCCAAAGACATTAATAGCAGAGAGCAAACAAAGAGATTATGGTAGAGTACGAAACCACCTCAAAGTTATCCTTTTTGTTCTATCTATTCAAGAGTTTGTAGTAGAATAACATGAAGCTATTCTTTCCGCTCAATCTATCATAGAGTTCATACTAGAATAACACCTTAAGACACAAATCAACCAAAACCCTAATGTCACCTAGATACTCCATTGTCACCTCAAGTATCCGTGGGCATGATTATACAATATGCATCACACAATCCCAGATTCATCTATTCAACCAACACAAAGTACTTCAAAGAGTGCCCCAAAGTTTCTACCGGAGAGTCAAGACGAAAACATGTGCCAACCCCTATGCATAGGTTCATGGGCGGAACCCGCAAGTTGGTCACCAAAACATACATCAAGTGGCACATGATATCCCATTGTCACCACAGATAAACACGGCAAGACATACATCAAGTGTTCTCAAATCCTTAAAGACTCAATCCGATAAGATAACTTCAAAGGGAAAACTCAATCCATTACAAGAGAGAGTAGAGGGAGAGAAACATCATAAGATCCAACTATAATAGCAAAGCTCGCGATACATCAAGATCGTGCCATAGAGAGAACACGAGAGAGAGAGATCAAACACATAGCTACTGGTACATACCCTCAGCCCCGAGGGTGAACTACTCCCTCCTCATCATGGATAGCGCTGAGATGATGAAGATGGCCATCGATGAGGGATTCCCCCTCCGGCAGGGTGCAGGAACGGGCTCCCGAGAGGTTTTTGGTGGCTACAGAGGCTTGCGGCGGCGGAACTCCCGATCTATCTTCTGTTCTGATGTTTTTAGGGTACGTTGGCTTATATAGGCGAAAGAAGTCGGTCGGGGAGCCTCGAGGGGCCCACGAGAGGGTAGGGCGCGCCCAGAGGGGGTGGGCACGCACCCCTATCTTGTGGCCTCCTCGAGGATCTTCTGACATGAACTCCAAGTCTCCCGGATCATATTCTTCCTAAAAATCACGCTCCCGAAGGTTTCATTCCGTTTGGACTCCATTTGATATTCCTTTTCTTCGAAATACTGAAACAGGCAATAAAACAACAATATGGGCTGGGCCTCCGATTAGTAGGTTAGTCCCAAAAGTAATATAAAAGTGTATAATAAAGCCCGTAATCATTCAAAACAGATAATAAAATAGCAAGAATGCTTCATAAATTATAGATATGTTGGAGACGTATCAGCATCCCCAAGCTTAATTCCTACTCGTCCTCGAGTAGGTAAATGATAAAAAAGAATTTATGAAGTGTGAATGCTAGAAGGTGCACAAGTTTTATCAATGATAATACAATCACCTTTTCTAGCATGATTATATGTCATAACAGTAGTTCATCTCATAAAACTTCTCACGAACAAGTAACAAGCAATTCACATGTTAAAGCATTGACCATAAACTTTCTTGAAAACTAGCAAACTTCATTCTTATTCATGAACAATTGCAATTCGTCTTATTTTCAGGAATAGCAAACTCCACATACTCAACTATCATATAGTCTTCTACAATTGCTAACACTCACACAATACTAATGGTTATGGAGTTTTAATCGGACACTGAGAAAGATAGGGGTTTATAGTGTTGCCTCCCAACATATTCACCTTTGGGTGATGTCAACAATAATAGTTCATGCTAACTTACATCCAATTGGATATATATATCAGGATCACCCCAACACAAAGTGCTTGCCAAAGGATAGAATGAAAAAGGTAAAGGTGAAGATCACCTTAACTTTTGCATAAAGTAAAGGACATAAAGTAAAAGATAGGCCCTTCATAGAGGGAAGAAGAGGTTGTCATGCGCTTTTGGGGTTGGATACACAAAATCTTAATGCGAAAGAACATCACTTTATATTGCCACTTGTATATGGACCTTTATTATGCAGTCCGTCGCTTTTATTGCTTCCATAACAAGATCGTACAAAGCTTATTTTCTCGCACTAATAAGTCATGCATATTTAGAGAAATTTTTTTATTACTTGCACCGATGACAACTTACTTGAAGGATCTTACTCAATCCATAGGTAGGTATGGTGGACTCTCACGGCAAAAACTGGGTTTAAGGATATTTGGAAGCACAAGTAGTATCTCTACTTGGTGCAAGGAATTTTTCTAGCATGAGGGGGAAAGGCAAACTTAACATGTTTGAATGATCCAGGACAGTATACTTTAACTGAGATGTGAGAAAACATAACCCATTACATTCTCTTCCTTGTCCAATATCAACTCTTTAGCATGTCATACTTAATGAGTGCTCACAATTATAAAAGATGTCTAGGATAGTATATTTATATGTGAAATCTCTCTTCCTTCAATATTCTTTCATGAATCGTTCAAATGACCAATACAATGCTTGCTAACCTTCAATAAATTTAAAACCTCTCCTTCTTAGATGTGATGTCATTACTCCCCATGGGTTAAGCAAATGAGACTTATATAAGTTCAGATTTATGACAATCAACTCATTCAACAATTTACTCATAGGATATAAGTGAAGCACACGAGTAAATGAAAAACTACTCCAAAAATATATAAGTGAAGATCAATGAGTAGCTAAATAATTATGTAACTATGTGAAGACTCTATCTCATTAAAGAATTCAGATCTTGGTATTGTATTCAAACATCAAGCAAAACAAAATAAAATGACATTGCAAGGATAGCACAACTCATGTGAAGAAGCAAAAACTTAGGCTCAACCTATACTAACCGATAGTTGTTGAAGAAGAAAGGTGGGATGCCTACTGGGGCATCCCCAAGCTTAGATGCTTGAGACTTCTTGAAATATTATCTTGGGGTGCCTTGGGCATCCCCAAGCTTGAACTTTTGTGTCTCCTTAATTCCTCTCATATCATGGTTTCTCTTTTTATCAAAAGCTTCATCCACACCAAACTCAACAAGAACTCGTGAGATAGGTTAGTATAAACCAATGCAAAACCTTATCATTTTTTACTGTAACAAATCACTAAAATTATTATTCAACATTGCATTGTAAATTACTCTGCGTATTTAATACTCCTATCCTCAAATAGAATCGTTAAACAAGCAAACATATGCAAATAATGCAACCATAACAGCAATCTGCCAAAACAGTATAGTCTGTAAAGAATGCAAGAGTATCAATACTTCCCTAACTCCAACAATTATGATAAAAATACTAAGGTGTAGAAGATTTATCAGAGCTCAATATGCAAAAAGTTTCAGCATTATACCATTCTCTGACTTTTCTAGGGAATTTTTGCAACAGCGGTAAACTTTCTGTTTTCAAACAGCAACATGTATACTAGCAAAATAAACATGGTAAAGGCTATCCTTGACATTTTTATTGAAAATATAGATGCAAAACATTATTATAAATAACATCAAGCAAATAATAACAAAATAAAATGACACTCCAAGCAAAACACATATCATGTGGTGAATAAAAATATAGCTCCAAGTAAAGTTACCGATGAACGAAGACGAAAGAGGGGATGCCTTCCGGGGCATCCCCAAGATTAGGCTCTTGGTTGTCATTGAATATTATCTTGGGGTGCCTTGGGAATCCCCAAGCTTAGGCTCTTTCCACTCCTTATTCCGTAGTCCATCGAAACTTCACCCAAAACTTGAAAACTTCAACCACACAAAACTCGTAAGCTCCGTTAGTATAAGAAAATAAAACCACCACTTAGGTACTGTAATTAACTCATTCTAAATTCATATTGGTGTAATATATACTGTATTCTAACTTCTCTATAGTTCATACCCTATGATACTACTCATAGATTCATCAAAATAAGCAAACAACACAATGAAAACATAATCTGTCAAGAACAGAACAGTCTGTAGTAATCTGTATCAAACGTATACTTTTGGAACTCAAAAAATTCTGAAATAAATTGGTGGATCTGAGGAATTTGACTATTAATCATCTGCAAAAAGAATCAACCTAAAATCACTCTCCAGTAAAAAATGGCAGCTAATCTCGTGAGCGCAAAAGTTTCTATTTTTTACAGCAAGATCACATAAGCTTCACCCAAGTCTTCTCAAAGGTTCTACTTGGCACAAACACTAATTAAAACATAAAAGCACATCTAAACAGAGGCTAGATGAATTATTTATTACTAAACAGGAACAGAAAGTAAGAAACAAAAATAAATTGGGTTGTCTCCCAACAAGCGCTTTTCTTTAATGCCTTTTTAGCTAGGCATCATGATGACAATGATGCTCACATAAAAGATAAGAGTTGAAACATAAAGGGAGCATCATGAAGCATATGACTAGCACATTTAAGCCTAACCCACTTCCTATGCATAGGGATTTTGTGAGCAAACAACTTATGGGAACAATAATCAACTAGCATAGGAAGGCAAAACAAGCATAGATTCAAAACTTTAAGCACATAGAGAGGAAACTTGATATTATTGCAATTCCTACAAGCATATGTTCCTCCCTCATAATAATTTTCAGTAGCATCATGAATGAATTCAACAATATAGCCAGCACCTAAAGCATTCTTTTCATGATCTACTTGCATAGAAATTTTACTACTCTCCACATAAGCAAATTCATTCTCATGAATAGTATTGGGAGTAAACTCAACAAAATAATTATCATGTGAGGCATAATCCAATTGAAAACTAAAATCATGATGAAAAGTTTCATGGTTATCATTATTCTTAATATGGTACAAGTCATCACAATAATCATCGTAGATAGCAACTTTGTTCTCATAATCAATTGGAACCTCTTCCAAAATAGTGGAATCATCACTAAATAAAGTTGACACTCTTCCAAATCCACTTTCATGTTCATCACAATAAGATTCAACATCCTCCAAAATAGTGGGATCACTACTTCCTAAAGTTGACACTCTTCCAAACCCACTTTCATCAATATAATGATCATAAATACGAGGCATGCTTTCATCATAATAAATTTGCTCATCAAAACTTGGGGCACAAAAAATATCATATTCATCAAATATAGCTTCCCCAAGCTTGTGGCTTTGCATATCATTAGCATCATGGATATTCAAGGCATTCATACTAACAACATTGCAATCATGCTCATCATCTACATATTTTATGCCAAGCATTCTATGTAATTCTTCTTCTAGCACTTGAGCACAATTTTCCTTTTCATCAAACTCACGAAAGATATAAAAAAGACGAAGCGTATGAGACAAACTTAACTCCATTTTTTTGTAGTTTTCTTTTATAAACTAAACTAGTGATAAAACAAGAAACAAAAATGTTCGATTGCAAGATCTAAAGATATACCTTCAAGCACTCACCTCCCCGGCAACGGCGCCAGAAAAGAGCTTGATGTCTACTACACAACCTTCTTCTTGTAGACGTTGTTGGGTCTGCAAGTGCACAGGTTTGTAGGACAGTAGCAAATTTCCCTCAAGTGGATGACCTATGGTTTATCAATCCGTGGGAGGCATAGGATGAAGAAGGTTTCTCTCAAGCAACCCTGCAACCAAATAACAAAGAGTCTCTTGTGTCCCCAACACACCCAATACAATGGTAAATTGTATATGGTGATACAAGTGCAATATGGATAGTAGATAAAGGTTTTTGTAATCTGAAATTATAAAAACAGCAAGGTAGCAAGTGATAAAAGTGAGCGTACATAAATGGTATTACAATGGTAGGAAATAAGGCATAGGGTTCATACTTTCACTAGTGCAAGTTCTCTAAACAATAATAACATAGATAGATCATATAACAATCCCTCAACATGCAACAAAGAGTCACTCCAAAGACACTAATAGCGGAGAGCAAACGAAGAGATTATGGTAGGGTACGAAACCACCTCAAAGTTATCCTTTCTGTTCTATCTATTCAAGAGTTCATAGTAAAATAACATGAAGCTATTCTTTCCGCTCAATCTATCATAGAGTTCATACTAGAATAACACCTTAAGACACAAATCAACCAAAACCCTAATGTCACCTAGATACTCCATTGTCACCTCATGTATCCATGGGCATGATTAGACGATATGCATCACACAATCTCAGATTCATCTATTCAACCAACACAAAGTACTTCAAAGAGTGCCCCAAAGTTTCTACCAGAGAGTCAAGATGAAAACGTGCGCAAACCCCTATGCATAGGTTCATGGGCGGAACCCGCAAGTTGGTCACCAAAACATACATCAAGTGGCACATGATATCCCATTGTCACCACAGATAAACACGGCAAGACATACATCAAGTGTTCTCAAATCCTTAAAGACTCAATCCGATAAGATAACTTCAAAGGGAAAACACAATCCATTACAAGAGAGTAGAGGGGGAGAAACAGCATAAGATTCAACTATAATAGCAAAGCTCGCGATACATCAAGATCGTGCCATAGAGAGAACACGAGAGAGAGAGAGATCAAACACATAGCTACTGGTACATACCCTCAGCCCCGAGGGTGAACTACTCCCTCCTTGTCATGGATAGCGCCGGGATGATGAAGATGGCCACCGGTGAGGGATTCCCCCTCCGACAGGGTGCCGGAACAGGCTCCCGAGAGGTTTTTGGTGGCTACAAAGGCTTGCGGCGGCGGAACTCCCGAGCTATCTTCTGTTCTGATGTCTTTGGTGTACGTATGCTTATATAGGCAAAAGAAGTCGGTCGGGGGAGCCTCGAGGGGCCCATGAGAGGGTAGGGCTAGGGCGCACCCAGGGGGTGGGCTTGCCCCCTATCCTGGCCTCCTCGAGGATCTTCTGACGTGAACTCCAAGTCTCCCGGATCATATTCTTCCTAAAAATGACGCTCCCAAAGGTTTCATTCTGTTTGGACTCCGTTTGATATTCCTTTTCTTCGAAATACTGAAACAGGCAATAAAACAACAATATGGGCTGGGCCTCCAGTTAGTAGGTTAGTCCCAAAAGTAATATAAAAGTGTATAATAAAGCCCGTAATCATTCAAAACAGATAATAAAATAGCATGAATGCTTCATAAATTATAGATACGTTGTAGATGTATCAGCCACCAAGCTATAAAGGCTTCGTGATGAAGTATAATATGCAAGGGATGAACAAGACTATTCCCGAGCTTTTCGCGATGCTAAAGGCCGCAGAGGTAGAAATCAAAATGTCCTTTAAGCGCTGAGTTGGGATTCGGAGTGGTGGTCCTCGTGCTTTGGGCACTGCAGTTCCCTTACTAACTGCTCGTGTTTGGGTGCTCTGTGGTGGAGACGGTGCTGTGTCAACTGGAACTGGGTTACTATCTGCCGGGGTTGGGGTTAGAAGGGGTGTAGCTGGTTCTCTGTCCAACTGGGTAGGGGTACAATCTGCGAGAGTCTGGGTTATGTGTGGTGGATCTGGTCCTTGGGCAAGTACAACCGTGGTTCTATCTGCATCAACTGGTAGCACTATCTTTTCTGAAGACCGTGTTGTTACTCCCTTAGATATTGCCATCACCCTCTCCAATTCAAATGGCTGATAAGCAAGAAAAGTAATTGAAAGTACATACATTGTATGATAGACAGGTGCAATGGATAGTGGTAAACAAAAGAGGGCATGAAATAATTCACATTTATGTTGTCTAACCAAACAGGATAGCATGACACAATTTCACATATATGATGGCTAAGTAAACAGGATAGCATGACACAATTTCACATTATGATGGCTAACTAAAAAAGATGGAAAGACATAGTTCAAAATATGATGACTATTTAAACAGGATGACATGATATAACTATATAATGTGTTTATTAAATAGGTTGGCATGCCATAATTCACATACATTCACGGATAGAATGCCATAATTCAAAATATGATGACTGTAAACACTAAACAGAATGAGATGATATAACTATATGATGCCTTTATTAAATGGGTTGCCATGCCATAATTCAGATAGATGATGTGTATGTACTATATAAACATGATGGCATGATATAATTCAAATATATGATTTATATAGTAAGCAAGTAAGCAAATGGCAATCCATATATGATGTAAAAACTAAGCAATGCAAGACAACATGCATGACATGGGTAATATAACCCTGCCAAGTTTGAGCATAGACCTCAGGGGGGAAATAGGACTGGTCATCAGTCTCTGAATGCTCCTCTGAGGAGCTCTCTATAACCAGCAAGATGTCTGCTTCAGCAGGTAGCATTGTCTGCTCTGAATACCTTGTTTTCACTCCAGATACTTCCTTCACCGCTTCAAATGGCTAATGCACAGGAAGAGTAGTTGAATATACAAACGTTGTCGACAAATGGAACACGTAATACAAAAAAGGATAGCATGATATAATTCACATACATGACGATTGGCTAAACAACATGGCATTGCATAATTCACATATATAATGCCTTTGCAACAAGATAGCATTGCGTAATTCACATATATAATGTCTTTAAACAAGATGGCAATGCATAATTCACATATATGGTAATTAGACACTAAACAGGTGACATTCACACAAAGCATGTCTAAACTAATCAAATGACATAGCAATGCAAGACACCATACGCACGATATGAGCAACACAACCCTGCCAAGTTAGAGCATACACCTCGGGGGGGGGGGGGGGAATAGGACTGGTCATCTGTCTCTAAATCCTCCTCTAAGGAGCTATCCGTAACCAGCAAGATATGCGCTTCATTAGATAGCATAGTCTGCTCTGAAGACCTTGTTTTCACTCCAGAATTTTCCATCACCGTGTCAAATGGCCTATGCACATGAAGAGCAGTTGAATGTACTAACATTGTTGACAAATGTAATACGTAACGAAAAAAGGATTGCCTGATATAATTTACATATAAGATGACTGGCTAAGCAGGATGGCATTGCAAAATTCACATATATGATGCCTGGCTAAACAAGTTGGCGTTGCATAATTCACATAAACGATGAATAAACTAAACAGATGGCATTCGCACAAAGGATGTCTAAACTAATTAGATGACATATTTGATGTATAAAGTAAGCAATGCAAGGCACCATATGCATGATATAACCAACATCAGCATGCCAAGTTAGAGCGAAGACCTCAGGGGGTAAATAGGAGTGGTCTTCTCCTTCTGAATCCCCCTCAGAACAAATATCTTCCTCTCGATTACAATCCGAAATGGGTGGAGGGGGGCTGCCTTTGCGCCTATCATGGAGCGACGTCTGCATGGAATTTTATTGCCACACAAGGCTCGTCTCTTTTGCTCTACATGTTCAGTTCCATTATTTACAATAACTGCCATGCATAGGAATAAAACATAGTGAGATAATGTAAGGAGTGCATGCAGAAATCCAGAGTGATGGTAGCAACCTGTGCATAGACCCAAAACCAATAATAGCAGGCAGATAATGGCTTCAGTTAAAAAATACAGATAATGGCTTCTTTACTGTTTGTTTCCCACCCAACATGAAACTCATAGTAGACACAGGAGATTAACCAGATAGTAGATAAATACTATTGATTGCGGCCCCGATATGTAGCCCACAACCATTTAAAAACTCAAGTTTGACCATTAGTTTGGAGCTGACTCAGAGTTTAATCGGTGAATAGGACGTTAAAGTAGCATGTAATATTAAGCGATGCATAACGTAAGCAGACACGAAAGAGTGTGACCTCTCTTGCGGACCTGTGTAGTCCTCGAGGTCATCTGCTCGGTTGATGATGGTAATGCCGTTTTCATGGCTGCCGGCATTGGGGAAGAAGATCTGAGGCGGCGAAAGACAATCTGGAGGCCGGATCCCTGCTGTGCTGGACCCTTCTGTCATTGGAGCAGTTGAGCTGGGGTGGACGACGACACAGAAGGAGCAGGACAAACCATGCAAGGTTTTCTTTGAAAACTATCTGTAAGAGAAGTAATTCATTAAGGGCTCGTTTTGAATTGGGGGATTCCAACAATGCAGGGATAGGAAATAGACAGGAATAGGATAGGAATGCACATGCAAAACAGAGAACTTAAAAACACAGGATTTCTGCCAATCTGGGTGTTTGATTCAGAAGAATTGGAAGATCACAGGATGCAAAGAAGCATGGTGAGATTAAGTCAAACCACAAGAAAATGTACGATTATAATGCTATTATGCTACTATCTCTTAGTCTTGTGCTTCATAAATAGGAATTTGAAAAGGAGGACAAGTGAAAATTAAAATTCCTACGTTTTTTTCTTTCAAGGATACACTAAAGGAACAAATCCTACAGTTTTTCTTTGCTCCATTCCTTTGAACCAAATTCATGAATAGTAGTACCGTAGGAAACTTTCCAATTCCTATGTTTTTCATTCACTTTTCCTTTCAAGCAATGGCGATTCTAGTAAGCAGGCTTGAGCAAGGAAAAGCCTACACTAAAAAAATGTTTTTGTGCTACTTCTATTTCTTTGGACCCAGGCCACTGCCCTACTAGCTCAACTCCTAGGGCCATCGAGAAATGCACAGCTCAAACGCGCAGAGATAAATAATGATGGGGTTCAAGAAAGTCCATCACGGATAGCTAAGTTGCCTGGTACCTCACTGCTTGTCATATAGTAGGATAAAATAATTGTATTTCCCGTTACTATGTGTGCTCAGTGGACAATATATGTAACATGTAGAGTAAAAAAGAGATGCAACAAGTGTACAACCTCTTTGGCGAAGCCATGTCGATCTCAGCGTGATTGGGTTGGCCGGTGAGGATGCTCCAGCTGACTTGGCTATCAGAGGAGGGGAAGAAGATCTTAGGCGTCTGGAGATGGAGCTCGAGGTACTGCTCCGCTGTGATGGAGGGTTTCGTCGTTGGAGCAGCTCCGGTGAGCTGTACGACGCCGGGGCTGAAGCAGGACAAGAGAGACAACGTTAACCTGAGTGGAATTCTAATAGCATCTTCAATAGATGACGTAAAATACATAACCACAAAGTGCTAGATGTAAAATACATCAGCTGCTCATCTCTGAACTTAACTATCGAAACTGAATTTAACTATCGAAATTGAACTTAACTGTCGGAACTGAATTTTGCTGTCAAAACTGAATTTTACTGTCGAAACTGAACACACTAGAGGTGAGGCTACACGTTAGTCGACTAACTTTTTCATCTCTGGTCAGTCGATTTTGCAGCCGTTGGATACGAAATCAAGGGCCCGCAGTTCATCTTCAACCTCCACCCCCTGAGCCACCAGCCCCCACCAGCCAAACAGCCGGCCCCCGCCGCCTGTGGCCGGCGGTGCACCGTCCCGCCCACCCCGAAAACACTCCCCACCGCCGGTTCGCCACCGCCCCGGCCACCCTCTAGGCCCCCCTGTTGAGGGAGTCCTAGATTAGGGGGTATCCGGACAGCCGGACTATATACTTTGGCCGGACTGTTGGTCCAAGAAGATACAAGACGCAAGACTCCGTCCCATGTCCGGATCGGACTCTCCTTTGTGTGGAAGACAAGCTTGGCGATTC
Organism: Triticum aestivum; assembly: GCF_018294505.1. Taxonomy (NCBI): domain Eukaryota; kingdom Viridiplantae; phylum Streptophyta; class Magnoliopsida; order Poales; family Poaceae; genus Triticum; species Triticum aestivum. The sequence goes on along the minus strand of NC_057798.1, from coordinate 161,072,647 downwards.
GGATATTAGATTTCCTTCTTTGTAACCGACTCTGTGTAAACCCTAGCCCCCTCCGGTGTCTATATAAACCGGAGGGTTCGGTCCATATGGGGACGATGACAACATTCATAATCATCATAGGCTAGCTTCTAGGGTTTAGCCTCTACGATCTCGTGGTAGATCAACTCTTGTAATACTCATATCATCAAGATCAATCAAGCAGGAAGTAGGGTTTTACCTCCATTGAGAGGGCCCAAACCTGGGTAAAACATTGTGTCCCTTGCCTCGTGTTACCATTAGCCTTAGACGCACAGATCGGGACCCCATACCCGAGATCCGCCGGTTTTGACACCGACACCCGTGCCGAGCTTTTTCTCCGACGATCCCCACGCCATCGCCCCACCACCGCCGGCAACCACCGCCCCCACCCTGAACCCTAAGATAGATAGTGGGGTACCTCTCCGGCGAGCCCCCGTCCCCACTGCGGGTGGTTCTTCCTTAACTCCGGCGAGGCCCCCACCCCCTGAAAATCGACTGACCCAAAAGTCGACTCTGTCGACTAAAGTGTAGCTAAATCGGAGCAGCATCGCAAGCAAGAGCAAGAGCGAGAGCAGCAGTGTGAGCAATAGCAATAGCAAGAGCAGTCTAGGCAGGGGACCGAGAGCAAGAGCAGACTAGGCAGGGGACCGAGAGCAAGAGCAGAGCAGCAGCTCGAGCGAGAGCTAAAGTAGCAGTAGCTCCTACTGATGTGGACGTCACCGCCGAGGGAGCGACGCCGTGGAGGAAGTGGCCGGCGATGCCGTCGTGGATGGAGCCACGCCGTGTCGGCTCGGGACCGAGCGCCAGCAGCACCGTGAGATCGAATCAAGAAGAAAATGCGGCGATTAATGTACAACCTCTTTGGTGGCGCCGATTAGGCCACAGATTCATCCGAGGAAACGATGATGATGATGCTCTTTCGGTGGTGCAGGTGAAGACGGCGGTGTGGGAATGGAGGTGGCTCGAAAGACGAGGGGAACATCGGGGCAGCTCCTTGGAGGTGGACGACGGGGTGGCTAAACCGGCGGGACGACTAGATCGACGACGGATCCTCATCCGGTACGGTAGATGATGGACGTCATGGTGTTGCTGTGGACGACATCGTCGGGGAAGAGGCTCTGGCTGGGTGGAGGACGGAGGAGGGAGTGGAGCTTCGCGGGTTTTCCCGGCCTCGGTGTACGAATCAGTGGGCGGATGGGATGGGAGTGGGGAACCATGGCTTAGGGACGCGCTTGTCTGAAATGTGGGGTGAGTTACGAAAGTACCCCCACCGATTTGAGGCGGTTCTTTCGGTTCAGGGGTATTATAGGCATTTCGCGTGTCGGGATTTCACAGGAGGTGGGAGTTTTCACGCGCGTTGTAATTTTGGAATAGCAAGGTGCGGGTTGAGATGGAGGGTGTTGTCGGAGCACAACGAGACAAAGATATATCTTAAATATTTCGGGCTAACAAGGCGCGGGTTGAAATTTCCGGACAAGCGTAACGTGTACTGTACCAAATCAATTCGCACTACAAATGTCATTCAAAACTTTGAATTCATGTTATGTTCAATTAAAATATTTCGCTACGTGTATAATGCATGCGACCTACTACTCAAATGAACGTTTTGGTGCATTCCAAACGTATATACTACAGCTTCAATATGAACTAAATTTGAATTCGTTTCTCTATTTGAATTCGTTTTTCTAATTCATAAGATCTACAATAATGATTGTTGTGAAGTCAAATCATTTGAATTCGTTTGTCTAATTCATAAGATCTACAATCATCATTATTGTCAAGTTAAACCATCATTTGTGTATTATCTTCACAGCACACCACATGATTAGTCTCGAGTTACATATGAACTATGTGTACTATATGAACTCGAACTCGACTTTTTGAATCCACTTTATGTTGATTTCAAATCACATTACATTTCAAGCTCTACTATATCTTCATAATATAAACCATGTCTCATATGTATAATGTGTTTATCACATTATGTATGGTGCCCCGCCCCCTACGCCTACAAGTATTTAGATGTGAGTTGCAAACACCACACACTACCACAAATTCAAATAAAATGTGAGAATGTTCGATATACAGTATTGTTTAGATTGTTCGATATTTAGTTGTAAGCTGCAAATGCCACACATTATCACAAATTCAAATAAAAATGTGAGATTGTTCGATGTATAGTATGGTTTAGATTGTTCGACATTTAGCTGTGAGTTGCAAATGCCATGCATTATCTCATTATGGTATAACATGTGCAAAACCACATCACGCGTATCACCGCTATATTCATGCATGCATATGTTTAAAACACTATGATCTCCTATTCAAATATATGACTCCACTTTCATCTCAAATTATGATCTTTGTTAGTCTCTTACACCCACACAATCCTCTAACCTTTGTAGCTACCACTAACTTTCTCTCGTGCATGCACACGCCCTCCTCGCCCTCCCCCTCCCTCAGAATTCTATCCATCGCGCACATTCATTTTTTCTTCTATAGGTCGTTCTCCCAGAGTCTTCACAACTCCTTTCTGACACACACCGATCGATAAACTTCTCCAGCGATGTCTGCCTACAACATACGCACGCACCTTCAATCTCCTCCTTTATGTGTCCTTGGCTCGTGTCTCTCATACGGTCCCACACACGTTTAAACTCTCGCCCCTCTTTTCATTGATCTCACAACCCCACACTCCTCCCCCTATCTAGCTAGTAGCTGGGCCTCTCGCACCACCTCCTAGCTCCATTCTCTCTGTCTATCCGTCTCGCTGGGCCTTATTTGCCTCTAACAAATGGGCGTACACCGACCGATCTCCCGCTATACACAGAGCTAGCTAGGTCCTTATAACTCGTTTTCCCACGCGTCGATCGATCTACCTCATTAGTTATGTCTCTCCCTTCCTCCGACAAACAACAATTGATCAACTGATCTAGTTAGGTTTGCTTACCAAACACATGGTTCCCCTTCATCATCCATGGATGTGTCCTGACAGATCTATCACGCACAGGCACACACAAAAACACATCCCCACTCTTATTGATAATATTGCAGTTCCACCCTCAGTTTTTCTACCAGGCCTCTCCCACCATCTTCGAGAAGCAACTCCATCACCCATCCAACACTCTACCCCTCTCCCTCCCTCTCTCTCCTCTCTCTCTCCGTCTGTCCCATCCTATTTCCCGTCCTTCAGTTTGTATGGATGTCGACCGGTCTCCCTCAAGACATAGCTGGGTCTCTCCTTCTCAACACATATACGAGTCATTCTACCTCTATAGTTAGGCCTCTGCCTACCCCTCCCCCACCCCCTCCCCCCACACACACCGATACATCGAGCACTCTAGTCTTGTCTCCCTGCCACACACAAACTTGACCTGTGCCCTCTGACATTCCGGTAGGTCAGTCACCCTATATCTCTGACTTGCGCACACACACAATTTCGATGGCTCTCTTCATCGATCTCGCACCCACCCACTTGATCCTCTCTTCAACTCTATCGATATCCATGACCCCTCCCTCTCTTCTCGTGGATCACCCCGCTCTCTATATATGACATGGATAGGCCTCCATTTCACACACATTGCATGCAAAGTTTTGTTTGAGATGTCATCCACACATATTCCCACAAATACATTCACGAAATCAACCCCCCCCCCCAAAACAAAAAACACTCACGAACGCGGGTTGTATCTCTCTCACACACCCACATAGGTGGGGGACATGCACGAAGAGAAGAGGTGCATGCACGGCGCACGTACTCCCATCTCTTTCCCAACCACACCCGCGCGGGTACACAGTGGAGCTCATTTCTATTCGAAAAGGCAGCCCACATGGTAATTTGGCACGTGTACTAAGGATCGTCTACCACGTGTGAACAAACAAATTGCGACTTGACGCGTTATGTTAAAAAAGGAGGCAAACCATGTGGGGCCTACCTTAGAGGCAAGGCTCTATACATTGGAGTACTTTTTATGTGTCCCGTCAACTCGCAGAACGAGGAGAAGCTTGCTTAGTACACCGTCTCCCTCGCCCATGGGCGCGGTGGCTCGCAGGATGAGGTGAAGCTTGCTTACTAGTAGTAGTACTACTGTACGCCTTACGCCCGCTCCCTCGCCCACGCACGTGGTGGCTCGCAGGATGAAGAGAAAATTTTACTACTCCCTCCGTTTACTCCTCATCCCTACTACCTTGGTTAGAGAGGTTATCATATTGTTTGGAATATATATGTCCTTTAGTAGATTTCAATATGAACTACTAGTACATACTCCAAACAGTGATGTATATAGACGTATTTTATAGTGTAGATTCACTCATTTTGCTCCGTATGTAGTCCATATTGAGGCCCTGTTTGGTTCATAAGTCCTAGGACTTTTTCTAGTCCCAACTAAAAGTCCCTACCCCTTAAAAAGTCCCTCCCTGTTTGTTTTCAGGGACTAAAAAGTCCCTAGTCCCTCCCTAGAGGTTATTGAATGACCATGTTACCCCTAGTATAGAGAAAAATAACAACCAAACAACACCATGGGGCGGCGGGGCAATGGGTGCAGGGAGGGGCATTGTTGGAAAAGTCCCAAAAAAGACTCTCCTTGAGAGTCTTCTTCATTAAGTCCGAAAAAGCAAGTTTTAGTCCCTAGTAGTCCCTCCTGTTTGGTTAAAAAGTCTCTAAGAGGGACCTTTTCTAGTCCTTACACTAAAAAGTCCCTGGAAACAAACACCCCATGAAACAGACGTAATAGTATGCACTCTCCCTCGCCCCTCGACCCTCGCCCCTGTGGTGGACATGCAGCAATTCATTCGGTCTCATATAGCCAGAACTGATATGTACTGAAGTGCCATTATTGCTCGACTTCCCGAAGAGGCGAAGAGTTCACTATATACATAGTCAGGACGGGCCAGCCTACACGGTTGCTTGCTGGGGTTGCTCTCTTCACACTCTCTCGCACAAAACGACTATGGCCACATCTCTAACATCCTGGCGGATCACGTCCGCTTGGGGAAGGGGTGGACGCTTAGTGTAGATGCGGTCACCGTCACCGACGGCGAGAACCCACTGTCGGCATGTCCCGATCAGGGGTCCCCGCCGTTCTCTCTCACAAAGCTGGTGAGGTTGCCTTCGTCCCTTGCTCACTACCGCGACTGGGAAGTTGCCGCCTCCCGCCGCCCTCCTCAAGGTTGAGCTACGTCACGACATCCCTCAGGTACAACTCCCTTTACAGCCGGCTTGCACCACAGCTCCAGCTGCCCACATCACTCCATGTGGATATTTCTCTACTTCTTTGCCCCGCACATACCTCTACTGGCTTCTACATACTGTATGTGTGATGAGTTTATGTCTCATCAACTAGTCCCAGTAATCTTATTCTAATCATGCTTCTTCAATTTCTTTGCCACAGGGATGCTCATCTCGATTTTTGTGAAACTGCACAAAATGATCCGAAGGTCAAAAGGTTGCAACTTCATTTCTTAGGAAGCTCAAACGTTGCGAGCAAATTGCAGCCTGGTTAGGGTTTATGGTTCAAGGGCTAGGGACTGCATGGATCGTTTTTTTCTTTAGCTGTCTCTGTTCCAAAATAAGTGTCAACTTTAGTAGTAGTACAACTTTGTACTAAAGTTTGCATAAAGTTGAGACACTTATTTGGAACGGAGGGAGTACATATTTTCTATGATCTGTCAATCATTGAGATGCAATAGCATGCATGTTAGTCTCCTTTGTATTTGATGAAATGTTGCAACGGGCAACCTTGGACGCAAGATACATGTAACAGAAGATGGAAGCTTCATAGCATTGTACAAATTTATCTCACTGATAAATTACAGTACGTACTATACTAGTACTTCCTCCGTTCCTAAATATAAGTCTTTGTAGAGATTTCACCATGAACCACATACGGATGTATATATGTGCATTTTAAGTGTAGATTCATTCATTTTGTTCTGTATGTAGTCTACCTAGTGGAATCTTTAGAAAGACTTATATTTAGGAACGGAGGGAGTACTATGTAAAGAGTTAGGTGTCGCACGGTGTCCAGAAAATATGGTGATAGTGTGAGGTGGGCCATGTAATCACTGAGCCTGCATGTTTTCACTGCTCTTGCACTCCTCCGCTGTAAGAATGGAGAAAATTGTAATCTAGTAGTACCTCCTTTCGCTGAAAGCATGGGACATCCAGCAGTCCTACCACATCAGTAATAATGACCAATGAGCCGTCAAATCACATAGACCCAGCAGTAAGTTGGACGGACGAAGCAACCATCACTCTTGAATCCGCTTCTCCCTTCAACGCAGGCGCCAGTGAGTGGTCGCGTCCGCTCTGCTCGGGCATGAATGCGGCACCGATTCTTTGGAGCGGCGCTAATCGTTTCGGGCCGGAAGCACACGCGGGCGATGGAGGAGTTTTGGGTGGGCCAGGCTGGTCAAGAGCGGGCATGGCAGCTGTCCGCCTATCCTATCGGACGCCGGGAAATGAGAGGATGCACCTAGTCTCGTGGCTAAAATCGTACACTACACACCATCTCTCTGTAGGAGTAGGTCGATCTGTCGCTCTCTCTAACACACACATGCTGTTAAACACACACACACATAGATGCACACGCACACACAGGTTCATAGAATAGGAAAATCGTGCCAATGCGAAGCCACAGGAAGTGAGATACAAATGGAGTACATACAAGAAGAGAAGACGTGTTGAATATTCCATCAAACCTGGACTGAGGAGTAGTACTCCCTCCGTCTAGGTGTTAAGTCATCTTACGAAAATCAGATATTCCCAAAATGTTTAGGCTTCATCCATTAACTTCGCATCTCAATCCCCTCCTGGCCTTGTTGCTAGCGAGCGTTGTCACTTAGGGAGCGTTTGGATCCTTAGCAAGAACAGCTTATAGCATAGGTGGGCAAGGTTAGGCATTTGGAACTGTTAAAATGTGTTAGCTTTTTTGGGCCAGCTAGCTTGGGTGGGCTAGAAAAACCTTGCTAGCCCAGGAGAGCCAGATCAGCTCGCTTCTGACGGAAAACTTCACATAGTAGTAACATAGACTAGTACTCCCTCTGTCTAGGTGAGTAAGTCATCTTAGGTTGTGCATCATGACCAAGGAGGAGGGGAAAACGAGAGACATTAAAGTTTATTTGCTAATTAATAGCATTGCATGCAATGAACTAACCACTTCATGTCGTGTTTGGTAGTAGTCTCAAGTCATTAAAATCATGCACACCCCTCGTCTCTTATTGGTTGATATGTGAAGAAACAAGAAACGAGGTAGAAGTTAATGCACCGCGCCTAAGTGTTTTGGGACTATTTGGTTTTCGTAAGATGACTTACACACCTAGACAGAGGGAGTAGTCCAAGTTACTATCCATCCTGGTTTATTGGTCCTCATTGTATTCCGTGCTAAATTTTGACCATAAATTTATCTAACAAAATGTCCATGCATGTAATAAAAAATTATATCATTGAAAACTATGATCAAATACGAATCCAACAATATAATTTTTGTTGACATGCATGAACATTTTGTTAGTCAATTTTTTGGTCAAAATTTGGCAGGGAATACAATGGGGACCAATAAACCAGGACGGAGGTAGTACTCACCACTATGACCAGCCTAATCAATGTAACCAAACGCTCCTTACTCTGCCTTGTTATCTCCCCCGGAAACCCAATGCATGGAGCGCAACTACGTGTTGATCAGTCAAGAAATCAAAGTCGGCTTGCATGCGAGTTAATATGTGGCCCTGCATGGTAGCTAAAATGGCATCTCTTAGTTGTTTGGATTAATTGTTGCATTTAGAGACAGAAATCAGGGCTTTGATTGGAGGAATGACCGGTCAAGTTTCTCCTTCTCCTCCAATGTGCTTGCACCTTGGCCCCGCTGCACCTTCTAACATGACTTATTGCCCCTAGACGGAGGGAGTAGTACGAGATACGGTGGCACACTGACTTAGGTCGAATACAAGTGCCCAAAATTGTGTGCATGTTATAATAAGGATTCACTTAAAATAGTATGTGAGCGAACAAAGGGATCAATTGGATAGTGTTCTCGAGCAGTAGCGAGATGTGTGAGGTAAGATACACCGCTGGCACTTTTAATTTTTCTTATTAATTTGTTTGTTTCACCCTCTGACTAGTGGGACCCAATGTACTACATAGAGAGAGGTAAGGTGACTAAGGCTGCATTATTTCTGCACCACTATGGATAGTCTTACCACCACCAAAGCCACATGACACGATTATGATTTAAATCCCAATGACTCCCACACAAAAAAACACGGCATGCTTGTCACACGAATGCAAGAATGTTAAAAGGTTATTTTCCTCTCGTTGAACATAACAGAATGGTTGTGTAGCTGGTTAGCCTGTTCGCTCATCAAACTTGAGGTTTCGGGTTCGATAACTACACTCGAGCATAATTCGTGCCAGGAGGATTCTTTGACTGGTCAAAATGGATGGATACGGAGCTATACGATCTCATAGTGACCGTATAATCACCTCATCACGTATAAGCTGCAGCCTCGGCGCTTGTTTTCTAGGGTTTGCACTCTTCACTTTCTCTCTCCAGTATCTATACACGCTAGAGCTTAGTGCTTGTAGTTGCTCTCTTCACACTCTCTCACCCTCTCTAGGTCTAAAGAAGACTTCGTTGGCCTCTCTCTCTCCCCTCACTACTGGTCAAAGAGCCGGCATGATCCGCCCACCGGGAAGGGAAGGAGGCTTAATGTTGTCACCATCGGCGAGGGAGGGAATCCACTATCGGCGTAGCTGTTCACTTTCACCCAGCAGCGGCGCGGGAGGGCCCCCGACCCCTTCTTCGCTGCCATACATAGTGTGGGCCGAACAGCCTCCGGTCGCCCACCGAACCACACCCCAAGAACCTTAAGTTATAATTTACTTATTCCACATGCATTGCTCTAGCTGCATGTGGGCTTTTTCCACTTCTGCACTCGAATCTAGGTGTTGGATAAAACAGGAAAGTAGTGGGGAAAGTTGTATACCATGAATCTAGGACATGGTTCAAAGAGGAAAGGAATCGGGGGAAAGTAGTGGGAAAAGTTTTATAGCATGAATCTAGGACGTGGTCCAAAGAGGAAAGGAAGGGGGAACGTAGTATCGCATGAATCTAAGACGTGGTTCAAAGAGGAAAGTAATGGGGGAAAGTAGTGGGGAAAGTTGTATAGCATAAATCTAGGACGTGGTTCAAAGAGGAAAGGAAGGGGGGAAAGTACTAGTACAGACTGGCTATCCAGCACCTACATTGGTCGAAAAGGGAAAAAATGTCAAACACAGTACACACATCTGTAATGAACCGATCTTTTGTTTTGGGGGACAAGGCTGTAGAGTTTGAGCAGGACTAGATTTGCTGCGCTCACATAGTGAAAGGTGTCTAAAGATAACAAAACTGGGACCAACACAAATATGCTCCTTGGTTGTTTGTTCTTTGTTGCAACAGACTATGCATCACCCCAGTACATCGGTAGATGCACATGGTGCTGGTGCATCCACTGTCCCATGCAATTCTTTAGCTGTTGTTAATCTAAGGCCCTGTTTGGTTAAAAACTCCCTAGTCCCTACCTGCTTAGTTCCACGGACTAAACATGGACTAGAGGTTATTAAATGACATGCTAAAAGACCATGTTACCCCTAGTAATGAACTAATAGAGACAAGGTGTGATGCATGGCAGGGGTAACTATTGGAAAAAGTCCCCAAAAGACTCTCCCACGGGTCTTCTTTCTTTAGTCCCAAATGCCCACTTTTAGTCGCTAAAAGTCCCTCCTGTTTGGTTTAGATTGGACTGACACAGAACTTTTGTAGGATGTTTCTTTTGCAACTCTAACTTCAAGAAATTACTCCACAAATTGATGTTGCTTGTTCCTCGGGTTGGCTAGCCATGGAAGGCTCTTCACTAACCAGTGGCGTTTCAGAAGGGGCCTATCTTTCTTGGATAATTAACCTTTCTGCAACTTACCTGAAACAACCAAGTATGTAGCAGGATCCATGATCTTCAAAATAGCATGGCTCCTTAAAAAAGTCTGGTTGGCGTTCTCATCCCCGCCCGTGGGCATTTATGGAAGCATCCCACCACCAAGATTTTTTGAAATGAGGTTGAAGCTATTACCTCCGTCTTTCATCGTTGAGCGAATGGCTTGATTCTTTGGTCCAATTGATGCTCTAATGCTCCTGCATTGCCCTTCATGTTTGGGGGATAATGTTTAAGCATCCTGATGCAGATGTAGTTTTTTGGCCTTCTATACAACTCTTCTATACAAAATTGGTTAAGGCTAGCCTTTCCCCGCTGTATATAGTTCCCTAAAAAAGGAAACATAAACCTATATTTTTTCGAGAAAAGGCCATAGCCCGACTTTAAATTAATAAATCCAATTGGTAACCAAGTAGCATAAGGAGTGGCATAACTAACACAGCAGAAGTGCAACAGAAAGTTCAGACATGGCCACAACCACTGGTGGAAAACAGGGCATTATACCCGGTTCCAGAGGGCCTTTAGTCCAGGTTCTTAAATCGTGACAAAACAAATAGGACAAATAGCCAAAACCTTTAGTCCCAGTTGTCTTATGAACCAAGACGAAAGGAGCTCCATGTGGCTGCTGTGGGGCGGCTAGGCAGGAGGACCTTTATTCCTGGTTTGTAACACCAACCGGGACCAAAAGGCAGCCATGTGTCAGCAGCTTGCACGCGATGGGGTTTTTTTTGAAAGGGAAGGGGTTTAGGGGTTTCATATTGTGTTAGCTAGCTACTACATATAGAGAGAAGTGACCTCTCTTTCTCCGTGCTTGGTCGATGGTAGCTACTACATATAGAGAGAACTCGACGCTAGCTAGTAAGCAAATGAAGGAACCATTAATTACACAACATCGTGATCATGAACACATATAAAGAGAAGTGACCTCTCTTTATCCCTGCTTGGTCAAACAACTAGTTTTCATATATCTATTCGACGCTACTACAGATATACAATATAACATCCCTAACATCATCAAGCGCCAAACTCTGAATGAATTTTCCCTTTTCATGTTTGACGTGATCAAGAAAGAATGCCGCCAATTCCTCTTGAATTGCTCGTATGCGATCATGTGGTAGGAGTTCATCCCGCATCTACCAGATCTAATTTAAAGAAGGGGGTTCAATACATACATATGAATGAAACTCAACACAATTGATGGTAATAAAATAAAATTATGAATATTGTTTATGTACTTCATATTGCTTGTCAGAGTAGCCCCGCTGAGAGGTCGAGTGGCGAATGAACTCACGAATGTAGTATCCACATAAATTATTCCCGCCTTCCTACCACAAGCACTTTACGAGAATAGAGTTCAGTCAAACTGATAATCAATCATGATCATGGTATTGATGAAACTAGAATCAATGAGAGATGCACGGAGCTAGCTAGTACGACTTACATTGGGGTGTGTAAAATGCAGCGCCTTCTTCTCTAGACCCGGAACCATTCTGGTAAACCTTCTCCAAACCCTAGCAGGCAAAGAAAATGATTACTTGATATCAGGAAGTGAAGGAAAGTTACCGATATGGTGTGATAATCATTGAACTTACTTCTGGAGCATTGCAGTCATGTCCGCATATTCCTTAGAATCTTTACATCTCGAGTCTAAGACATTTACTACTCCACCTTCAAGCTTAATGGATCGCAGAATGAAGTGGAACCTATGCACACATAACTCATCAATTACATTACTTAACCTCGAGTAAGCGAAACCGAATATGCAGAAGACAGTAACACTCACTTGAAGTTGTAAGGAAAGAGTATTTCCCTTTGTTTTGATGTCGAAAGAATGCCTTTAGCAATTTTTCCTCAGTATCTTTGGCTCTGTTTTGTACCGACCATTCATTTACGGTATTTGGGCTAATGAACCCAATGTCATAGATTTGTAATCTTTTGCATTTGACGATCATCAATCTGCATAATATAGTGAGGATAATTATATATACATGCAATGAACGAGCTGAGCTAGAGACTTAATTACAGAAGTAATAATACTTACAGACAATAGCAAGTCATGAGTTGTTTGTCGAGGGCGTCTTGTTTGAATAAATAAAATAATTCCACAAATTCAACAGGGATCAGGTCGACTCCAATGAGGCCGTGCTCCTCTTGGATTCTCACCATCTAACTATCGTTCCCAGACTTCCTGTAGCTTTCCATGTACCAGCCATGCAATCTTTGCATCATCGTTGTTAGATGAGGGAGCTGATCAGGTTTCGCGAGAGGCTTCCTTGCTCATATCTAAAGATCTCTACTACCTCTAACGCTTCAAACTGTACATCATCGCCCATGTAATCACCAAGACTGGTACCGGGCAGTAGCCTCGAATGATTAGCCATATCGCTAGACACCTTGAGCGGGGGGGGGGGGGCACGATTGCTTCCCCTGTTTGCCGAGCTGGGGAATTGTTTTCCCACTTCTTCGTATTGAACCACTAGTAGTACTTCCCAACTACCACACTTCATCATATGTCCGTTCAATACATCGGTCATCGTTGGATTGCGGCAGAGGCGGTGGTGGTCGCATAAGGGCATCCATAGAGCGCTTCACTTTCACCGGATAAACCGTTTCCTTCAGAGGTGGAGGTTTCCCTTAAAAATGGGACTGCACTTTGGCTTGCATGATGTCATCGATTTCCTTCTCAGTCCTCTCATATGGTAACTTTGCAGGAGCCTTGATGGTTGGAACAAATTTGGATTTCTTCCCTCCTTTTGTACTGCTAGCCGCCAGAGCGTGGGTGTCTCTCTTCCGCCGCTGTTGAGGCGGCAGATTCCGCTGACGCGCTGGAGCTGGCGAAGGAGGAGGAGGAGGAGCGCGAGGACGCACCGGAGGAGGCGGAGGAGGAGGTGGAGTACGCTGACGCGCCGGAGAGAGTTGAGGTGAAAGAGGACTCTGCTGAGGGGCCTCATACAGCTGATCATTCTGCTGAGGGGCCTCATCCGACTGAGTCTGCTGAGGTGTCCAGTTTGGAAGCTTGATGTACTCCTTTCTCCATAGACAGGTACTCCTTAAAGCATTTTCCAGATGAATCTCCCCTTCACCTATAGGGTAGTCAAGCTCCAGCTCCTCAAATCCCTTTGTTATTTCATCCACCATGACAATAGGATAGCAATGTGGAATCGGACAACAATGGAAAGTTCCCTCAGCTCGAGGAGGTACAACAGAGCCAAGCACCATCTTCAAGGTCAGGTTCTGGCATTTTGCCATTAGGACACAATGTTCAGCCTCCTTGATACTATCCACGGGGTAGCGAGGAGTCATGAAATCAGGCTGAACGAGCTCCGTAGAAGCCATGCTTCTTATCCGCAAAGATGGTGGGGTAGCTTCTAGGGACACAAGAGATTTCTTGTATTTGATTGCAGGGTTACTTGAGAGAGACTATCTTCATCCTACGCCTCCCACCGATTGATAAACCTTAGGTCATCCACTTGAGGGAAAATTCCTACTGTCCTATAAAACTCTGCGCTTGGAGCCCAACACGTGTGTACAAGAATAAAGTTGCGTAGTAGACATCAAGCTCTTTTCTGGCGCCGTTGCCGGGGAGATGAGTGCTTTAAGGTATATCTTCAGATCTTGCAATCGAATCTTTTAGTTTCTTGTTTTATCACTAGTTTGGTTTATAAAAAGAAAACTAAAAAATGGAATTGAGGTTGCATCATATTGTTCATCTTTATAATGTCTTTCGTGAAAACGATGGAAAGGAAAATTGTGCTCAAATTGATATAAGAAGAATTCAATTGAATGTTTGGCATAAATGATGAGCATGATTGCAATGTTGCTAGTATGAACTCTTTGAATATCCATGATGCTAATGATACGCAAAGCCACAAGCTTGGGGACACTATGTTCGATGAAGATGATGTTTTTAGTCCCCCAAGATTTGATGTGCAAATTTGTCATAATGATTGCATGCCTCCTATTTATGATGATTATAATGATGAAAGTGGATTTGGAGAGGTCATGACTTTATTTAGTGATGAATCCACTATTTTGGAAGAGGTTTCAATTGATTATGATGAGAACAAAGTTGCTATCTATGATGATTATGGTGATGACATGTATGCTATAAATATTAATGATAACCCTGAAACTTGTCGTCACGATTTTAATTTTCAATCCCATGATAGTTATTTTGTTGAGTTTGCTCCCACTACTATTAATGAGAAGAAATTTGCTTATGTGGAGAGTAATAAATTTTCTATGCTTGTGGATCATGAAAATAATGCTTTATGTGATAGTTATATTGTTGAATTCATTCATGACGATAATGAAAATTACTATTAGAGAGGAACATACGCTTTTAAATATTGCAATATTATCAAGTTCCCTCTCTTTGTGTTGAAGGTTTTGAAGTTGCACTTGTTTTGCCTTCCTATGCTAGATGACTATTCTTCCCATGAATTATGGCTCACAAAATCCCTATGCAAAGGAAGAGGGTTAGGCTTAAATGTGCTTGTCATATGCTTCATGATGCTCTTGTTTTGTTTCAATTCTTATCTTTTATGTGAGAATCATTGAAATCATCACGCGTAGCTAAAAGGCATTAAAGAAAAGCGCTTGTTGGGAGACAACCCAACACTTTTACCTACTGTTTTTGTGTGTTCACATGAATAGCCTACTGTAGTAATTATGTTTTATTGTTTTTGTTTCGATAAAGTGCCAACTAACGCCTTTGGGATCATGTTGGGTGATAGTTGATTTCATCTTGCTGAAAATCACAAACTTTTGCACTCACGAAAATAACTCTCATTTTTAACAGAAGAGTGCTTTTGAGTTGATTATTTTTGCAGAAAATTAATATACAAATTTTTCACATGGTCCAATTTTTTCATATTTTTTGGAGTAGCAGAAGTATGGTTTGAGTACATATTACTACATACTGTTCTGTTTTTGACAGATTCTGTTTTCAATGCATAGTTTGCTTGTTTCCTTGTTTCTATGGCTTATATTGCTCAATATAAATTGTGGAAATGATATGCTACAGTAGGCATTGTGTGGAAACAATTATGAATCTTGTCTTTGACAGTACCAAAGTGAAATGGTTTGCTCTTTATCATACTAACCTATCTCACGAAGTTCCATTAAGTTTTGTGTGATTGAAGTTTTCAAGTTTTGTATGAGATGTTGATATGAGGAGAATAATGAGTGGCAGGATCCTAAGCTTGCGGATTCCCAAGGCACCCTAAGGTAATATTCAAGTAATATACAAGCAACTAAGCTTGGGGATGCCTCGGAGGCATCCCCTCTTTCGTTTCCAACCTTATCGGTAACCTCACTTGGAGCTATGTTTTCATTCGTCACATGATATGAGTTTTAGTTGTAGCGTCAATTGGAGCTTGGGGATGCCCCGAAGGCATCCCCTCTTTCGTTTCCAACCTTATCGGTAACCTCACTTGGAGCTATGTTTTCATACGTCACATGATATGAGTTTTACTTGGAGCGTCAATTGGAGCTTGGGGATGCCCCAGATGCATCCCCTCTTTCGTTTCCAACCTTATCGGTAACCTAACTTGGAGCTATGTTTTCATACATCACATGATATGAGTTTTACTTGGAGCGTCAATTTATTTTGTTAGGATTTGCTTTATGTTATTTAGAATAATGGTTTGCATCTTTTATTTCAATAAAAGTGGCAAAGATAGCCTTTGCCATGCTTATTTTTCAAGTATACATGTTGCTGTTTCAAAACCGAAAGTTTATCGATGTTGCAAAAATTCCCTAGAAAGTCAGAATATGATAAATTTTTGAAAGTATTTGTAAAATAAGATCTGATAAATTTCCTAGAGTGTAGTATTTTTCTCATAATATTTGGAGTTAGGGAAGTATGACAAATTTTGCATTCTTTACAGATTGTACTGTTTTGGCAGATTGTTGTTATGGTTGCATTGTTTGCATATGTTTGCTCGTTTAATGATTCTATTTGAAGATAGGAGTATTAAATATGCAGAGGCATTTAGTATGCAATGTTGAATAATAATTTTAGTGATTTTCTACAGTAGAGAATGATAAGGTTTTGCATTGATTTATACGAACTTATCTCACGAGTTCTTGTTGAGTTTTTGTGTGGACGACGTTTTTGAGATTTAGGGAAACCGTGATATGAGAGGAATTAAGGAGATACGAAATCTCAAGCTTGGGGATGCCCAAGGCATCCCAAGCTAAAATTCCAAGAAGTCTCAAGCATCTAAGCTTGGGGATGCCCCGGTAGGCATCCCACCTTTCTTCTTCAACAATTATCGGTTAGTATCGGTTGAGCCTAAGTTTTTGCTTCTTCACATGAGTGGTTCTATTCTTGGAATGTCATTTTGTTTTGTTTTGCTTGTTGTTTTAATAAAAATACTTAGATCTTTTTTTTTAAAATAAACTAGAGTCCTCAAATAGTTGCCAGGAAGGCTAGGTAAGCAGCATTCATATCCCGTCAACAAAGCTCTTTTCTATGGAATTGCTCTAGTGCTTCACTTATATTCTATGAGTAAATTGTTGAATGAATTGAATATCATGAAGTTGAAATTACAAAATCATATCATGCCTAGTGGTAGCTTCACATTGGGCTTAGAAATTGAAATCTTTTGAGGCTTGACAATCACTATATTGGTCATACAAGCAATTCACGAATGATTAGTAGAAGGAAGAGAACTTTCACATGCAAATAAACTATCTTGAGAATCTTTTGTGATTGTGAGCCCCCATCAAAATATTATATGCCAAAATTGTTGACGTTGGACAAGGAAGACAACATAATTATTTATTTTTGTTCATATTCACATAGAAGTTATATTGTCATAGATCCTTCAACATGTGGTGCTTGCCCCCTATCTTTGCTAGCCAAAAATTCCGCATCAAGTAGAGATACTACTTGTGCATCCAAAAACCTTTAACCCAAATCTTGTTTTGAGAGTCCACCATACCTACCTAAGGATTGAGCAAGATCCTTCAAGTAAGTTGTCATCGGTGCAATAAGGCAATAAAAATTGTTTCTAAAAATGTTAGATCATTTAGTGTAAGAGAAAATTGAGTGTTGTACGAACTTGTGATGACAAAGAATAAAAGTGACAGACTACATAATAAAGGTTGCTATCATAAGGGGCAATATAACATGAGGTTCTTTTGCAATAAGGGGTTGAGCGTACAAACAAATAAGCGCATGGCAACCTCTGCTTCCCTCTGCGAAGGGCCTCTCTTTTACTTTTATGTATTTACTTTCATGTAAGAGTCAAAGTTTTTCTCTCTATTCCTTTTTATTTTCTCATTTGGCAAGCATCATGTGGCGAGGAAAGATCTAGGCACATATATCCAGTTGGATATGGGTAGCATGAGTTATAAGAAAGAATTGCTGTTATGATGCTAGGAAAAGTGATTGAAATTGTCATTGATCAAACTTATGCACTTTGCTAGCATTCACACTTCATAAATTATTTCTTTTATCATTTACCTACTCGAGGACGAGTAGGAATTAAGCTTGGGGATGCTGATACGACTCCAACGTATCTATAATTTATGAAGTATTCATGCTAATATATTTTCATTCTTGGATGTTTTACAATCATTTTATAGCAACTTTATATCATTTTTTGGGACTAACATATTGACCCAGCGCCCAGTGCCAGTTGTAGTTTTTTGCTTGTTTTTTTACATCGCAGGAAATCATTATCAAACAGAGTCCAAACACCGCGTAACTTTTTGGAGATTTTTTATGGACCAGAAGACCACCAGTGGGCCAAGGAAGCACCTGGGGGGCTGGTCGAGGGGAGTAACACCCACTAGGGCGCGCCAGCAGGCCCTGGCGCGCCCTGGTGGGTCTCGCCCACCTCGGGCACCCCATGGACCGCCTCTTCGCCATATAAATTCGCAAATATTCCAAAACCCTTCGGGTAGCCCTAGATCAGAAGTTCCACCACCGCGAGGCCTCTGTATCCATGAGATCCAATCTAGACTCCGTTCCGGCACCCTGCCAGAGGGGGGAATCATCACCGATGGCGACCTTTATCATCCTGGCATCCACTGCGATGAGGAGGGAGTAGTCCAACCTCGGGGCTGAGGGTTTGTACCAGTAGCTATGTGTTTAATCTCCCTCCCTCCCTCTCTCTCTCGTGTTCTTGAGATGTCACGATCTTGATGTATTGCTGGCTTTGTTAATATAGTCGGATCATATGGTGTTTTCCCCTCTCTATCTTGTTGTGCTGAATTGAGTTTTTCCCTTTGAGATTTCATTGTTATTGGATTGAATACTTTTATGGATTTGAGAACACTTCATATATGTCTTGCAATTGAATACTCGTGGTGAAAATGGGGTATCGTATTGATCCACTTGATATATGTTTTGGCACTCAACTCGTGGATTCCCGAGGTGACATTGGGGTAATCTATGCATAGGGGTTGATGCACGTTCTCATCTTTTGCTTCTCCGGTAGAAATCTTGGGGGATCCTTTGAAGTTCTTTGTGTTGGATTGAGTATTATGAAAATGAATTTGCTTTGGTGTTATTGTAATACGAACTCTAGGATAGATCGAACGGAAAGAATAGCTTTGTGTTATTTTAGTACGTACTCTTGAATAAATTGAACAGAAAGAACAACTTTGAGGTGGTTTCCTATCCTACAAACAATTTACTCTTATGTTCTCCGCTAGATAGGAACATTGGAGTGATTCTTCATTGCAATTTGAGGGATGGATATATGATCCAACTATGTTAGCATTGTTGATATATTGCACTAGTGAAAGTATGGACCCTAGGCCTTGTTTTCAAGCATTGCAATACCGTTTTTGTGCCCGTTTACTATTTGCTACCTTGCTGTTTTTATTTATTCAGATTACAAAAATATATTTCTACCATCCATATTACACTTTTATCACCATCTCATCGTGAACTAGTGCACCTGTACAATTTGCCATTGTATTGGATGTGTTGGGGACACAAGAGATTTCTTGTATTTGATTGCACGGTTGCTTGAGAGAGACTATCTTCATCCTACGCCTCCCACGGATTCATAAACCTTAGGTCATCTACTTGAGGGAAAATTGCTACTGTCCTACAAAACTCTGCGCTTGGAGGTCCAACACGGTTCTACAAGAATAAAGTTGCATAGTAGACATCAGCTAGCTCTCAAGTTCCTCTAGTTTCTCTAATCTTGCACTGAGCTTCTGCATTTTGGTTGCTTCCTCTTTCTTCTTTCTCTCTCGGCTTCTATAACCACCACTGTTGGGAAACCCATGCACCCACAAAACGGAGCTTGATGTGCCTCGTGTTCGTCCACGGTGTTCAGGATTCCTGAGGGCATCTGTCAGCTCGTGTCCTTTTCTCTGCCAGGAATGAACGTCCCTTCATGCGCTGCCTTGATTGCTTTCTCAAGCTTCTTTGTGGGTATTGCAAGTTGATCGTTCATCCAAACACACTTACCTGATTCTGTTTCCAAAGTTCCCCCAACCCCGAAGAGCCATGTCCTTGCCCGGTCGAGCCAGTGCAATGTCGCTGGTTGGACCCCTTAAGCAAGCAGGTCTTGCTCATCTTTGTCCCACAACGGCTGGCACTACAAAAAAATACACTTCTGTGATGATACGTGTTTGTCACAGTAGGTCACGTTTTCTGTCATGCATGTATATCCATGACAAATTTATGACATAATCAAGATAGTCATACCTGTGCTGTCGTAGAAGTGTTCCATGACATTACCAAAATTATCATCACAGAAGTGTCCACTTCCATGATGATAAATTGCGCGTCATAGAAGTGCTTTCGTCAAGGGTGACCAACATGTGGCATCCACCGTAACGGAACGCCATTAAGCTATCGGATCGGGTTTTGGATCTGATAACCCGTCAACAGCCCCGACCAATGGGGATTTTCCATGTGTAAAATCATCATTGGTTGGAGGAAACACGTGTCGGCTCATCGCTGGGACAGATGTCATCCACTCATTGGACAGAAGGTGCCTATGATACGTCGACACGTGGCACGGCCCAACAGAGGCCCATTGCTGTGAAAAGGCTGGCCCATTTGACTTGGTCAAAAGGTGGCGGGTCGGCCCATGGAAAGCCTGTTAACGGCCTGTTCGCATATAGCCCATTTACAGCCCGCTAACCCAAGGCCCATTACGCCCTATTCGAATTAGGCCTAGTAGCGTCATCTGGGCCATCCAATATGATTCCAGCCCGTTGTCACTTCAGGCCCATGTATGGCCCATGACGTCTTTCGGCCCATATGAGGCCCTATGTAACTCTTGGCCTATTAACGGCCCATGGCGAAACTGGCCCGTAATGAACAGTGTATCACTTTACACCCATTAATGACCCGTGGTGAAACTGGCCCGTATAGAACAGTGCATCACTTTATACCCATTAACGTCCTGTTATTCTGTTGGGCCATTTCCAGCCCATGTCATCTTTCGACCTTCTCAGAGCCCATTTATTCTTGGGCTCATTTCCAGCATTCGTTTACTTACGGCCCGTTACTGTCATTTTCTGCTTGTGGGCCAAATTCAGCCTGTGGTTACAGTCGGCCCATTTGTGGTCCGTTAATACGTTGGGCCGTTTTCATAGCATCATCAAATACAACCTATTAACGATGGCCCATTATGGTCGGCCCATGAATGGACGATTCCAATTCTAGCCCGTTTACGGCCAGAATGTGGTCTGTTTGGCCCATGTTTGGCCAATCGATCATACGGCCCGTATAAGGCCCATTGATGATACGGCCCGTAGAAGGCCCATTGTTTCTACGGCCCATAGAAGGCCCATTGTTTCTACGGCCCATAGAAGGCCCACTGTTTCTACGACCCGTAGAAGGCCCACTGTTTATACGGCCCATAGAAGGCCCACTGTTTCTATGGCCCATAGGCCCAGTGTCACTACAGTAAATATTAGCCCATGGTTATTGTGGCCTAGTTTTAAAAAATAGGTTATTGCAGCCACTAGCAAACTGCAGAAAAAGAACTGCACTGGCTACAAGCAAACCAATAAACAAGACAACAAGGAAATAAATAAGCAAGCAACTTAAACTAGGCTATCACGGCTATTACACATATTACATCCACTGGGCATCAAAGTTCGCCACCAGTGCAAATATAGGGAACACGGCAGCATATAAACGCCGCAGCAAAACAAGTCCAGAACTGAAACCACTTCAGAAAAGCTCAAGAAACAATATCCTGGGTACCCATAATGTTGGCAAGATGCTTAGAAAGATTATTAACTTTCTCTTGTTTGGCGCTTAAGTCCTCCAGCACTTGTTGTTGCACCAGAAAGTATGCATCTGAATTCTGCAGGGACTTCCTCAGTCCTTTAGCTTCCTGTCGCATAACATCTAATCATGTATTTCAACTTGAAGTTGATACTCAATAAGCCGAACTAATTCAGGCAACGAGTTCGAAGAGCTGGTGCCAGCAGTGGTAGCCAGTAACTCGAACACTACATCAAGACAGGACTTTGGGGTTGTCTCAGTGTCTTCAATATAGTTTTTATCAGCTTTCTTGGAGACCAACAGGGATGTCTCACTATCTTGAACCTTATCTGTATTACTTCCTTTACCATTGCATAACAGGGTACTCTTCTCCAATATTTTATCCGCGTTCTAAAAGAGAAACAAACAAACACATCTCAGGTTTACAATGTAGTATATGAAACTCATTTTGGTAAACCAGTTCAGTAGTAAGGTGGACAGGATAACAACATGAAACAAACATATATCTATGTAGTATGGTCACTGTATGGTCTATATCATTCTAGTTTATGTTGCCAAATCAAGATAGATACAGTTCGAATCATATCTATTTAAGACAAAGCAGCATAGACAGAATATAAGTGTGGGAAACTACACAATAATAACAACACTTGTAATGTGCATGGCATGAGAACATAACTGTTTATTCAATTGAAACTGAAATCAACATAGAGCAAGTTACAACAGCAAACAGCCAAACACGTTGAAGAAACAGGTTTAAAACATACCTGTTGCGCCATTGGAGTTTCAATTGCATCCTTCAAATTTGAAATTGGTTGGTATCAGTAAATACAGTGATGCAAGAGCAAAGTAGTATGAACCATAGCTACGGAACCTGACCAAAGAACAATTCTTCTTCTGCTTTAAGCGTTGACTTCAGGTTCGGAGTGGTGGTCCTCGTGATTTGGGCACTGCAGTTGCTTTACTAACTGCTCGTGTTTGGGTGCTCTGTGGTGGAGAAAGTGCTGTGTCAACGGGAACTGGGTGTCTATCCAACCGGGTAGGGGTACAATCTGCATGAGTGTGGGTTATGTGTGGTGGGGCTGGTTCTTGGGCAAGTACAACCGTGGTTCTATCTGCATCGACAGGTAGCACGATCTTTTCTGAAGACCATGTTTTTACTCCCACAAATAATGCCATCACTCCCTCCAATTGAAATGGCTGATAAACAAGAAAAGTAATTGAATGTACAGACATTGTAAGATAGACAAGTGCAATGGATAGTAGGGAAGAAAACAGGGCATGAAATAATTCACATTTATGTTGTCTAAGCAAACAGAAAAGCAGGACATAATTTCACATATATGATGGCTAATTAAACAGGATAGCATGACACAATTTTCACATGTATGATGACTAACTAAACAGGATAGGATGACATACTTCAAAATATGATGACTGTGTAAATAGGATGACATGATATAACTAGGCGATGTGTCTATTAAAGTGGTTGGCATGCCATAAATCACAAACATGCCACGATGGAAACATGATGGCATGATATAATTCATGGATAGAATGACATAATTTAAAATATGATGACTATGTAAACAGGATGAGATGATATAACTATATTATGTCTTTAGAAAATGGGTTGGCATGCCATAATTCAGATACATGCTGTCTATGTAAACATCATGGCATGACATAATTCAAATATATGATTTATTTACTAAGGAAGTGAGCAGAGAGCAATCACATATATGATGTGTCAACTAAGGATATGACATTCAATATTGTGTATATGATGTAAAAACTAAGCATTGTAATACAACATATGCATGATATGAGTAATATAACCCTGCCAAGTTTGAGCATACACCTCGGGCGGATAATAGGACCGGTCATCTGCCTCTGAATCCTCCTCTGAAGAGCTATCTGTAACCAGCAAGATATCTGCTTCAGCAGGTAGCATTGTCTGCTCTGAAGACCTTGTTTTCACTCCAGATTTCTCCATCACCAATTCAAATGGCTGATGCACAGGAAGAGCAGTTGAATATACGAACATTGTCGACAAAAGCAATGAGAAATACAAAAAAAGGACGACATGATATAATTCACATATATGACGCTTGCCTAAACAGCATGGCATTGCATAATTCACATACATAATGCCTTGCAACAAGATAAAATTGCATAATTCACATATATAATGTCTTGCAACAAGATGGCATTACATAATTCACATATATGGTAATTAGACACTAAACAGGTGGCATTCACACAAAGCATGTCTAAACTAAGCAAATGACATAGCAATGCAAGATACCATACGCACGATATGAGCAACATAACCCTGCCAAGTTAGGGCATGCACCTCGGGGGGGAAATATGACTGGTCATCTGTCTCTGAATCCTCCTCTGAGGAGCTATCGGTAACCAGCAAGACATGCACTTCGTCTGATAGCATTGTCTGCTCTGAAGACCTTGTTTCCACTCTAGATTTTTCCATGACCGTGCCGAATGGCTGATGCACAGGAAGAGTAATTGAATGTACTAAAATTGTTGACAAATTTAACATGTAATAAAAAAATGATGGCATGATATAATTCACATATAAGATGACTGGCTAACCAGGGTGGCATTGCAAAATTCACATATATGATGCCTGGCTAGACAAGATGGCATTGCATGATTCACATATACGATAAAGAAACTAAACAGATGGCATTGACAGAAAGCATGTCTAAACTAAGCAGATGACATCTTTAATGTATACAGTAAGCAATGCAATGCACCATATGCATGATATTACCAACATCAGCATGCCAAGTTAGAGCAAAGACCTCATGGGGTAAATAGGAGTGTTCTTCTCCTTCTGAATCCCCCTCAGAACAATTATCTTCCTTTTGATTACGATCCGAAATGGGTGGAGGGGGGTTGCCTTTGCGCCCACCATGGAACAACGTCTGCATGAAATTTTATTGCCACACAAGGCTCGTCTCTTTTGCTCTACATGATCAGCTCCATTGTGTACAATAACTGGCATGCATAGGAATAAAACATAGTGAGATTATGTAAGGAGTGCATGCACAAATACAGAGTGATGGTAGCAAACTGTGGATAGACCCAAAACCAATGATAGCAGGCATATAATAGCTTTAGTTAAAAAAATACAGATGATGGCTCCTTTAATGTTTGTTTGCACCCAACATGAAACTCATAGTAGACACCAGAGATTAACCAGATAGTAGGCAGATAGTACTGATTGCTGCCCCAATATGTACCCCACAACCGTTTAAAAACTCAAGTTTCAGCATTAGTTTGGACCTGACTCGGAGTCTAATAGGTGAACATGATGATAATGTAGCATGTCATCATATTAAGCGATGCATAACGTAAGCAGTCACGGAAGAGTGCGACCTCTCTTGCGGACCCGTGTAGTCCTCGAGGTCATCTCCTCAGTTGATGATGGTAATGCAGTTGTCGTGGCTGCCGGCGGCGGGGAAGAAGATCAGAGGCGGCAAAAGACAGTCTGGAGAGCGGATCCCTACTGTGGTGAACCCTTCGTCATGGGAGCAGCTGAGCTGGGGTGGAACACAGCGCCGCAGGAGCAGGACAAACCACACAAGGTTACTTTGACACATATCTATAATAGAAGTAATTGAGTAATGGCTTGTTTGAATTTGATGATTCTAACAATGCAGGGATAGGAAATAGACAGGAATAGGATAGGAATGCACGTGCAAAACAGAGAATTTAAAAACACAGGATTTCGGCCAATCTGGGTGTTTGATTCACAACAATTGGAAGATCACAGGATGCAAAAAAGCATGGTGAGATTAAGTCAAACCACAAGAAAATGTACGGTTATAATGCTATTATGCTACTATCTCTTAGTTTTGTGCTTGATGAATAGGAATATGACAAGGAGGGGAAGTGGAAATTAGAATTCCTACGGTTTTTCTTTCAAGGAGACACTAAAGGAACAAATCCTACAGTTTTCCTTTGCTCCATTCCTTTGCACAGAATTCATGAAAAGTAGTACCATAGGAAACTTTCCAATTCCTATGTTTTTCATTCACTTTTCCTTACAAGCACTGGCGATTCTAGAGCTCAGAAACATCCGGGTGAAATAGATAAAAAAGTATCTTTTGCAAACAAAAGCGTTCAATTGTTCAACTTGCATCCAAAACTTGTGAAGAAATAACTCTTATTGTGCTTTGCAGGAAATGGTTCATCATAAGTCTTTCACCGGTACTGTAGTAAAAATTCATACATGGAAGATTCTAGACTAAACCATAAATGGATACACTTTTATTTATGCGTGATACTCCAATAGAGCAAGATCATGCATGTAAGTCTCCACATGCTTAGACAGCGGATTACATTGAGCGAAGACTAATGATCAACATTTAACTTAGTAATGCATATGTCCAGGTGAACCTCCTTGGAGTCCCGATGCACATTGTTGGGGGTCAAATAATACCATGCGTCTTCCATGTCCACATCGGCGGGAAGGTCCCAGCTCGGCAGAGTCCAAGTCAGCTTGACATAGCCAGTGTCGCCGCCCACGGACCTCCGAGGGTACTAATAGTGAGCACGCATCCGTACATCGGCCTCGTGTCAGTGTCAGCGTCAGCGGCATCGCCCCTGACGCACACTACAGAGATGTGGCGGCGGCCTGTGTGGGCCTCGCCGGTGGCCACGATCAAGAGGAAGACATTGTCGTCCTCCTCCGAGACTAGCAGGCGGCGCTGATCCTCCAGCGACTCTGGCACGGTGAACGGGTAGCACATCTCGTACTTGATGTTCTTCGCCAAGGGCCAGTAGTGATTGCCGCACGCCTGCGTCAGGTGATGCACGATGTCTGCCGGCGAGCCCCAAAATGGCACCGGGCACTCATAGCAATAGACGAAGGGCTCCTTCGAGGCATCGACCAGGCCGTCCATGAAACGGGAGTGGCTTTAGGGGACATTCCACCAGTTGAATATATGAGCAAGTTACTACGAGATTTACTACAAAATAAATCATGACGGCTATAATAGAGATTAAACTAATCATGCGGACTAGCATAGTAGATGAACAGATTTAGTCTAGGACACATACTAGAAACATGAATTCTACCACGATTTCGAACAGGAAGGACAGAAACACATACGATGCAACGGGAGCAGCACCATTGGTGTTGAAGTTGTCGCCCATGTCATTGAGGAAGAGGTTGCCGAGGTCGGGGAAGAAGTCATCGTTGGTGAAGTCGTGGCTGCTAGCAGACGCGAGAGTGCGCTCCCCAAATGTCAACAGCGCCCGCCGAATGGAGCGCAAGAGGGATTGGCTGTAGGGGACATTGCGGCCATCGAATGGAGCGCAGGAGTAGCCCACGAAGCAGTAGATGGTGCTCCTCCCTAGTCTCTATTCTTATCTCTATCTCTACTACTCTTCTTTGTTTTTTATAATATACTAGTTGTAGTTGTCAAATCGAATAATACTGCGCCATCCACTGCACACCCGGCTGAACACGCCTCCTCGCCTCCATTAAACTCGCATGCAAACCGAGAAACCTACTCCGGCCCGCGGGAGGAAATTTGTCGGTTGCCGCGGGAGGTTTATTCTACAAATTTTCAGCAACTTAGCATGCAACCGTTTGATCTCAGATCCAAGGGCTGCTAGCACCCCGTATCATGGTCGCACCTACCACGACTGTCGCGTCGCACGCGCGGTCGCGCCCTTGGAGATTTAACATGGTGCATTAGGCTATTTGATGTTGGCATGTCATACATAGTCATCACTTAGTCACTCATAGTACAACAAGGTTAGGTATAAGGTTGGCTATAAGTGTATTTTTTTACTCCTCTCTATATATTTCTTCGTACTCCCTCCGTCCCATAATATAAGAACGTTTTTGACACTAGTGTAGTGCCAAAAACGTTTTTATATTATGGGACACAGGAGGTACTAGTAGTTATTGCATTTGCCAAGGAGTGACCTCTTCCAATGAAATGGTGTTGCTAAGTTTGCCTCATTTAATTAGCTATAGACTCAAAATTGTCTTTTCACCTAGGTACACGCGCTTAGCACCGTTTCTTCCTTGGGTCACCAAACTAGTCTCTCTCTTCTTGATTAACTTGCCACATCAGACTTTATGCCTATGTGGCAAGCTTAGCACCTGTAGGAGCAAGTAAGTATAATAGTGTGCTTTACATGGCATTTTTGCATATGTGGAGGAAAGAGAGGCAAGGAAAAAGTGGAGAAGTGGGCTCTCATGCAAGAGCCAGTATCTACTATATGGTGGAGCATTGGGAGAGGCACCTGTATGGAGGTGGTCAGGAATCGGGAGACTCACGCCGGTCGTAGCGCCGCAGTTAAAATGATAATGGAAAGTCAAATCACGGGCCCCACCTGTCTAACAGTAACTCGCTGTCAAATCACACAGCCCTATGTTTGCAGCAGCCTACTCCCTCGTCTTCTCGCATCTCTGTCGAACCGACTAGGCGGAACTGCCCCGCCGCCTACCACGCAGGAAAAGCCCCGCCCTCGACTTTTAAATAGTATACAGTATATTAATTTTGTATCCATGGATTGCGCCCGCGCCATGGAGCAAAGCGTCTAGAAAATATCGGTACACATGTACGGAGTATACAGTACGCCCGTCGCGTCCGCGTCGCACCCCAGACGGTCGGTCGGTCTGCCACGCTGCTCTCCGAATGGAACGCGCATCATATTGCGTTCGCACACACATGTGGGACGTCAATTGAGAATCGACCATAGGCACACTCCCCGGCCCGGCAAGTCGGGTGACTTAATAGAAGAGGGAGACGAGCGATAGTACTAGAGAAGTGTTGTACTACGTTGGTGCCTGGACAATCCCTGCAAGACATGGAAGATCAGTTCGTCCATGCATGTGACCAGACTCCAGCAGACACACCTGGATTGGCTATCGTCTACATATCGTGCAGGCTGTGTTGTACATGGTTGTAGTTGTGGTGAGAAATCTAAAAAAAGGTATCTTGTCATCTCGCAAAATTAGGTGTCATGTGCTTCGGATCACTGCGAGGGTTAAGCAGCGACAACTGAGTTGGGCTAGTCATTGGGGGCACATGCACGAACAGTGACTACTCGACTGCCATCTAGGTCAAGCCGGCTATGTTAATTAGGACATCTATCGATGGACCCCTTTTCTATGAGTTTATCTTTAATTTGAGCTTTGTTCCTCGTCTAGTTTGTCCGTCGGGATTCATGTTGTCTCCTTTGGGCAGTGAGGTTATGATTTCTTGTCATGTGGCATTTTTTCGTGTTATATGTTATAATCCAGCGCTTCAGATCAATATGACAACAACTGCGCCTCCGGGCCATGTGCATGAAGACTTCTAGACAGTCATTGACGAGGTCAAGCCGGCTCCGGTAGACAAAAGAAAACTAGTACTACTCCACTATATAGGCAGGAGCCTCCGCGCTTGCTTGCTAGTGTTGCTCTCTTCACACTGTGTCGGCCTCTCTAGATCTAAACACGACAGCGGTGGCCACACACACTCTCTCTCTCTCTGCTCACCGCTGGTCACAGATCCAACCAGATCCTCTCTGCCGGGGAAGGTGAGAAGGTGCAACGTTCACGCGATCGTCCTCGGTGATGGCTCTTACCCACTGCTAGGCGCGTCCCGATCAGCCTGCCTTGCCATTCTCTCCCAAGCGCCGCTGGCAAGGGAGGGCTCCAACCCCTTCTTCCTCGCTGCCGTAGTGTGGGAAGATCCGGCCTCCCGCCGCCCACCTTGCGACATCCCGGCGACCATCAGGTATAACTTCCTTCGAAACCGGCCTTGCTCTACTTCCCGAGCTCCTGACGTTGCTGCATTTGTATCTTTTACTATTTCTCAGGCCCCCTCGTAGATAGGATCGATCGTCTATTCGAAAACCACCTAATTTTTTTTATGTTTAAGAGGTAAAACTAGTTCATGCACTCGAATCTAGTACTACTTGGTTCAAACAAGGAATAAAGGGGGTGGGGGTGGGGGGGGGAATTTGTTACCTGAATCTAGGACTTGGTCGAAAGAGGAAATAATGGGGGCGAAAAGTAGCAGAGACTGGCTATCCAACTGGTCTCTAGGTCTAATAGGGAAATAAAGGGAAACACAGTACAGACTCAATATAAACCTGATCTATTGGTTGAAAAAGGAAAGAAAGTGGGGACTGGGGGACAAGTCAACAAAGTAAGTCCAGCACTAGATTTGCTAGCCTCACACAGTATAAGGTGGCTATACCGAACAAAAATGGGGCCCACCCAGATATTCTGTTCTGATGTTTGTTTCCCCGAGCCACTCTTATGTAATGCCACTGGTAAAATGTAGCAGTCGTACTGTTAAAAGTAAGGACACGTTAAACCAATGTTGTTTTGAATGTAATGCCTCCAGTAATATGAATAAATGGCAATTCTTTACATGTCCTGCTAAAATTTCCCATTAAGATAAGTTGGTTCTTTTTGTTAGAAATGCAAATGTCCTGGTCCGCCTACTCTCCCGTGCCCAAAGTAATGTTGTATTTAGCAGTTGTCATAGTTAATCCTAATGCCCACACCAATATCTAGCAATGCCACTACTTTAGAAATTGCTATTGTCCTTGTAGGATTGCCATTCAGATAAGGAACATGCTTCTTTTCATTTTATGCATGTTTCATCACTTGTTAGTCACCCTCCTTTCCACCTTTTTGTGCAAACAGAGATATACATTTCACGCTCGATCTTAGTTGAACTGCACAAATGATATCCAAATTATAGTTGAGCATTCCAGGAGCTTCAGAACCAACCTTGATGTTGCTCAATTTTATTGCAACTAATGAAGAAGAAGCTCTGTGGGTTTCGTTTTCTGATGGAAATGGAACCAGGGCTGGAGCCCTTTTCTTAAAAAAATTGAAGAAGCTGCTAGCTCACGGGACATTGCTTCATTTTAGGTGAACTGCACCCAAAGGTCCCATGAATTGAATCATCCATGTTGGTGACTGAAAGAGCCAGCTTCAGCATCCCAGTATAAGCACCCCCGACCTCCATCCTTGCGATGCACGGTACACCTTGTTTGCCACCTGCTCGACCCTAGTGTCACTGATAAAATGATGTAATAATACAGTTAAAATAGAGCGAGTGTCCTCTCTATCATTTCATTTCCAATGTAGATAAAGAAAGTGCTTCTCTTTGTTAAAGTATGTTTCATCAACTAGTCCCATTGTTAATGTTTAAGCGTTTCTACAAACAGGGGTGCTTAATTTTAGTTGATATGTACAAAAATAGAGATTTGAATGTCTCAAGGTGCCTCCTTGTACTACCGCTGTACAATGATGTTCATCACTGGCAGAAGGTGTATCTGGGAGACATGGGACAATGTCCAGTATGAGGCGTACTGTATGAGGCGTCGCAGGGCCCATCTCGCCCTCGGAGCATGGCATACTATGATACTATTGCAATATTTTCTTCTATTTATATTGTGTGTTTCATCAACTAGTGCCACTATAATGTAATCACGCTTTTTCATTATCTATGCAAACAGGGTTATTCAGCTGCATTTTGGTGGAACTGCACAAATGTATGTATGGAACCGGCATATATGCAGAGTGCGAGGTGTGCCAAGTAAAAATTACCGACACCAACCATGGTGCATGCACGCATTGGCATCCAACACCACCAGTGGGATGTGTGGCGCTCTCTGTGGACGGATCTTTCTCGGCAGCAAATCCTCTAACCAAATACTAGTAGCTTATATTGGCAGTTTTCTAGGGAGTACTCTTTTCTGAAAGAAGCACCAATCTATTTTTCTTTATTTGTACACTGTGTCACAGCTTTGACCCAAAGGTCCAGAGCTATTTTAGGGTGATTGGCGTAGTACTCGGAGACTGATTGTAAGCATGATTTTCATTAGCTGTCACACAGATTGTAAGCATGAGCAGGTGGAATATTAGGTTAGTGCGAAGCTTACCTTAAACCCTACCGCCGCTGCTGAAACGAGGCGAGCGTCAAGGGAACCGTGGAGAACGGCGGCGAAGCGACGTCGCGCAATCCGGTCTCCTCTTGCGGTGGGAGAACGAATACTCCTGTGGCTCTGGCTGGCTCTGCACCCTCACGAACGACACACCATACTCGATCGATTCGATATCCTCTGGGTGCTCGACCTTCGACCTGTACGCCCACCACCTCCGCCTGACTATCGCGTCGGGCAAATCTGTCTGTTCCATCGCCCATAGGAGATACTCGATGAACTCGGAGGACGGTGACGTGACTACCGCCGAGGAGTACATGTACATCACCGCCCTCATCGCCGTCGTCTCGCTCTTTCGCATACATTGCCACATGGCCTGCACCGTCCTCAAAATTTCCCACTCATTGTCAAACCAACTAAGGATCTCCTTCAACCTGGCTAACTTTGCCTGGTCACCGCCGGCGATCTGCCCGATTCGCTGCTGCATCCTCTCCATATATGTCTGTAACGCCCCGGATTCGATGCGCCATGTGTCTTTCAGTTATTCGCCGTCGTTGCCATGTAATTTGCTTGCGTGTTGCATTTTGCCATGTCAACATCTGCATTTCATCTACATGTTTTTCAAAACTTGCATCCGTTCGGGTTTCCCCGGTTCTCTCCGTTGTCCATTCTGAGCCCCGACACTCTCATACGCGCCCGCGGCACCTCCATAATATTATTTTATAAGCGGCATAAAAATGTTCTCGAAATGGGATGAAACTTGTCGAGCGGTCTTATTATAGTGTAGACAAACCACCTACCAAATTTCGTCGCATTCGAAGCCCGTTTGATAGCCCAACCGCTAAATGTACAGCCGCAATATAGCCGGTGTATCCGTCGGATGTTTTCGGTCTCCGGAGACCATTGCCGGGCTGCTATTCTCTTCTCTCCACTCAGCCCAACACTTCTACACAACCCACCTGCAGCCCACCTAGCCCCCCCTCTGTCCGGAGCCGTCGAATCGAGATCCGATGCCCGAAAGCCCCTCCAAAACCCTCAAACCCTAGTCCCTACCCTTTATATAGACCTCCCCCTTCCATTTTTGGCAGCCTACCCCCCTCTCCTCCTCGTTTTCACCGCCTCCTCCCACCTCGAGGGCCACGCCACCGCCTCCCCCTCCAATCCGTGTGCCGCTGCCACTTGTCGCCGACCCAAAGGCCAGCGTCGCCACCTAGTGCCGCTCCCAGCCAACCCCGAGCTGCCACCTCACCCAGCCACGCGCTCCCAGCCACTGCCCCGCCACCATTTGTCCTTCCCTCGCCTCCCAAGCGTCGTGGCCCTGCAGGCCCATCGCGGGCCCGAGGCACCCACGCCCCCGTGGCTTGTTCCGATCCAGGGAGGAGAGGAGCTCCTCCCGTTCGCCGCCGCCGCCGCACCTCGCCACCTCCGTCCGCTGGCCGTCGCCGGAAGCCCCGCGTCGCGCCGACCTCCAGGAGCTCCGCCCCA
The DNA here is from genome assembly GCF_018294505.1 of Triticum aestivum. Taxonomy (NCBI): domain Eukaryota; kingdom Viridiplantae; phylum Streptophyta; class Magnoliopsida; order Poales; family Poaceae; genus Triticum; species Triticum aestivum. The sequence goes on along the minus strand of NC_057798.1, from coordinate 161,040,024 downwards.
CCGGCCTCTGCCTCCACGCCGGGAGTTCGCCGCCCTCCGCCGCCGTCTTGTCGTGCCGGAGCGCCGCGCCTCTCCCTTCGTCGCGCCGCCGCCTAGCTCCCCGTCCGGCGCCGCCTCCGGCCAGATCCGGGCAGGAGCGCCCGGATTCGTCCATCTCCGTCGCCTGCCAGCCCTTTGGTCGCCGGCCCGCTCGTCACCGGAGCCGGCAACAGCCGCCGCCACCGACCCTGCTCGGGAGCGAGCAGGAACCGCTCGGCTCCCAATCTGCCCGTCGCCCGTGTGGGCCACGGCACTGTTCCGGCCCGGCCCAGCTTCCCCGGCCTGCTGTAGCCCCTTCCCCAACTGGGCCGAAGCCCATGGTGAGCAATGCTTAAACGCCGCTCCGTGCGTCAAATAGTCATGTAGTGATCGTCTGTTTTTTTTCCAGAAAATCGTCTAAGTCCCTGATTTCAACATTCTGGTGCATACTTTGACATGCCATAACTTCATGTGTGTTGCTCCTTTTTGTGCGTGTAATATATCAAATTGTTTATCATGATGTGCTCTTCATTTCATTTTATTGTTCCATGCTTGTTTGAGTCCATATTCATGCCCTTATCATTGTTGCAAGAGTGCTATATGATGTTGACTGCTGTCTGTTAACAGAACTTGTTTTGTCTTTTTCATTGCAATTTGTGTGTACATCCTATGAGCTTGATGTCTACATAAGTTTTGAGATACATCATTCCATCTTTACTGTGGTGCAATCCATGTATTTTTTTGAGTCCCTTAGTGAGTGCATCGAGCTCGTGAAGTAGGGTACTTGCTGTTACTGTTTTGCTAGGCTGAATCTGCTATATTATGATGCTATGTAAACCTGCTGCTGCAAGTCATTCTATGCATAATCTAGAGATGTTCACTAAGGACGATTTGTTATACATGTCATGTTCTATCCATCCATGCCCCTGGTTGCATTTATAGCCTGCTTTAACTTGTTGTTATCTTGCCCTCAAAACTGCTAAATAATGTTGCCGTCAGTCTGTTAACATTAAGTTCAATTTTGCCATGAGCTTTGCTAGTGATCCATGCCCTCTATGAATTTGATCTTGCCATTCTTAGCTTCATAAACATGCCTTCTTACTGGTTGTCACCTTGCCATTCCATGTGTTGCTCTATGGTGAGTGGTTCAAGCTCACCAACATGCCTACTTATTGTTATTCTTGCCATGTCTGAATCTGTCATATCTTTTGCCATGTTTACATAGGTGCCATCATATTTTCTGTTCCTTTTTGGCTTATGGTCATTACGGGACTTTTGTTCTATGCAATTAGTAGGTTTGTGCCATGCCTTTCTTTGCCATGATAAGTTCCTGTAGCATGTTGTTTGATAGCTCTAAACGTTGCAACCTGATGTTATTTTCTGCTAAGTCTGAAACTGTTATTATTTGCAATCTTGCCATGTCCTTTTGAGCATGTTCTAATGATTTCTGGAGATAGCTCAGTGTTCATGTTTTGTCATGCTTTACCTGTACTTCATGCCCATGCCTTTTGCTATCATGTTGAGGTGCTGTAGCATATTGTTTTGATGCTTGCTAGATGCCTAGTTGCTGTTTTGGATAGCTTGTCCTTTAAACTTGTATAGAGTGTATGTGTTGAACCGTTGCTCCGTTTTGAGTGTGCTCTATATGAAACTTTCTTGATTTTGCATGTAGTTTCATATTATCATGTTGCATCCTTGTTTTGAGATTGTTTGCTTGATGTTTGGATGCATTTTGCATCAATGCCATGTTTAACTTGTTTTGCTCGTATCTTCTAGGCCGTAGCTCCGAACCAAATGAACTTTATATGTAACTTGACTAGAATTACGTGTAGATCCTCTTGGTTCTCTTTAACTTGCTGTTTAACAACTTCAACTTAATGTTTGTTCAGATCTGGACCAACTTCTAAATTTTGCATATGAGGACTTACCGGAATTGATATATGTTGTTTCCGGCCTCATTTAAACTTGCTTTGATGTGTTGGTCTTGTATGCATCATCTTTTGCCATGAGTAGCTCCATGTAGCCTTGTCATGCATCATGTTTGGTTGTGCATCATGTCTTGTTCATGTGTGGTGTGTTTACCATGTTGTGTGCTTCTTCTCGATAGTTCCCGTTTCGTTGCGATTGTGAGGTTTCGTTCGTCTACGCTTGGTTCGTCTTCGTGGCTTCATCTTTTTCATGGACTCGTTCTTCTTCCTTGCGGGATTTCAGGCAAGATGACCGTCACCTTGGATCTCACTACTATCATTGCTATGCTAGTTGCCTCGTTCTATCGCTATGCTGCGCTACCTATATTTTGCTCTTCAAGCATCCCAAATTGCCATGTCAGCCTCTAACCTTTGTCACCCTTCCTAGCAAACCGTTGCTTGGCTATGTTAACGCTTTTGCTCAGCCCCTCTTATAGCATTGTTAGTTGCAGGTGAAGTTGAAGATTGCTCCATGGTGGACAGGATTTGTTGGGATATCACAATATCTCTTATTTAATTAATGCATCTATATACTTGGTAAAGGATGGAAGACTCGGCCTTATGCCTGGTGCTTTGTTCCACTCTTGCCACCCTAGTTCCCATCATACCGGTGTTATGTTCCCGGATTTTGTGTTCCTTATGCTGTTGGGTGATTTATGGGACCCCCTTGACAGTTCGCTTTGAATAAAACTCCTCCAGCAAGGCCCAAACTTGGTTTTACCATTTGACTCACCTAGCCCTTTTTCCCTTGGGTTTCCGGAGCCCGAGGGTCATCTTTATTTAACCCCCCCGGGCCAGTGCTCCTTCGAGTGTTGGTCCGAACTAAGCTACCTGCGGGGCCACCTCGGGGAAACTTGAGGGTTGGTTTTACTCATAGCTAGTCTCATCCGGTGTTGCCCAGAGAACGAGATATGTGCAGCTCCTATCGGGATTTGTTGGCACATCGGGCGGCTTTGCTGGTCTTGTTTTACCATTGTCTAAATGTCTTGTAAACCGGGATTCCGAGACTGGTCGGGTCTTCCTGGGAGAAGGAATATCCTTCATTGACCATGAGAGCTTGTGATGGGCTAAGTTGGGACACCCCTGCAGGGTATAAACTTTTGAGAGCCGTGCCCGCAGTTATGTGGCAGATGGGAATTTGTTAATGTCCGGTTGTAGATAACTTGACACCATATCCGAATTAAAACGCATCAACCGCGTGTGTAGCCATGATGGTCTCTTTTCAGCGGAGTCCGGGAAGTGAACACGGTTTCTGGGTTATGTTTGACGTAAGTAGGAGTTCGGGATCACCTCTTGATCATTGCTAGCTTCACGACTGTTCCTTTGCTTCTCTTCTCGCTCTTATTTGTGTAGGTTAGCCACCATACTTGCTTAGCCGCTGCTGCAACCTCACAACTTTACCCCTTCCTTTCCTATTAAGCTTTGCTAGTCTTGATACCCATGGTAATGGGATTGCTGAGTCCTCGTGGCTCACAGATTACTACGACAATAGTTGTAGGTACAGGTTATGCGATGACCATGACGCGCGAGCGATGTTAACTTATTTTGGAGTTCTTCTTCTGCTTCTTCTTCGATCAGGGGATAGGTTCCAGGTCGGCAGCCTGGGCTAGCAGGGTGGATGTCGTTTGAGTTTCTGTTTGTGTTTCATTCGTAGTCGGATGGTGCTCTTATGTCAGATGATGTTGTATTTGTGTGGCATTGTATGCCTTTTGTATGTATCCCCATCTATTATGTAATGTTGATGTAATGATATCCACCTTGCAAAAGCGTATCAATATGCGGTTCTATCCTTGGTGGGACCTTCGAGTCTCTTTAGGATAGTATCACATATTGGGCGTGACAATGTCCTTCTGAGTGGTCCGGTGCTAGCTTTGGAAGATGGGAGGAGAGACGGTGGTCTTGCAATAGAGAAGAGGGAGAGGCGAGATGGTGGTTTTGGAATGGAGATGATGGAGAGGAGAGGAGGTGGTTTTGCAATGGAGAAGATCAGAAGAGGGAGAGGCGAGACGGTGGTTTTGGAATGGAGATGATGGAGAGGAGAGGAGGTGGTTTTGGAATGGAGATGAAGGAGAGGAGAGGAGGTGGTTTTGCAAAGGAGAAGAGGGAGAGGAGCATGCAACAGCGATTTAGGATTGGGCGAGAGGGCCGGCGCGCTGTGACTGGATCAAAATCAAAATCAATTTACCCTTCAATTACGAAAGCGACCCCACATTAACTAGTCTCCCTTTTATTCTGGGTCATAATTGACCATGATTTTCGCACATAAAGTATATGTTATACATTGCAAAAATAATATAATTTGAAAGTACATTCAGATACGAACCAAACGATACAATATTTGGTGACATGCATTCACATTTTGCTTGTCAAATACAGTACGTGGTCAAACTTTGACCCAAAATATGCAAAACAACAAAAAAATACTTCCAAACCAGTGTCGCTCTTCCGCTCTTCTCCTCTTAAACCACCGCTGCTCCTCTCCTGTTCCAATCTAAATCCAGCACCGCTCCTCTCCTCTTCCATTTCAAAACCACCGTCCCTCCTCTCCTGTTCCAGTCCAAAACCAGTGTAGCTCCTCTCCCATTCTAATCCAAAACCAGTGCTTCTCCTCTCCTCTTCCATTCAAAAACCACCGCCGGTGAGTGAAGGTGCTATGGAGAAGTAGATCGATGGAGGAGTACAACCGATACGTGAGGATCGCATACGGCGACCCTGTGAAGCTAGCTAGGATGTTGGAGATATAGTCTTGGTTTGACAACAAGGACCAACTAGCGGCGACGGCGACATCCATGGCCAAATATCTGCAACAGAGCGAAAAGGCGGCGATACTCCCGGAGGGAGTCGCGCCAGAGTACATAGAGCTGCTCCTTTGGGCCATGGAGCAAGCAGATTCACCGAATCTAATCGTGAGGGAGGGGTGGTGGGAGTATCGATCCCAGATGGAGCATCCACCAGAGATTGAAGGATCGAGCATCTACAGGGTGCCGTTTGTGAGGGTGTCCTGCCAGAGCGAGCCGGTGGAGTCTTCGTCGACCGAATCCAACTGCAAGAGGAGAAAGAAGTTGGCCCGATGACGCTTCCCCGCCATCGTCTTCCTCACCATTCACATCGTCTCACGGGGCGGCTGTCTGCCGCCGAGGAATAGGAGGGGGCTGCCCCCCCCCCCAGCCCAATAGTCGGGCAGGTTGTGAATTGTTAGGAGGAGCTTTGGGTTGTCAGTATTTGCAGGTTGTGAATTGTGTTTTGTGTTGTGTATTTTGAGAGTACTTTCAGATATGAATGTCTTTTGAATTTCAGATTTGCAGTATTGAGCATATGAAGAATTTTATGAATTCTAGATATCTATTTGAGCACTTAAAAAATGTAGTTTCATAGGAGTATAAAAATGCAGACAATGTGATTCTCAGAGAAGAAACTACAAGTTTCAGTTTCAGATAAGAAACTGCAAGTTCAGTTTCAGATAAGAAACTGCAACTTTCAGAGGCAGAGCATTTATTTAACACGGCCTTTTAAAACATGGTTAACATCATGTTGGAAGTTTTATTCATGGTCGACAATGGAACTACCGGCCAGTTAACATCATGCTGATCAACATTCATGCATAGCACATCTTCATATGATGCACAGTCAAACTACCCACACAATGTCGAGTGTGCGGAACACAGAGAAAACGAGGGACAAAGTTTTGGCAAGTGTTGGACGTGGTTTTGGGCTGCCCCGTCTAGGCTTTCATTTTTAACATGCGCAGCCCACGACCTCGGATGGGAGGGCCTGTTTGTATTTTCTTAGGGCCGTCATGTATCGACCGGCCTATGGACCTCCCATCCGAGGTTTTATTTTTGGCAGCCGAATTTATGTATTTTTTTGAAGAAAACACAGAGGTCTGTTCTATTTTCTATATAAGAATAGGAATGCCAGGTCCAACTTATGTTTCCCTTCTAACTATATTATATATATTTAAATTATTTATATGTTATTATATATTATTTTTATTGTCATCATATATTTAATAGATACTTACATATGTAAGAAAACAATATCCCACATCTTATTAACTTATAAAAATAATTTCTTAACAAATAAAATCCTGGATTGTTTTGGCACGAAAATCCTAGTGACTGTGTACAAAAGCTTGGTAAGATTTAAGGACGAATGTAATAATATCACTTATTAATTAAATATATTTATAACAAAATGCTCATCCCCTTTTTATTTTTTGATAACATTGCTGGCCCAACCCAACATTATAATTAGAATCAGCCCAGCAAAATCGTGTATTTCGAGAAAGTGCAAATGGCCTGTAATTTTTTAGGAAATAAAATAAATGGGCCGCATGGACGCTACATTATTTGTTCACCCAGCCCAGCTAATGGCTGTAATTCAAAAAAAAGATCAAATTGACTGTAAATTCTACTGCGCAAAAAAAGACTGTAAATTCTGAAAAATGGGTTGACTATGTGCCACATTTTTGGAGGCTGAAATGTGTGCCAATAGGTCGAAACCAACGCAAGTCGTTGTCAATTTAGTCAACAAATGATTCTGACATGTTAGCCGTTGGATTTACATCCAACGACCGGCATCCATGTTCAATCTCTCGTCTTCTTCCTCCAGCGCCGCCGGGACAACCTCCCGCCTCCTGCTGCTAGCAGCTCTGCTTAGCATGCTTCGCTATGAAGCGCTACTCCACCGTTGGCTAGGCCATCCCTCCACCCCTCCACACCTCCTGTTCTTCTCCACCGACTGCCGAACCACACCGCACTAGAACTAGTTAACCCTCGTACACCTCTCCGTCTGCGACTCTACACCCGTGTCTTCCCATCTCCGGCTCGTTGCTGTCCAGGGCCTCGCCGTCGTCCACCACCTTGAATGCGCTCGGCGTGGCGTGGTCAACATGGTCAACGAACGACACCATCGGAAGTAGACTGTGCGTGGAGAGGCTGTCAGCTGGGTCCATGGCCGCACACAAGGAAATGACTCCTTATTACACGCAAAATAATGATTCCTCCACCTAACATCTGGGACCCACCAGAAGGGCCTCTGTATTTCATGAAAAAAACGTGCCCCCGCTGACTTGTCGGACCCACCAGCTATCTTCGCACGCAAGGAAATGCCTCCTTATTACGCACAAAAAAATGAATACTCCCCCTGCCAGCTGGAACCCAGCATACTCGAAGGCTGACTTGTGGGCCTACCAAGTTGACGGGGACGGAGGACTTTGTCAACTTAGTCAATATGAACGATTCTAGCTCCTGTTACCGTACGATGTTCATCCAACGGTCGTAGTTCTTCTTCAACCTCTGGTCTTCTTGCTACAGCCGCCCAAACCAGCGCCGGTCATGTCGCGTGCTCCTGCCTCCCGTGGCCGGCTGTGATGCCGCGGAGGCCTCACCGCCCCCTACTACTCCCACCGCTGGCCAGGCTATCCCTATACTCACCCACACCCCCTGTTATTCTGCGGTGACAGCAGCCTCACACCGCAGCCGAACCAGTGAACACTCGTACTCCTCTTCACGTGGGCATCCACTACCGCGTCTTCCCCGACTCCGAGTCGTCCCCTTCTTAGGCCTCACCGTCTTCCACCGCCGTGATGCTCTCGGCGCGGCGTGGTCAACGTGGTCAAGGAACGACTTCCATCGGACGTGGACTGTACGTGGAGAGGCTGACAGCTGGGTCCATGGCCGCAGCAAGGAAGTGCCTCCTTATTACGCGCAAAGTAATGATTCCTCCACCTGACAGCGGGGACCCGCTGGACGGTCCACCGTATCTCACAAAAAAACGTTTCCCCCTGACTATTGGGACCCACCAGCTACATCTTCGCACGCAAGGAAGTGCGTCCGGGTAAAAAAAAGATTCATCCACCTGACTGCTGGGACCCACCAGCTACATCTTCGCACGCAAGGAAGTGCGTCCGGGCAAAAAAATATAACGATTCACCCCCCTGACTGCTGGGACCCACCAGCTACATCTTCGCACGCAAAGGAAGTGCGTCCGGGCAAAAAAAATGATTTGCCCCTCTGACTGCTGGGACCCACGAGCTAAATTTTCGCACGCAAGGAAGTGCCTGACAGTCGGGACCCACCTGGTCAAAGCATACGTAGCATTGTCATTCTGGTCGCGAACGTGTACATACATACTGGTCGTTGTAGATGCGCGCACGTGTCATAGTAGAGGCACGCACGTAGCATGTACACGTACATACATCGGCCAATGTGCAAAAAAGAAAATACGGCCATGTACGTACATATGGGCAGGGTCTCGAACGCCTACTCGCGCATACGTACGGCCAGGTCTCATGTACATGGCTGGGTCGGAACGGAGAAACAACGTTGTCGTCGTGTTCATGTGGAGCCAACCGGCTGGGTTGGAATGGAATGCGTGGTCGTGTTCATCGAGATGGCTTGGACGGAACAGGCGATGGAAACGAGGCCCGGCGTACCGCACAATGGAGGAAACGGACCTCCTACGTTCGAAACGGGGTCTTGTTGATCAGGAGGGGTGTGGCATACCGCAAAACGGAGGAAATGGACCTCCTACGGTCGAAACGGGGGTCCTGTTGATCGGGAGGGGTGTGGCGTACCGCAAAATGGACGAAACGGACTTGTGTTGGAGCACTACGGTCGAAATGGGGGTCCTGTTGATCGGGAGGGGTGTGGCGTACCGCAAAACGGACGAAACGGACTTGTGTTGGAGCGCTATGGTCGAAACGGGGGTCCTGTTCATCGGGAGGGTTGTGGCATACCGCAAAACGGGACTCCACGGGATACTGTTCATCTCCACCGTCGACCTCCTCCAGCCTCCATGGGCTACCGTCGACCTCCTCCAGCCTCCACGGGCTCCTGTTCATCGAGCCTCCACCACGCGCTACTCCACCGGCTACTGTTCAACCACCCGTTCACCGTCTACTGTTCATCCAGCCCTCCACACCATGGGGTCCTGTTCAACCACCCCTCCACGGGCACCCCACCACCGTCGACTGTTCATCCAGCCCTCTACACCACAAGGTCCTATTCATCCAGAGGCAACGCCACCTGTCGGTGTCAAAACCGGCGGATCTCGGGTAGGGGGTCCCGAACTGTGCGTCTAGGCGGATGGTAACAGGAGACAAGGGACATGATGTTTTTACCCAGGTTCGGGCCCTCTCGATGGAGGTAAAACCCTACTCCTACTTGATTAATATTGATGATATGGGTAGTACAAGAGTTGATCTACCACGAGATCAGAGAGGCTAAACCCTAGAAGCTAGCCTATGGTATGATTGTTGTTCGTCCTATGGACTAAAACTCTCTGGTTTATATAGACACCGGAGAGGGCTAGGGTTACACAGAGTCAGTTACAATGGGATGAGATCTTCATATCATATCGCCAAGCTTGGCTTCCACGCCAAGGAAAGTCCTATCTGGACACGGGATGCAGTCTTCAATCTTGTATCTTCATAGTCCGGGAGTCCGGCCAAAGGTCATAGTCCGGCCATCCGGACACCCCCTAATCCAGGACTCCCTCAGTTGCCCCTGAACTAGGCTTCAATGACGACGAGTCCGGTGCGCAAATTGTCTTCGGCATTGCAAGGCGGGTTCCTCCTCCGAATACTTCATAGAAGATGTTGAACACAAGGATAGTGTCTGGCTCTGCAAAATAAGTTCCACATACCACCGTAGAGAGAATAATATCTGCACAAATCTAATCTGCTGACGTATTCCGCAGCGTGACATCACGCCACGGCCAACCTTTATTTGAATCGTTTTACTGTTCCACCTCAGCGCGTTTAGCGAGGCGGTTTCCCTAGCACGTCTTGTCAAAGCAGAGATCGTGTCCCCTTATTCCGGGATTCTCATCAATACGAGCGTGGGTAACCCAACCGTGCCTTTGGTACGACTCCCTAATTGAAAGCGAGTCCCAAACGGTTACGGGGAGGGCTCTTGGTATTCAACCTCTTTATAAAGAGACCAAGGCTCGACTCCTTTCTTTTGAATTCAATTGAATCCGCCCCTCGCCTCGAGTTCCAACACCCAAAGCTCCAGTTTTAGGCGCTTCGGACCTTCGATGATGTCCGGCTCCGACCTTCAAGGCCGGTGGATGCCTTCCTCCGTTACGGAAGAAGACGTGCGAAAACTACGAGATGCCAGGTATCTAACCTGCGAAATCTCG